>NC_133157.1:52065000-52431666 GCF_040802235.1 Manis javanica
TCTACCAACCAATTTTTCAGACCACAAAGGTATAAAACTAGAAATAAATTCTACAAAGAAAACAAAAAGGCTCACAAACACATGGAGGCTTAACAACATGCTCCTAAATGATGGATCAATGAACAAATCAAAATAGAGATCAAGGAATATATAGAAACAAATAACAACAACACAAAGCTCCAACTTCTGTGGGACACAGTGAAAGCAGTCTTAAGAGGAAAGTATAAAGCGATCCAGGCACACTTGAAGAAGGAGAACAATCCCAAATGAATAGTCTAACATCACAATTATCGAAACTGGAAAAAGAAAAACAAATGAGGCCTAAAGTCAGTAGAAGGAGGGACATAATAATGATCAGAGAAGAAATAAACAAAATTGAGAAGAATAAAACAATAGCAAAAATGAACGAAACCAAGAGTTAGTTCTTTGAGAAAATAAACAAAATATATAAGCCTCTAGTCAAACTTATTAAGAGAAAAAGAGAATAAACACACATCAACAGAATCAGAAATGAGAAAGGAAACATCACGACAGACTCCACAGAAATACAAAGAATTATTAAAGACTACTATGAAAACCTATATGCCAACAAGCTGGAAAACCTAGAAGAAATGGACAACTTCCTAGAAAAATACAACCTTCCAAGACTGACCAAGTAAGACACACAAAATCTAAACAAAACAATTACCAGCAAAGAAATTGAAGCAGTAATCAAAAAACCACCCAAGAACGAAACCCCCGGGATGGACTGATTTACCTCAGAATTTTATCAGACACACAGAGAAGACATAATACCCATTCTCCTTAAAGTTTTCCAAAAAATAGAAGAGGAGGGAATACTCCAAAACTCATTCTATGAAGCCAACATCACTCTAATACCAAAACCAGGCAAAGACCCCACCAAAAAAGAAAACTGCAGACCAATATCCCTTATGAATGTAGATGCAAAAATACTCAACAAAATATTAGCAAACCGAGTTTAAAAATACATCAAAAGGATCATACACCATGACCAAGTGGGATTCATCCCAGGGATGCAAGGATGGTACAACATTCGAAAATCCATCATCATACACCAATTGAATAAAGAGAAGGACAAAAGGCACATGATCATCTCCATAGATGCTGAAAAAGCATTTGACAAAATTCAACATCCATTCATGATAAAAATTCTCAACAAAATGGGCATAGAGGGCAAGTACCTCAACATAATAAAGGCCATATGTTATAAACCCACAGCTAACATCATACTGAACAGCGAGAGGCTGAAAGCTTTTCCTCTGAGATCAGGAACTAGACAGGGATGCCCACGCTCCCCACTGTTATTGAACGTAGTACTGGAGGTCCCAGCCACGGCAATCAGACAAAACAAAGAAATACAAGGAATCCAGATTGGTAAAGAAGAAGTTAAACTGTCACTATTTGCAGATGACATGATATTGTACATAAAAAACCCTAAGGACTCCACTCCAAAACTACTAGAACTGATATCAGAATACAGCAAAGTTGCAGGATACAAAATTAACACACAGAAATCTGTAGCTTTCCTATACACTAACAATGAACCAATAGAAAGAGAAATCAGGAAAACAATTCCATTCACAATTGCATCAGAAAGAATAAAATACCTGGGAATAAACCTAACCAAAGAAGTGAAAGACCTATACCCTGAAAACTACAAGTCACTCTTAAGAGAAATTAAAGGGGACACTCACAAATGGAAACTCATCCCATGCTCATGGCTAGGAAGAATTAATATTGTCAAAATAGCCATCCTGCCCAAAGCAATATACAGATTTGATGCAATCCCTATCAAATTACCAGCAACATTCTTCAATGAACTGGAACAAATAATTCAAAAATTTATATGGAAACACCAAAGACCCCGAATAGATAAAGCAATCCTGAGAAAGAAGAATAAAGTAGGGGGTTCTCACTCCCCAACCTCAAGCTCTACTACAAAGCCATAGTAATCAAGACAATTTGGTACTGGCACAAGAACAGAGCCACAGACCAGTGGAACAGATTAGAGACTCTAGATATTAACTCAAACATTTATGGTCAAATAATATTTGATAAGGAGCCATGGACATAGAATGACGAAATGATAGTCTCTTCAACAGATTGTGCTGGCAAAACTGGACAGCTACATGTAAGAGAATGAAACTGGACCATTGTCTAACCCCATACACAAAAGTAAATTCAAAATGGATCAAAGACCTGAATGTAAGTCATGAAACCATAAAACTCTTAGAAAATAACATACGCAAAAACCTTTTAGACATAAACATGAGTGACCTCTTCTTGAACATATCTCCGTGGGCAAGGAAAACAACAGCAAAAAATGAACAAGTGGGACTATATTAAGCTGAAAAGCTTCTGTACAGCAAAAGACACCATCAATAGAACAAAAAGGAACCCTACAGTATGGGAGAATATATTTGAAAATGACAGATCCGATAAAGGCTTGACGTCCAAAATATATAAAGAGCTCACCCACCTCAACAAACAAAAAACAAATAATCCACTTAAAAAATGGGCAGAGGAACTGAACAGACAGTTCTCCAAAGAAGAAATTCAGAAGGCCAACAGGCACATGAAAAGATGTTCCACATCCCTAATTATCAGAGAAATGCAAATTAAAACTACAATGAGATATCACCTCACACCAGTAAGAATGGCTACCACCCAAAAGACAAACAACAACAAATGTTGGCGAGGCTGTGGAGAAAGGGGAACCCTCCTACACTGCTGGTGGGAATGTAAATTAGTTCAACCATTGTGGAAAGCAGTATGGAGGTTCCTCAGAAAGCTCAAAATAGAAATGCCATTTGACCCAGGAATTCCACTTCTAGGAATTTACCCTAAGAATGCAGCAGCCCAGTTTGAAAAAGACAGATGCACCCCTATGTTTATTGCAGCACTATTTACAATAGCTGAGAAATGGCAGCAACCTAAGTGTCCATCAGTAGATGAATGGATAAAGAAGATGTGGTACATATACACAGTGGAATATTATTCAACCATAAGAAGAAAACAAATCTTACCATTTGCAACAACATGGATGGAGCTAGAGGGTATTATGCTCAGTGAAATAAGCCAGACGGAGAAAGACAAGTACCAAATGATTTCACCCATATGTGGACTTTAAGAACAAAGAAAAACTGACAGAACAAAACAGCAGCAGAATCACAGAACCCAAGAATGGGTTAACAGTTACCAAAGAGAAAGGGACTGGGGAGGATGGGTGGGTAGGGAGGGATAAGGTGGGGGAAGACGAAGGGGGGTATTAAGATTAGCATGCATAATGGGGGGGTGGGAGAAAGGGGAGGGCTGTACAACACAGAGAAGACAAGTAGTGATTCTACAGCATTTTTCTATGCTGATGGACAGTGACTGTAAAGGGGTTTATAGGGGGGTCCTGGTATAGGGGAGAGCCTAGTAAACATAATATTCTTCATGTAATTGTAAATTAATGATAACAAAAAAAAAGATGTAAGTGTTCAGTGATAGGTCTCACATTCATGCCTCTTCTGGTCCTTTCAGTTCTTCTCACTCCAGACCCAATATGTTCCCTTTCCTCAGATGTATATAATGGGGATAGCTTATAAATGTGAACAAATATGAACAGATATTCTTATTTTACCTCACCTAAAGCAAAAGCCAGAATTGTTCTAAACACTGCTTTTTTTCCACTTGGTACTGTGTGTTAAAGATCTGTCATGTTAAAGAGACTTCCTAAATAGAGACCTTCCTCATCCTTTTTTTAATAGTTGCATAGTTTTCCACTAAGTGGATAAGCCATATTTATTTAACCATTTTTCATCAATTTCTGTGTGGATTATTTTCAATCTCTCACTCTCACAAACAGTGCTGCTATGGTTAATGTTATGCATAAGCCATTTGTTATACGTCTGTAGGATAAATTCCAGACATGGGATTGTAAGGTTGAATAGTTAACAAATTTGCCATTTTTACAATGTTTTCATAAAGAAATACTACCCTTCTTAGTGAATTCAATCTCACTGTGCAATCCTCATTTTAAACATTAGCTACTCTGTGAAGACTTCCTGATCCTTTTTCTGAAGATGGTTGCTCCCACCTCAGTGTTCCCATTGCCTCATATTTGTACCTCTGTTACAGCTCTTAGCCCTTTGTGCTGAGATTATTTATTGGTGTGGCCATTACCTTCACTGCTCTATGATGTTGAAAAGCCGGGTTCTATCTGCTGTATTTTTGTAACCCCAGGGCCATGGAGAGTGCCTAGTGTGCTGCAGACACTCAATATGGATGGATAAATGGATGGATGGATGGATGGATGGATGGATGGATGGGTGAATAGATGGATGAATAAATGACTGTGACCAAAGAAATTACTGCTACTGGATAAGGTTCCAAAAGTTATGATCCCATGGAGAAAGCCTGGGACAAATTTCAATGTTAAATACTAGTGCGTGTTTTTGTGCTTTAGGATTTGGCTTGGCTAGGTGAGTTGCTTGAAAGAGAGGTCCTGGACCAGCAGCAGGACACATTGCATTCAGATATTCTAGTCAACAGTTGGGATCTGTACTGGATAAGGTTCATATGGAAGCAAGCACCAGAAACAGATCTCCTATCACTGAAGCAAAAGTTAGATTTATTGTGGTAGCTCACAATAGAAAGCAGAGTTGAAGAGCCAAGTCTCAAGAAGGATAGTAACAACGTCAGTCCTTCAGAAACAGGAAAAGCTTGTGGGCTTCTTTCCTAAACATGGCCAAAGGTGACTCAGCTCTTAACAACTTTCTGTCTCTATTTAAGTTCTCAGTGTTCCCAGGAAAGAACCTAAAAATCAGTAGTCTTTTCCTTTGGGTCTTCCAGGCATAGCTAAAGGACAGGATGATGGCATGGTAACACAGGCATGGCCTTTGGGAAACCATTGTGTTCCAGGCAGCCATTGAAAGTTTTGACTACAAGAGGGGCTAAGGTGACAAGGTAGTGTGTTTTGTATCAGGTGTATATGTCAGAATGACAAAGAAGCCAGGGAAAAGTTAGAAAGCAGGTCAGTGGGGCAGGGAATTAGGAGGGCAAGCAGAAGCCCAGCCATCAAGACTTGGGCAATAGGTCAGAACAAGATTGGCAGCCAAGTGTGGAGTTGAAGTCATCTGTGCATATCTGGCCCCATGTCAGGATTGCCTCTGGGAACTAGAAGAGGACTGAGCCTGCCCTTGGGAAATGAGTGGAAGCCTGTCATAAGGATGTAGAGGCTGGAAAGCATGCTGGGTTGGGCATGCACTGGTTCGGGACACAGAACTCAGGGCAGAGCTACCTGTGCATTACTTGGCACTCATCAGCTCACTGATACTACAGAGGGCAGGTCCTGTGGCCTTAACCCCAGTGAAGTGCACTGACAAAAATGCACACATATTTCATTGTCTCTCAGCTATTAGTGCTTGTTAGTTTTTTCTAACTAATGTAACTTGGCCTTGAGTCCAATTTGTATGCTGGAAAAGGGAGGGTACTAGCATACCACAGATGTTTATGATGTTTATTTCTCTCAGTCCTAGAAGCTGGGAAGTCCAAGATGATGGGTCGAGTAGATTTGATATCTAGTAAGGGCCCACTTCTTAGATAGCCATCCTTTCCCTATAAACATTGCATGGCAGAAGAGGCAAGGGAGCTTTCTCTGAGGCCTCTTATACCAGCACTCATTTCATTCATAAGGATTCTGCTCTCATGACCTAATCACTTCCCAGAGGCCCCACATCCTAATACCATCATCCTGGAGGTTAGGTTCCAACATATGCATTTTGGAGGTACACAAACATTCAGATTATAGCAGAAGATAGAGTAACTCAAACAAAGTTCTCTCAGCATTTTTCCCTTCACAGCATCCCCTATATTCTCTGGGATCTCATCACAGACACATGGGGCCTGTCTTGATATTGACCATACAACAGCCATGATGTCATGGGCAATGAATGTGCTTGAAGTCAGGAAACCTCAGCTCTGGGCTCAGTTGTGTTATTAATTATATGGTGGCTTAGTTTCTCATCTGTAATGTGAAGGGGTTCAATTAGCTGACATTGATGGTCTTTTATTGCTCTATTATCACCATGCCTCTGCTTTCAGAGCCTTTGAGGCAATTAAAGATCACTTTTGCTTTAGAGAACTTTAATTTGGTCTGTAGATATATGCCATACTGGTGCCACATTTTGTTAGCATCTGCAAAGGTTCTTGGCCTTCTTTTTTATTCCTTTGCTAATTTTTTCACATGATGTTTGATTCAGTGGAGCAGAATTAGTACAACATCAGTGTAGCCTTGCCTTCTCAAGGAAACTTTGAACTTACCTATATAGTTTCTCAGGGATAAGGTACATTGCCTTCTTACTTTTAGGATTGGCTCATAAAAGTTATTTAAAAATTTTCTCCCCCATTTTTGTTAGTGAAAATCATTTTTCAAATGAAATTCTTATTTAGAACTCCAAAATGTGAACCAAATGTAACTGGGTGTGAAAAAATATTACATCAACAGCTGAGAAAACAAATCCTGTTGGGAGAAAAGTGACTTTGTATTGGAAAACACTTGTACGGTAGAAAGTGAGATTTAAACATTTGTACACTAGAAATGAACAGAAAATTGGAGGTGGAGTGATTGCATGAAAGAGAGTAGAGAAAGGACCCAGTAATATGGTGATAGGCTGGCATGTGTGGCCACTGCAACTGGCAGAAGGAACTCTCTAAGAGTAGGGTGTGTCTAGTACTCAATTTTATATGTTAGATTTCTGTGTTGGAATCTGGAGTCTAAATACCAGATGTTAGTATTTTTGACTATAATGTGAATGACTGACATTCAGCTTTTGATTGCTGAGGCATCCATTTCAAAGGCATCCAACTTGAAAAACATATCACCAGCTGTTTGACACAGCTACTAGTAAAACAGCTAGATAAGAAACTAGACCACCCCCATCCCTACAGTGCCCTTTTGGGAAGCCCTGGGTAATCTGGATAACTGACCATGTGAGTGAGCCTGCTTCTCCTTCCCTTGTACTAAGTCCGACTCTTATGTTTTAAATTCACCAATAGTGGACCCACAAAACTGTAGGCACCCTACTCTTGACCCTAATAAAGGCAGAGCCCCAGATCTTCACTTGTTCCCTCTCTTTATTACCTATGACATCACTGTGTGGCCCTGGGGTCAGTGCCGTGTATACCCCCGGACTTGTGAGTAATGAGCTTGTTCCTTAAGTTCCCTGATGGTTTTTTGCTTATGTGCATCTTGCAGTCATAATAGCAACAAGTGCTGGTCCAGCCACAATACTGGCTGTGGTGGGGACATGTCCGTGGGGCTCGCCACAAGTAGTACTGGCCCATATATATGCCTCAGGTGTTCTCAGCCTCTAGCATCACTGTCAGTAGGCTGAGACTGACAGAGAAAAATCAGCTTAGCAACACATAGAAACAATTTTATGTGAATGAGACTTTTTGTTGGTCTGCATAGGGTATGTGGGTGGGGATAAAAAAAGAAGGAAAAGGACTGAGTTCCAATAAACCAGATTAATTCACTGAAAGCAGAAACTATCACTTGTCAAGTCAATATACTTGGTATATTTAATCTTCTCAACAGCCCTAGGAACTAGGTCTATTATGAATCTCTATTTTAGAAATGATGACACTAAAGCCTGGAGAAAATTCATACCAAGGAGCAAGTGGGAAGAGAAGGATTTGAATTCAGATTTGCCTGACTCAAAACCAGTTTCTTAACCAGTCACTACCCTGTATGTGTGACTGCTCATGCTGTACAGAGGTCTAATCACTGAGACTACATAACTTGGAACTAGTAGCATGTTATGCTTTCTATTCTCCTTTGTTATCTTCCTCCTGAGTTTGTTTTAGTTTGGCTATTAAGAGATTCTGTGTTTCATAAGCAAAAGGAATTTTCTGACTGTAAACAGAGCATCAACTTCTGTTAGTATACAGCATTTATGGGTTATTACATAATTTACAATCTGCTCAGCATTATGCTTTTAAGGTAGATAGACAGTTGAGTCACAGAAGGCAGTATAATGTCGTGGTTAAAAGTGCAGGTCTGAATCCTAATTCACTCACTGACTAAATGAAACCAGGCTAATTACCTAAACTGTCTGTGCCCTCATTGTCTCCCCTGTGAAATGGAGTATGTAGGTTAGTACTAGTACTTTATAGTTGCACTTCCATTTTGACCTAACCTGAATCACCTAGCTTGGGCACTGAGATTTTTTTCTCCAGACTTGGCTCTTAGTGATTTTGCCTTAACACAAAGACATAAAAATCTTCATAGAATAAAAAGGATAATTATAGATAAAACCAGAAACAAACCTCTGAAGGCAACTCTATTATAGAAATTTCAAGCTACTTCCAGCAATGATATTATTACCTAACTGAGCATATAGTGTCCCAAGGAGGTAATTTTGAAGGGGACAGTAAAACTTTATTATTATCTTAAGCACTATGAAGAGAAGAAATCACACACAACTCCCTCTTGTGGGCATCCTGGTCTAGACAGCTGGGAGCCCAGTATGATACCCATAGAACAGTGGCCAGAGACTATCTCCTACTAATTAGCATGGGTCACAGTAGGAATAAGACCACAAAAGACTGGTGCTGACTAAGTTGGGAATGTGGTGTTTGTTTTTCTTAATAACTGAATCCTCACAGACACCCAGTTTTCCCTGAGGCTGGGTGTCCTTTATCTTTCTCCCTCCCTCTTTGGTAACTCCAAAAATACATCTAACAGCTTAGTTCCACTTAGTGTTGTTTCAAGTGCAACAGTTTTAGCAAACTGTTCTAATTGTTGTTTACAAGAGAGAAGCACTTTTGACTCTAATGGTTGCCCCCCATCAAATGACTGTCAGTGGCTACTAAAATTTTGGAAATCTTTCTTCCCCATGTTATGCTTGTTATAATAGCTCAATGTCACCACAGGCATGGGTTTCCGTGTTGGAGCTCTTTTTTATCCAGTTATTTAATTTTCCTTACCTACAAAAACACAAAACTTACACACTGCTTATTTAGACACAGCCATCCTTTCCAAGATACAGGATAGCCTCAAGGTGGTTGAGTCACATGTGGTGCTTGGAATTAGCTCTCTGCCCAGCCCTCCAAACATTAATGTGGGAAGTGGAGGAGGAAAACTATTGTCTTAATACAAAATCTTACCCATTTCCTGGATCAGAATAAGTGTTATTTCTTTTAGAGAAGATCTACCTTGTTTTAATATGAATGATCCAGAGAATTTATTTCTTACCGAGCAGCATAAACTCAACATTTTAATATTATAGCAAAGAACAATTGGAAGTTAAAATTAAAAATCAATATGGTTTAAAATATCATCAAAAAGTATGAAATACTCAGGGATGAACTTGATGAAGTTAAGTATAGGAACTGTACACTAAAAACTATAAAACATAAAACATTGCTGGGAGAAATTAAAGAAGACTTATTTAGGAGATGCATACCTATTCAGGGATTGAAAGACTCAGTATTCTTGAAATGTTAATCCCAACCCCCTCAAATTATATCTGTAGATTAAATGAAATCCCAATCAAAATTCCAGCAGCCTTTTTGTAGACAGTATTATCAGCTGATGCTCAAATTAATATTGGAAATGGGAAGAACCTAGAATAGCAGAAATAATCTTGAAAAAGGAAGGCCACAGTTGGAGGCTTGCATTTCCTGATTTTGAGGCTTACCATATTATCTGTAATAAAAAGACAGTGTAATATTTATATAATGATAGCAGTTACATAGAATATAAAGTTCAGAATAGACCCACACATATATGGTCATTGATTTTTAACAAAGGTGCCAAGATTCAGTGTAAGAAAGGATACTCTTGAAGGATGCTGGATCAACATGAAAATAAATAGTTACATAAAAAGAACCTTGACCTTTACTCCACACTATTTATATAAATTAACTTGAAATGCATCATAGATATTATGAGATAAACATTATAGCTAAAACTATTTAATTTCTGGATGAAAACAAGGAAGAAAACCTTTGTGATATTGGGTTAGGCAATGTTTTCTTAGATAGGATACAAAAGCATGAAAAATTAATAAACTGGACTTCATAAAAATGAAAAACTTTTGCTCTTCCAAAGATACCATTTAGAAAATTAATAAGTCACATGGGGAAAATATCTGCGAAATTCATATCTTATAAAAAAACTTGTATCTCTATTTTACAATTCAATAACAAGTTAAACAAGGCAATTAAAAATGGGCAAAAAAGGGATTAAAGATGGCAGTGTGAGAGGAGAGACAGAGGCTTCCTCCTAAAACTAGATACAATTAGAAAATTTAATTGGCGCAACTAATCTTGAGAAAGCAACAGGAAAGAGGATGGTGTCAGACTGCACACACCTGGAGAAAAGAGCAGACCTCACCAAATGGGGTCACGTACCAGAGTACCAGAGCTGTGGCTCCGTGGGACCCGAGCCCTTCCCCCACCCCAGTTCACCGGCAGGAGGAAGAGAAATGCAGCAGGGAGGGAGTGGAAGACTTGGGACTGCTGAATACCTAGCTCCGGAGATCTGCTCTGGGAGCACAAAACTACATTTCATGGTGCTTTCATGAGACTCGCATGACTACCGGGTTGGAAAGTTAATACAGGCAGAAATCCTGGGGAGACTGGAATTCTGGCCACTTGTGGAAAGCAGGGATCCATATCCAGCTGCTCTGGGACAAAAACATACCTCTGTGACCTGCCCACTGGCTCAGGCAGTGGAGACAGGCACAGCAGCCGGGAAGCAGGGAACAGCTCTTTCCTCCTTCCAGGCGACCAGTACCACTTCCCTGTGACCCCTGACATTGCTTCAGGGGCTGAGCAGCTCCAGAGACTACAGCTTCTGGACAATAGAGGGCACCATATAGAAACATGAAATGCCAAAGGAACCTTGTCCAGAGTAAAATTATTAATACAAATCCCAAGAAAGATTTAAATGATATGGACCTCGTGACTCTTCCTGAAAGGGAGTTCAAAATAAAAATCATCAATATTCTAATGGAGGTATGGAAAGACATCCAAGAACTCAGGAATGAATTCAGGTCAGAGATCCAATCATTGAAGAGCATGATGGAGGGTATTAAAAGCAGGTTGGATATGGTGGAGGAGACGATAAATGAAATAGAAATTAGAGAAGAGGAATACAAAGAAGCTGAGGCATAGGGAGAAAAAAAGATCTCTAAAAATGAAAGAATATTGAGAGAACTGTGTGACCAATCCAAGTGAAACAATATTCACATTATAGGGATACCAGAAGAAGAAGAGAGAGAGAAAGGGATAAAAGTGTCTTTGAGGAGGTAGTTGCTGAAAACTTCCCCAGTCTGGGGAAGGAGATAGTCTCTCAGGCCATGGAGATCCACAGATCTCCCAACACAAGGGACCCAAGGAAGACAACACCAAGAAACATAGTAATTAAAATGGGAAAGATCAAGGATAAGGACAGACTGTTAAAAGCAGCCAGAGGCAGAAATAAGATCACTGTCAAAGGAAAGCCCATCAGGCTAACATCAGACTTCTCAGCAGAAACCTTACAGGCCAGAAGGGAGTGGCATGATGTATTTAATGCCATGAAGCAGAAGGGTCTGGAACCAAGATTACTTTATCTGGCAAGATTATGATTTAAATTTGAAAGAGGGATTAAATAATTTCCAGATAAGCAAAAACTGAGAGAGTTTACCTCCCACAAACCATCTCTGCAGTTTATTTTTGAGGGACTGCTATAGATGGAAGTGTTCCTAGGGTTGGATAGCTGTCACCAGAGGTAATAAAACCACGGTAGGGAGGGTAGAGCAGCTGATTGTGAGGCAAATGCAAAATTAAATTGACTATCCCCAAAGTCAATCAAGGGATAGACAAAAAGTACAGAATTTGATACCTAACATATAAA
Organism: Manis javanica; assembly: GCF_040802235.1. NCBI lineage: Eukaryota > Metazoa > Chordata > Mammalia > Pholidota > Manidae > Manis > Manis javanica. The sequence goes on from NC_133157.1 coordinate 52,076,912, forward strand.
GAATGAAGGAGGAAGAAAAAGGAGGAGAAATAGAAAAGAACCTTTAGATTGTGTTTGTAACAGCATATTAAGTGAGTTAAGTTAGACTCTTAGATATTAAGGAAAGTAACCTGGAACCTTTGGTAACGACAAATCTAAAGCCTGCATTGGCAATAAGTACATACCTATCGATAATCACCCTAAATGTAAATGGACTGAATGCACCAATCAAAAGACACAGAGTAATAGAATGGATAAAAAAACAAGACCCATCTATATGCTGCTTACAAGAGACTCACCTCAAACCCAAAGACATGCACAGACTAAAAGTCAAGGGATGGAAGAAGATATTTCATGCAAACAATAGGGAGAAAAAAGCAGGTGTTGCAGTACTAGTAACAGACAAAATAGACTTCAAAACAAAGAAAGTAACAAGAGATAAAGAAGGACATTACATAATGATAAAGGGCTCAGTCCAACAAGAGGATATAACCATTATAAATATATATGCACCCAACACAGGAGCACTAGCATATGTGACACAAATACTAACAGAACTAAAGGAGGAAATAGAATGCAATGCATTCATTTTAGGAGACTTCAACACACCACTCACCCCAAAGGACAGATCCACCAGACAGAAAATAAGTAAGGACACAGAGGCACTGAACAACACACTAGAACAGATGGACCTAATAGACATCTATAGAACTCTACATCCAAAAGCAACAGGATACACATTCTTCTCAAGTGCACATGGAACATTCTACAGAATAGACCACGTACTAGGTCACAAAAAGAGCCTCAGTAAATTCCAAAACATTGAAATCCTACCAACCAATTTTTCAGACCACAAAGGTATAAAACTAGAAATAAATTGTACAAAGAAAGCAAAAAGGCTCACAAACACATGGAGGCTTAACAACACACTCCTAAATAGTCAATGGATCAATGACCAAATTAAATGGAGATCCAGCAATATATGGAAATAAATGACAACAACAACACAAAGCCCCAACTTCTGTAGGACACAGCAAAAGCAGTCTTAAGAGGAAAGTATATAGCAATCCAGGCATATTTAAAGAATGAAGAACAATCCCAAACAATTATTGAAACTGGAAAAAGAAGAACAAATGAGGCCTAAAGTCAGAAGAAGGAGGGACATAATAAAGATCAGAGAAGAAATAAACAAAATGAAGAAGAGTAAAACAATAGAAAAAAATCAATGAAACCAAAATAGATAAACCTCTAGCCAGGCGGATTAAGAGAAAAAGAGAATCAACAAACATCAACAGAATCAGATACAAGAAAGGAAACATAACGATGGACCCAACAGAAATACAAAGAATTATTAGAGACTACTATGAAAATCTATATGCTAACAACCTGGAAAACCTAGAAGAAATGGACAACTTCCTAGAAAAATATAACCTTCCAAGACTGACCAAGGAAGACACACAAAATCTAAACAAACCAATTACCAGCAAAGAAATTGAAGCAGTAATCAAAAAACTACCCAAGAAAAAAATCCCCGGGCCAGACGGATTTACCTTGGAATTTTATCAGACATACAGAGAAGGTATAATACCCATTCTCCTTAAAGTTTTCCAAAAAATAGAAGAGGAGGGAATACTCCCAAATTCATTCTATGACACCAACATCACCCTAAATACCAAAACCAGGCAGAGACCTCACCAAAAAAGAAAATTACAGACTAATATCCCTGATGAACATAGATGCAAAAATACTCAACAAAATAATAGCAAACCGAATTCAAAAACACAACAAAAGAATCATACACCATGACGAAGTGGGATTCATCCCAGGGATGCAAGGATGGTACAACATCCAAAAATCCATCAACATCATCCACCACATCAACAAAAAGAAGGACAAAAAACACATGATCATCTCCATAGATGCTGAAAAAACATTTGACAAAATTCAACATCCATTCATGATAAAAACTCTCAACAAAATGGTTTTCGAGGGCAGGTACCTCAACATAATAAAGGCCATATATGATAAACCCACAGCCAACGTCATACTGAACAGTGAAAAGCTGAAGGCTTTTCCTCTGAGATCGGGAACAAGACAGGGATGCCCACTCTCCCCACTGTTATTCAACATAGTACTGGAGGTCCTAGCCACGGAAATTAGACAAAACAAAGAAATACAAGGAATCCAGATTGGTAAAGAAGTCAAACTGTCACTATTTGCAGATGACATGATATTGTACATAAAAAACCCTAAAGACTCCACTCCAAAACTACTAGAACTGATATTGGAATATAGCAAAGTTGCAGGATACAAAATTAACACACAGAAATCTGTGGCTTTCCTATACACTAACAATGAACTAATAAAAAGAGAAATCAGGAAAACATTTCCATTCACAATTGCATCAAAAAGAATAAAATACTTAGGAATAAACCTAACCAAGGAAGTGAAAGACCTATACCCTGAAAACTATAAGACCCTCTTAAGAGAAATTAAAGAGGACACTAACAAATGTAAACTCATCCCATGCTCTTGGCTAGGAAGAATTAATATCATCAAAATGGACATCCTGCCCAAAGCAATATACAGGTTTGATGCAATCCCTATCAAATTACCAACAACATTCTTCAATGAACTAGAACAAATAGTTCAAAAATTCATATGGAAACACCAAAGACCCTGAATAGCCAAAGAAATCCTGAGAAGGAAGAATAAAGTGGGGGATCTCGCTCCCCAACTTCAAGCTCTACTACAAAGCCACAGTAATCAAGACAGTTTGGTACTGGCACAAGAACGGAGCCACAGACCAGTGGAACAGAATAGAGACCCCAGGTATTAACCCAAACATATATGGTCAATTAATATATGATAAAGGAGCCATGGACATACAATGGGGAAATGACAGTCTCTTCAACAATGGTGCTGGCAAAACTGGAGAGCTACATGTAAGAGAATGAAACTGGATCACTGTCTAACCCCACACACAAAAGTAAATTCGAAATGGATCAAAGACCTGAATGTAAGTCATGAAACCATAAAACTCTTAGAAAAAAACATAGGCAAAAATCTCTTGGACATAATCCTGAGTGACTTCTTCATGAACATATCTCCCTGGGCAAGGGAAACAAAAGCAAAAATGAACAAGTGGGACTATATCAAGCTGAAAAGCTTCTGTACAGCAAAGGACACCATCAATAAAACAAAAATGTACCCTACAGGATGGGAGAATATATTCATAAATGACAGATCCAATAAAGGTTTGACATCCAAAATATATAAAGAGCTCATGCACCTCAACAAACAAAAAGTGAACAATCCAATTAAAAAATGGACAGAGGAGCTGAACAGACAGTTCTCCAAAGAAGAAATTCAGATGGCCAACAGATACATGAAAAGAGGTTCCGCATTGCTTGTCATCAGAGAAATGCAAATTAAAACCACAATGAGATATCACCTCACACCAGTAAGGATCGCCACTATCCAAAAGACAAACAACAACATATGTTGGCGAGGTTGCGGAGAAAGGGGAACCCTCCTTCACTGCTGGTGGGAATGCAAATTAGTTCAACCCTTGTGGAAAGCAGTATGGAGGTTCCTCAGAAAGCTCAAAATAGAAATGCCATTTGACCCAGGAATTCCACTTCTAGGAATTTACCCTAAGAATGCAGCAGCCCAGTTTGAAAAAGACAGATGCACCCCTATGTTTATTGCAGCACTATTTACAATAGCCGAGAAATGGCAGCAACCTAAGTGTCCATCAATAGATGAATGGATAAAGAAGATGTGGTACATATACACAGTGGAATATTATTCAACCGTAAGAAGAAAACAAATCTTACCATTTGCAACAACATGGATGGAGCTAGAGGGTATTATGCTCAGTGAAATAAGCCAGGTGGAGAAAGACAAGTACCAAATGATATCACCCATATGTGGATTTTAAGAACAAAGAAAAACTGACAGAACAAAACAGCAGCAGAATCACAGAACCCAAGAATGGGCTAACAGTTACCAAAGGGAAAGGGACTGGGGAGGATGGGTGGGAAGGGAGGGATAAGGGCAGGGAAAAGGAAGGGGGCATTATGATTAGTATGTATAGTGTGTGGAGGGCACGGGGAGAGGCTGTACAACACAGAGAAGACATAGTGATTTTACAGCATCTTACTACGCTGATGGACAGTGACTGTTAAGGGTTATGTGGGGGGGACTTGGTGAAGTGGGGGACCCTAGTAAACATAATGTTCTTCATGTAATTGTAGATTAATGATACCAAAAAAAGAAAAAGGAAACAAAAGAACAAAGAAAAACTGAAGGAACAAAACAGCAGCAGAATCACAGAACCCAAGAATGGTTTAATGGTTACCAAAGGGAAAGGGACTGGGCAGGAGGGGTGGGAAGGAAGGGATAAGGGCAGGGAGAAAGAAAGGGGCCTTACGATTAGCATGTATAATGTGGGGGGAGCATAGGGAGGGATGTACAACACAGAGAAGACAAGTAGTGAGTCTACAGCATCTTACTATGCTGATGGACAGTGACTGTAATGGGGTTTGTGGGGAAGGACTTGGTGAAGGGGGAGTCTAGTAACCATAATGTTCTTCATGTAATTGTAGATTAATGATAATAAAATGAATTTTTTAAAATGGGCGAAAAAGTAGACATTTCACCCAAGAGTATTTATAAACTGGCAAATAAGCACATGAAAATATAGTCATTATCATTCATTAGGGAAATGGAAGTTAAAATCAGAGTAACACTGCAAACCACTAGAATGATAAAATTCAGCAAGTAACAGTGCTAATTTTTGTCAAGGATATGAAGCAACTACTATTCTGAAAAAGAGTTGGGCTTTTAAAAAATAAAACTAAAATACAGTATGCCTACCATACATTCCAGCAATCTCACTACTAGATGTTTACACAAAAGATATGAAAACATTTGTCTACTCAAAGACTTACATTCATAATTATGTTCACAGCAGCTTTATTCACAACAGTGAAAAAACTGGAAGTAATTCCGATGTCCACCAGCTGATGAATGAATAAATGGATTGTGATATTTAAAAAAATCACAAAAACAATTCCATTCCACACAATGGAATAGTATCAATCTACAGATGGAACAGACTGCTGATACAGTCATTGAAAGATCTCAAATGCATTATGCTAGTGCAAGGAGAATTTCTGTGTCTAAAACCATTGTGACAGAAAACAGCTCAGTCGTTGCCTGGGCCTTGGGGTTGGTGGTGAATGCCTACAAACTGGCATGAGGATGGGATGGTCTTAATTTGTTTTGGGTCACAATCACAGAACTGACTACATTTGTCAAAACTTATCAAACTATACACTTAAAATGGATGAATTATGTATAAATTATATCTCAGTAAAACTAATTTTTAGGAAAAAATATTGCTTTTACAGAAAAGAGTAGTTCTATTTACTTATTTTATCAAAGCACCAATATATTTTTTAAGTCTTCAATATGTGTTTAATAATACTCAGAGTGAAACTATAAGACATAATAGAAAGAAAGAGACTTAAAAAGAGGCTGCTTATCTTAATACACTTATAGACAGTGACTTCAGTGGGGTATGGGGGGTACTTGATAATATGGGTGAATATAGTAACCACAGTGTTTTTCATGTGAAACCTTCGTAAGAGTGTTTTATGGTATCAGTGATACCATAAAAAAAAAAAAGAGGCTGCTTAGATGGAGGCACCTAGGAACTGATCAACTTGGCTTAACCACCTATTATAACAGGCCTGTTACTTATTAACACCTGGCAGTCAAGGTAAGGCTCCCTTGCTCCTCCAGAGCATGTCTTGGTTAAATTAAGGTATCAGAAGAGGGTTGCCAGGTATCTTCACTCCACACTTGGAATAGCCCCAAGAGAGCATAATTCTAAGTGAAAAATAGGCTGCATTCAGTTCTGGGCTGGCCCTGAAGGGTTTCCCCAGCTGAACACGTAGGCCTGGATTCAGCTCCTCTGAAGATATGATCATGAAAGAAGACAGCTTGTGATGAAAACCAATCTCTTGGCAAAAGCTGAACATTAACATCACAGAATTTTCCAGAACAAAATAGCTACACCATATGTTGTTCATACCCCTTGGGAGATGCCCTTTAAAGATTATGTCTTAACACATGAAAGAACCCTTATTCAGGGAAAAAAAGAAGGGCAGTAATTCCTTAAAGGACTCCAAATAAAACATCATGAGCTAGCAATTAAGGAGGGCACACGAGATTTGGCTTCTTTAACCAGCCTGACGCAAAGCAATTCTCAGTGGAAATCTCAGATCTCAGAGCCAAGCTCAGTTGTTTGCAATAACCAAGCTAAATATACTGATACCAACTTCAGGGATGAGGTGCAGTGGTAAAATGCAGAACAAATGATGATAACTCAATAGGTGTTGCTGTTCCTACAGGCAACTTGGTACAGAAAGACAGTTTTGTAGCTTGAGTAACTCACTTGACCACTTTGGGCCAGCCTCTCTCTCTCCCCCATTCATTCTCTTTAGTCATAGACAATACCTTCCTTGATAAGCTATCATAAGGTTTAAAGGGAATGCATGCCAGCTCCAAGCAGCTCAATGAGTAGTAAATGTTACATGTAATAGGATGTGTAAGTGTTTTCTGTGGCTTACTACATAGGAAAGTGCCAACATTGCAGGATTACTTCCCAGGGGTTAGGAAGGAACTAGTCATAACACAGATGCACTTGCCTTTATCAGGGGCTTGTTGGTGAGAGATTCCTAGTGATGGAGGTGTCCGTCTACATTCATTATTCTTCCCAGGAAGTCATCCTCTGAGGGTTCTTATTACTTGGCCTCTCTTGCTGGCTAGCTACCAGTTGGGTTTGGCCGGTGTGAGGCTCCGGCCAGAAATCACAGAGCAAGAGGAGGGAATTGGAGGTATTTCTTCCCTGCTGCCTCCCTGCATTTGTATCGCATCTTTGGCAGTATTTGCATCCTTCCAAGACTACTCTGTGGCCAGGGGCTTCTCTTTTACAATGTCAGCCCTCAGGTGGCTCTGGTGCTACTGTTACAAATCCGTATGTGACTTCATCCGTTCTGCATTCCACGAACCTCGTGCACACCTCTATAAGCAGGCCCTTCATTAGAGTCTCTGTTTGAACCTTTTGTGGCAAATGTTATTTTCTGTAAGACCTTGACTTATCAGGGGTCTCCAAAGAACTCACAAATGCACTCACTAGAGAAAATAAAGCTTTAATTCTCTGGCAGTTCCTAAGAGTGTGAACTAGTTAACCATGACAATTATGTTTCCTGCTCCCTAATAATTGTTCTGGAAACATTAGAAACACAGACAGTAAGATAGAGGTGGAATAGTAAAAGCTCAAAGTGGGAGAAAGAGAGAAGCCTATAATATCTGGCAAGAAGCCAGAGCTGGAACAATGGAAGGTAAGGCCCCAGCTTAACATGAAGTTCAAAGCTTAAACTATTATGTGAGACAGATATATTAAAAATTGACAAGAGGACCTTGCATGACCTGAGAATAATTAGAGGAATAGGGGAATAACCTCGTCAAGGGCAAGAGGGAGAACAACCCCAACAAGCATATTTAAAAGGAGGGTGGGAGGTAAGTTTGCTTTATTCTTATATTCCAGGGACATGCTATTCAATATAATGCTTACATAGTTTCAGTGGTATGAGTAATATTATAGCTCTAGAAAAAATCTGCTTAGCATAGGTGGTAGAGGTGGGGCTCAACTGGAATTTCAGTTTTATGTTTTAGCTCTAGCCTTGTTACCAAATCATCAGTCATCAACCTTATCATACTGGGTTGGCAACGAAACTGTTCATTTCTTATGATTTTACAACCAGAGGTCATTTCTTCCCCATTTGTTTGCCCTAGTGTAATTTTTTTATGTCATACTGACTTGCAGATGTGTAATATTTATCTTCTTCTAAGCACCACATAACAAATCACTGCAGCTTTATTAGTTTAACTTTGATCTGCACACTTAGGTTAGAGAGAGAGAGAGAAGATGAATGTTGCTGCTGCTTAGACTGCACAAAGAGATCGGTAATAGATTGGGAGAAAGGAAGTGGACCACAGAAGCACTACCTAGGGAAGGATTGTTGTCACCTCAGTCCAACTTCATAGGTGGCAGCATTTGTCCACTTTCCAGGGGATGATACTTAGTTTTTTAGGTCCTGAAGTTCATTTGTTAAGGCATCCAGAGATGTTTGGGTCTGGAGTTCTGACTCCCTTTATAACTTATTTGTTAATTAACCAGTAGATCTATAATTATTATGACCAAATAGTTGTGTTCTGATCAACACATTTGTATTTTATTTGCAAAACCAATGTGGGGAGCCAGAATTCAGTAAGCTTACTTGGTGAACACAGAATTAGCACAAGGTGTATCAGACTTTTATGGCTAATGTCATGTAGGTATCATAAATAGCAGAAATCTGGCTATGTCAGGCTGTCTTGGAGGCCAAGGTGCTCACTGCATTGGCCCCAGGCTAGAGGCACCAAGTCAGATTCTGTGTCTCTGACTCTCATTCATGCTTCATTTACCAATCCAACCACAATCTGATAGACCCTCTTTCTTAGGTGTTGTCAACAAGATACTTCAAGTTATGGTTACCTCTTAATCGGTCCAGGAATTTTGCCATCTGTCTCCCCTAACTATGATATATTTCTTTCTCTGCTTAAATTATAATCCAGTTCCCAGAGGGCAGGTTTTCCTTTATCTCTAATTTCTTAAGGAATGCCCATTTGGGCTGTACCTACCACCTACCTCATGGTCTGTAAGATTAGTTCTTGCTGAGTGTTAACACTTCATATCAGACTGCTGAGCTGAGGGACAGATGGTTCTCTCCCTGTACATGCTTCTCTAAATTGTTTCTATACTCAGGACCTCATATCAAAGTTACTGCTTTTTAATGGTCGCATCTTGGACCTGACTAGCTCCACCTTTAAAATCTGAAACTCTAAAAGCCCACACTCTGATCACAAACTCCTAACCTTCCATCTTTTGCTCCTTTACTTCTACAGCCCCCAACACTGAACCTCAAACAAACTTTGACATAACTTTGCCTTTCTATGTACCTGCTCCTGGCCACATTTCTTCTCCCTTTATTTGATCCACAGACCGTGGACTGTCACTTTAACCTCTCTCCTGCTAGGCTCACATCCCACTGCCCTGTGCACGGAGCCAAGCCAGTGTTGGCTCTCTTGGCTTCCACACATGAGCAGCAGAGTTTTGCCAAAGGAAAAACAATCATTAAGAAGATTGGAACCACTCCAAAGGTATATTCTTCAATTCTAACTGTACCCAACTTTCAGTATTTTTTCTAACTGATGATGACCAGCTCCCTTCCCATTTGGCTCTTAGAAAATATCACCATTCCCCTCAAGGCCTCTAACTCACCCCCAGCTTTGCCTCCCTCAGTTGTCCTTGTTTAGCTCTTCCATAGATGAACTAGAAGCCGTCCAGTAGATGCATACCTACTGCCTGTCTTCCCCACGTGAATATGTATGCGTAGCCTCAGGCATCCTTGCTTCTTTCCCTTCTCTCAGGAGCAGTTGTCTCTCTCTACAGCATTTTAAAGCTAATCCTTCCACCTGGGCTCTGATTAGGGTGTGACTTTTAAAAATCGTCTGTTCTTTCTAACCATGGCAACCTTTCTCTGATAGCTCCTTCTCAGCCAAAATATGTGCCTCAAATCTCTTTTATCTTAGAAAAACCCAAAGCCCTTTGTTAATTCTGCATTTTCCTCTGTGCGAACCCATCTGTGCTTCCATTCACAGCTAAGCTCCTTAATAGTTTATATTCTATCTCTACATCTTCATCTCCCATTTATTCCAACTTAAACTACCATCTGTCTCCTGCTTCTAGTGTTCCAGTGTTCCAGTGAAACAATTCAGGAAAATGTTATCAGTGGCTTTCGAGCTGGAAAATTCAGAAGACTCTTATTTGATCTCAATACAGAAAGTTGGTCATAGTTTCATTAGTGAGCTTTTTCATCTTTTTTAGCTGCCCAACAAAGAACCCTCTCCTACTGAGTGATTTCTCCAGTCTATGTGTCTTAAGGGAGGAAGGAACTACATCTCAACATGGAAGGTAAAGATAGAGTCATTGCCAGCATCCTCTGCAGATAGGGCACTGCCCCTGACCTGGGCTTGGTCAGTCCTATGCATCTGCCCCAGATATAGAATCCACAGCTAGTAGTGCAAAAAATCAGGGACAGCAGATTCTCCTTGACTGGAGAACATGACCACAGCATTCAGTTTCTTCTCATTCAGGCAGTGCAAGTAGTCTAGTCTTCAGAGCTTGCAGCTGTGGTGTGATTTGTGGTTGTGATTCTGATTCCATAGCCTCTGGGCCGTCCTGGTGAATCAGTAGCCTTACTTTTTTTCCCCCTTTTCTGTTTAAATCAACCAGAGTTGGTGTTTGCTGTTTGCAACTGAGAACTCTGACCAATACAATTCATTTCTGAAATACCATCTTTAACTACCTTTGACAGATGAAGACCCATTCCCATTTCCTTGCTGCAATCATCAGCCATTCTAATTAACATGTATCATTGAGCTTGAATGTGTTCTTATATAATAAGGGACATTTTTGTGTGCATGCTTTTAATTTACACAAATGATATTTTGCCAGGGAACTTTTTCTTTTCTAATTTTTTGAAGACTCAGCAGTGAGTTTTAAAAACCTGTGTTGCATGTCTAGCATGTTATATTTAACTGCTGCATAGAGTCGTTTCCACCTCAGATCTAGGGTTTAAAACTTCCCTCTACCACATAAACATTGCAGTCAACATCTCTGCATACATGACCTCATGTGAAAACACTTCTGGTGTAGTTTACCAGGAGTGGGGCTGCTGGGGCATAGGGAATGTATTAAGTACTGCCATATTGCCCCAGAATGGTCCCAGGAGTCACCAGTGCAGGGGAGAAAAAAGTTTTGCTTGGCTCTCTAGGGTCCCTGGCTGGGTCTTGGAAAGTAAAATGACAAAGACAGATTAACAGGAGAAAGCATACACAGTTTATTGAATGTTTATATGTACACAGGAGCATTCACAAGAGAATGAAGACCTAAGGCAGTGACTAGAGCAGGAAGTTTTACACTTTTTAGACACACAAATAATTTGTGAAGAACTGACAAGACAAGGGGTTCAGGCTGGGGAGGGTACGTGGTGAGAAGTAACCAGGGAGGTAAGGGTGAGTTTAACAAGGTTCACTTTACACATTTCTAAGCCCCAAATTCCTGTCTGTGTGAAAAGAATGTTTTCCTTCTTCCTGGTACATGGAAGGTAGCTTTCACATGGGAGTCGATGACCTGTTTCAAGGAAGGGCAGGGTGGTGGGCAGGAGACGTTGGTGTCAGAGTGAGCTTTCTGCTTTTGCTGTTTTCTCAAATTCCTTCAGCTTAAGATTCAGTATGTCAAAGTGCTGTATTTTGGGGTAGCATGTCCTGAACCCTCTCACCAACTGTGCCTGTTCCTCACATCCTTGCCAGCAGTTATTATTTATTATTCTAATTCTTAATGACCTGATGTATGTGGTAATTTTTTTATAGCTGCCATAGAAGAGTAATACGAACAGTTCTGATATATATGTTTTTTAACGTAAGTAGTCCTCTGTGAGACCACCACCTATTACATAGAGATTGAAAGTGTTTGCCTTGAAGCAGTGGGGTGGGAGCTGAAGGGGCCTGAGGCAGATTCCCTGACTGCAGAGACCTCATCAGCATACTCTCACAGGGAGCTAGAGCAAAATATGAGGGTGATAATGGGTGCCACTGGGTTCCTGAGAATTACTGGAACACTTAGCAAGGGGATGGTTGACATTGCAAACGTGATCTTCATTTGATTCAATTTTAGGTTAGGGTGGGCTGGGGAATATGTAATTACTTTCTGCCTCCCTGCTAGACTATATAGCTTAAGAGTTATATCTTATCCATGGTTATATTTTTAGCCCTTAGAACATTTCCTGGCCTAGGGTAAATAGTCACAAAATGTTTGTTGAAAGACAAGCTGCATTCTCTTGACTTACTCTCTTCTATCTTCAAAATGAAATATTTTCTTTTATGTTGAAGTGATACTTGTTTTGCTTTTTACCTCAAGTTCCAGCTAGCACTTAATTCTAAGTTTCACTACAAACCTTGGCTAAGAAATGTTCAATACAACCTCCACAACTTGGTCCTGATCTTCTCCATCCTGGTCTCACAGTATTTCATAATACATACCTGCAATATGTAGGCTTCAGGACATGTCCTTGCGTCACAGGCCCAGGTCTTGGCAAATGGTTCCCTTAATGCCTTTCTCTGGGTGACACTTCCTCCTCCTCTGTAAGCCCTGGGAGTGCCCACTCACCCTTTGAGGCAGATTAGATGTCACCTCTACAAGGACTATTTCTTCAATCCCCCTAGGTGGAATTAGTCACTTTCCTTTTGATTTTCACAACACTTTATTCTCATTCTAATAGCTCTTATCTAGAGATATTATTTCTCTCATCATATATTTCTTCTGCATCGAAGGGAGATCCTCTTTGATCCTCAGAATGGTGTCTTGAAGGCAACAAAGAATGAGATCTACATACCAGATCATGGAGCAAACAACTAGAGTTTTACTAATGTATAGGAAGGAAGATAAGTTTAAGTTTAAGGGAGAATAGGATCCCACTAATCAGGAGGGGCTCCAAGGGAGTGCATGGGTGGGGCTACAGGGTCTGAGGGTTTATAAGCACTGGAAAGGAGGAAGTCTACCTGATTAGCTGGGCCTTATTGCTAGGGCTGGGGTGAGACTTGAGGTTTTCTTGGCTCTCTCCCTGCTTGTTCCTGTGGTTTCTTTGTTGACTGTATGCTTAAGTTCCTCTTTTTGTTGACCATTGCCAGGGTTTTCATTGACTATTACCTTGGCTGCCCTGTCATACCTAACCATTCCACTACCTCCTGTCTCAATCTCTTCCATAGATTTATATGGATCCTCACTGATTAGCACAGTGGGTAAACACAGTGTATATTTGCATTAGTCAGGGCTCTCCAGGGAAACAGAACCAATTAGATAAATAGATGATAGATAGATAGATACATAGATAGATAGATAGATAGATAGATAGATTGATTGATTGATTGATTTATCTCAAAGACTTGGCTCACATGTTTGTGGAGGCTAACAAGTCTGAAACTTGTGGGCTGGAAATTCAGGTAGCAGTTGGTATTGCCATCTTCAGTCCAAGTTTCTCAAGTCAGGCCAACAGGTAGGGAATTCTGGCAGAGTTCAGAATTGCTTCTTCAGGGAATTTCACTCTTTGATCTTAGGGCTACCAACTGATTGGATGAGTCTTTATCAAGATAATCACTTAAAGTCAACTGATTATAAAAGTTAATCAGATCTACAAATATCCTCACAACAATAGCTAGACTAGCCTTTGACCAAACACTTGAGCACCATAACCTCACTAAGTTGGCACTAAAATTAATCATCACAGTGCTCAATAAATGTTTGTTGCATAAATAAATGAATAGATGTTTAGTAAATTCAGAGAAGAAAGCAATGGGCTCTGGCACAGATTTCCAAACTTATACTGTCTTGACAAATAATAGAATAGTCATATGTTGTTCATTGAGTGGGGAGCTATGAGAACCCCCAAAAAGACAGACAGAGAGAGAAAGAGTGCATTTGTGAACAGACAAATCTAGGTACATAAATGCATGCATCCGATTACTTTTATTTTATGTGGGGACAATATGGAATTAATAAACTTTGAAAAAAATTATTTGTTTATTTTATCATTTACCATTAATTGCTGTGGCACCAACAAAGACACTTTAAGAGGCAAGCGAGAATGCTTTGAAGTAGTTCATTACACAGTGAAAGCAGCTAATTCAAGGGTGTCATCTGTAGGTTTTGACTAACCTGTGAAACCAGTAGGGTGCTGTAAGGAGAAGGCGGAGGGCTGGTAGTTCCTAGTTAAAGTGCTGAGACCGAGGCACCGCAGGACCAGAGCCCCGCTTTATCAAGTATTGTTTTGTAGGCTGGACTCTTTGCTCAAGTGTCTCAGGAAGCTGGAGCAGAAAGACTCAGGGCTTTTTCAGGAAAGAACTTTCTTCATCTATAAAATGGACATAATAATAACAAGTGGTAGGTTGAGCCATACTAAATGACTGATATTCAACCAGCTTCAGTTTAAAGAAATGGCGATTCTCTATGACTCAGCTAACTAGGTTAGATAGCGAGAAGTAAATGGGATGTAGGAACATTGTAGGTGATCAGTAACTGTTGGCTATCATCTTTATCATCAGGTTTAGGCTGTGGCTGGAGGCTGAGGTGGACCCTGGCCTGGAGGAGCCAAAGGTAATCCTGAAGTGTTTAACTCAGCCCCTGGGGCAGGCAGGCACAGAGGTCAGCTCTGGCTCTGAGTGCCAATTGGTGGAGCTGCCTCTTTAGCAAGACCTTGGGGATTTTTGCCCAACAAGTATCCTGGCTCAGTACAGTGAGTAAAAAGAATCTCAGGGTTAAAATAGGAGAACATGGATAACTGAAACTGGGACTGGTCGATAAAAGTCCTTATTTGTTCAGTAGCCCTCCCTAATATGAAATTGCTGAAGTAGAAGCAAAATTGTCTGACTCTCCTGCTCTGATATGCATATCTGCACACATAGATGGAGAAATAAAGGGATTAAAGTTATCAAATCAGACAGTAGGAGGGAGAAATGAGAAGGCAAAAGGATAGGGAGATATTTAAGCCATTTAATCAGTTCAGTTATTTGCATCAAAGTTAAATTCCTACTAACTGAATAAATGGATGAACATCTCACTTAATTCTCATAATACTTCTGTTGGTATTGCCATCTCTGCTTTACAGAGGCAGAAATGGAAGAGAGGAGAGATTAGACAATTTTTCTAAAAAGATACCAGAATAAAGTCAAGGGCTATTTCCCACCAGTTGTTACAAATCCAGTGCAGTGTGTAAACAGCTGGCTTTCAGCACATCACATTTCTTCTCTTTATTTAAAAAATTCCCTTGTAATAAAAAATGTGTGGTTGTGCATTCTTACAAAAGCACATTCTGTTTTCTGCTGTCATATACTCAGCTTCTCCAGGATACCAGGTAAGAGCTGCTTTTCAGATGGACTTTCTTACTGTAGTTGCCAACTATCTCTTCTGTACTTAGAATTTTTATTTTTAATTTTAGATTATTTAGATTACTGTCACATTCTCCCAAAACTCTGAATTACAAAGGAGCAAAATGGGGGTAAAAACTCTTCTGCACTACAAGCTTAACATCTAATAACCATGTTAGTGGTGTTAATAAATGCAGGCTGCTGGTACATCACTTTTTCTACCCAGGAAGAAAATAATAGAAATTCTAATACTTTGTACTGGGTTTTTATAAAGGTAAATCTGAAAGGAAAACAGATTTTCCTTTTCTTTTTAAAATCAGCATCTTTTTATATTTAGAACACCTGTGCTGTCTCATTATGGAAAATTTGGAATTTATAGGAAAGTATGAAGAAGAAATAACAATTCAAAATCCCTCCACCATGAGAGAGCCCCTGTGAACCTTTGCATGTTTCCCTTCAGTCTGGGAAAGTTTTCTCAGATGAAACAAATCCTGTTGCAAAATCACTGAGGTGATTGTCCAAAATTAAAGGGAGAAAGGTGAACTGGCTGGGAAATCTTAATGCTTTCTACCTTTGCTCCCATATAATCATTTCTTAGTAACAGAGGACAGTGTGAACTTTGAGATTGTTCTAAAATGCTTTGAGGCTTTCATAGATATAACCTTTCCACCAGAGTTACTACATTAATTAACAATAAAAGTCCAATGTTAACTTCATTGATCTTTTTGTACTTGGGCATTCTTCTGAATATTATAGTAGAGGTCCTAGAACTTGGAACCTAAGGGGTTTTTTTTTGGATAATTTTGATTTAAGTGCAACTGATTTCCATGAGTGCTTCTACTGGTGTAAACATTACAGGAAAGAAAAAAAGTATGTAAAAGATGACTTGACTTTGTAACTGAAGGGAGGAGTTTTGAAGTAATTGCAGAGAGAGGTTGGGGACCCAGACGATGCTGCGCGGCGTGCTCCTGCCCGCTCTCGGCAGTGGGTTCAGCTGGAAGCTGGGAGAGCTGATTTGTTGGGAGACTAGGGTGGTGAGGGCCTGGTGCTTCAGGGCCTGATGACAGATGATGGAACAGAGAGGCCTGCCCGCTCTGGCACAAGGCTTAGATTTGGGAAAGAGCACACTTGTTGGCTCTGGAGACCTCCCAAATATGCCATTAGCGGTGGCAATGGGAAGATCTAGCAAGCCACATGCTGGCAGGGGCTGTCCACAGTGGGAGACAGAGGAGAGGCAGAACTTCGAGCTCACAGACTGCTGCATGTGAGGTTTTCTTTTTTTTAGGAGTCCCAGAAAATCAAAGAGGAGGTGGAGGGAGGCTTTTGCAAGGAAGGTGAAGAGATTCTGTCTGAGTAAAAAGCATAAAGTCAGTAACCAGGTATATTCACTAGGAATTGCATTTGGCTGCCAAATCAGAGACTTGAAATGACAGAGGCTTAAACAATGTAGCAAAAGTGGCTTCATAGTGTCATCCATGTCCTGGGTCTATTCTAACTTTCTGCTTCATGTCCTTAACAAGCACAGATGTTTCATGGTTTCACGATAGCTCTTGCAGCTCCTTCTATTGCATCTACTTGGAGGTAGGTAGATGGAGAAAGGGCATATTAGTTTACTAGGGCTGCCATAGCAAAGTACCACAGGCTAGGGGGCTTAAACAACAGACATGTCTTTTATCACAGTTCTGGAGGCTACAACTCCGAGGTGAGGGTGTTGGGCAGGGTTAGTTTCTTCTGAGGACCATCTCCTTGGGAGGGCTGCCTCCTTACATGGTCTTCCCTCCTTGTCCCTCTTTGTCTGTGTACTAATCTCCTCCTCCTATAAAGTCACCAGGCATATTGGACTAGGGCTACTTTAATAACCCTTGTTTTAACTTACTTACCTCTTTAAAATCCCTATGTCCGAATGCAGTCACATTTGGGGAATTAGGACTTAAATGTACGACTTTTGGAGCGGACACAATTCAGCGCATAGCAAAGGGGAAAAGGCCATGAGCATGTCTCTGCTGATCAGTCTACTTAATGGGCTTTTCTGGAAGCCCCAACCTACAACCACTCACACCTCACAGCTTGTCCTTTGTGAAAAGGTGGGAACTGGAGTTGTTCATAGCTTGACACATTGCTTCACTTATTAAACTTGAGTCTTGGTTGGTAAAGAAGAGGGGTGAAGCAGGTATGTGAATGATCTAGCCAGACAGGGTATTGAAGTTAATGCGACTTTATTTGTAGTCACAGACTAGAATGGCTCTATAACATATGGCTTGTATTTGTGAAGAATGTACATCTTTTGACTAAGGCTCTCTATTCACCAGGATTTTATTTTGGGGCCTGCGTTGTAAGGCATGGAGTTTGGTTGCCGCCTCTCCGCCATAGTCCTGAGCATCTCCCTTGAGGTGAAAGGTGTGTGGCTGCCTTTGTGAGGATGTTTGGCTTAGGCTGGGGAGAAGAGCAGCAATGGAGAAGCAAGAGAGAGAAAAGAGAATGGCAGTGTGGGAGGAGGAGAGGGATGAGGACAAGGAGAGACAGGGAACACTAATGCTGGCAGGGGGAATAAGCAGGCCCCCTTTCCAGACACTGCTGTGCCTGCCCCTAATAATAGGGTGGGAAGGAGGGGCAGCCAGCAGGGAGGGCAGATACCCCAGGATGAACTTCCCCAGCAGGATGGGTGGACCCTCTGGGCAAGCAGTCATCCTAAACCAAGCTTAAAAGAAAACTGAGGCAAAGAGAAGAGAATGCAGTCAAGAGAGGAGAGAGAGAAGTGTAATTCAGTGAGAGACACACAGAGAGAGTCCCTGAACAAGCCCTGAGCCCGTGGGGGCCAGGTCCTGAGGAGCCCCAGCCAGGAGCAGTCCTGCAAACTGGCTGGCTCGCTGCACAAGCTCCAGCTCTTTGTTACTTCTTTGGAGGACAGGAAATTCTCTCACTTTGTTCTACCCTCTGCTCATCTGTGAGCTTCCTGATTTCTGAGTCATCAATTTCCCATGCTACTAAAGGGTGAAATGATGCTACAGATGAATATTATAAACACACTTAATCCTGCTCAATTCCATCAAGGTCACGGCCCGTGATCCCTGCACTCCTGGTCCTTGCGCACTGGTTAGTCACTGAGGTGTTTACCGGAAAGTATGGTTTGATCTGTGATGCAAGTGTGGCAGTGCCCTTCCATCAGCTGAGGCGAGCAGAGCTCTCTAGAGTGGAAAGAAGGGATGGTGTTACCATGGTAGCAAGATGACTGAGCTGTGAGCTCAGCACCCTCTTGCAAAGGGCAGGAAGAGGCTGTTCCTTACTCTCTTCCCCATGAGTCATAGCTGCTTTATATAACTCCCTGATTCTTCATGACCCCCTCCCACTGCAGAGGAAAGTCTGAACAGTGGTCAAGATTGTTTTTCCACCAGCACCATTTAGATTTTCTAATTCTATGCTTCTAATTAAGATATTGGTCTCTGCTAAGGGCATGTATAATGTGGTTATGTATTAAAATGCCAGCCAAATTTTGAAGAATGTGATACACTGTCTACTAAACTACTAAACTTTTTAAACTATATAACATTGACCATCATACAACCATTTAAACCTGTGTTAGCGTACATGTACTTCTTCCTAAGGCTGATACTTGGAAGGTAGAAAACATTCCTTTGTATATTTGTTTACAAATTTCTGAGGGTAGTATTGACTTATTTTCTATACCTCCCCAGTGCTTGTGGCCAAGCTATGTATGTAGTCAATACTGAATAAATGAGTGCTTATAAAGAATCACTCACATGAATATTCATACATCACTGGTGGGATACAAAAGGGTATAACCACTTTGGAAAACAGTTTAGCAGATAAAACATACTCTTACTATATGTAATGGTTAATTTTATGTGTCAACTTGGCTAGGTTGTGATCTCAGTTGTTTGGTTAAACACAGTCTAGATATTTCTGTGAATATAACTTTTAGATGTGATTTATGCTTACATTCATTAGACTTTGAGTAAAAGTATACTATGCTCCCTGAATAAAAGTATACTATGCTCCCACCTGATCAGCTGAAGGCCTTGAGAACAAAGGCTGCAGTTCCCCAAGAAGTAGTTCAGCTTCAAGACCACCACACAGAAACTCTCCTTAAGTCTCATGCCTGCCAGGCTGCCTGCTGATTTTGAACTACAACATCAACTCTTGTCTCTAGGGTAGGTAGATAGCTAGATAAGGATAGATACAGAGTTAGAGATACAATTTCCTGTTGGTTTTGTTTCTCTGGAGAATCCTGTCTAATACACCATATAACATATCAATCCTAGTCCTAGGTATTTGTATAGGAGAAATGAAAAATTATGGTCCCATAAAGATCTATCAGTGAATGTTCATCTCAGCTTCATGCATAATTACCAAGAATGGAAACACAGCCCAAATGTCCTTCAGTTGGCAAATGGAGAAACAAACTGATTGGTCCACCCAATGGAATGTTACTTAGCAATAAAAGGAACAGACTATTGATATACACAACCTAGATAAATCTCAAACATCATGCTGAATGAAAGAAGCTACTCTCAAAAGTCTATATAAATTTTTTTAAATGAAATTCTAGAAAAGGCAAACCTGAATGGTTAGAAAACATTAGTGTTTGCCAGGGCCTGGAATTGGGGCAAGAAGGGAGGGACTGATAACATGAGGCAATCTGTTGAGATGATGGAACTGTTCTGTATCTTGGTTATGGGTATGTGACCATACGCATTTTTCAAAACTCATGTATCTGTACAAGAAATAGGGTAATTTTACTGTATACAAATTATACTTCAATGAACCTGATTTAAAAAAAACAGTTATTTTACAGGCATTCTGGTAATCTTTTATCCTGTTCAAAGACACAATAAAGACATTAACTCAAATCATTGCTTTTTCTAAGAAGACAGAAGTATTATCATGGACTATAACAAAAAATTTTTCAAGGATAACAAAAACTGTCTGTGAGCTAAAAATTCTCATTATTTGACATTTACTTATAAATTATTTTAGAATAGGAACATTTTGTAACTACTTAATTAGTAGAAAAAATCAACATATGAAAATTATATTTTAGTTGAAATTATATTTATTTATTTTTTAAATTTTTTGTTAAGATATTATTGATATACACTCCTATGAAAGTTTCACATGAAAAACAATGTAGTTACTACATTTACCCATATTATCAAGTCCCTACCCTTATCCCAATGCAGTCACTGTCCATCAGCATAGTAAGATGCCACAAATGCACTGTTTGTCTTCTCTGTGATACACTGTTTTCCCTCTGATCCGCCACACCATGTGTACTAAACATAATACCCCTGAATCCCCATCCCCCTCCCTCCCGACCCGACCTCCCACACCCCTCTCCTTTGGTAACCACTAGTCACTTCTTGGAGTCTGTGAGTATGCAGCTATTTTGTTCCTTCTGTTTTGCTTCATTGTTATACTCCACAAATGAGGGAAATCATTTGGCACTTCTTTTTCTCCTCCTGGCCTATTTCACTGAGCATAATATCCTCCAGTTCCATCCATGTTGTTGCAAATGGTAGGATTTGTTTCTTTCTTATGGCTGAATAGTATTTCATTGTACATATATACCACATCTTCTTTATCCATTCATCTACTGATGGACACTTAGGTTGCTTCCATATCTTGGCTACTGTAAATAGTGCTGCAATAAACATAGGGGTGCATATGTCTTTTTGAGTCTGAGAAGTATTCTTTGGGTAAATTCCAGGGAGTGGGATTCCTAGGTCAAATGGTATTTTTATTTTTAGTTTCTTGAGGAACCTCCATATTGCTTTCCACAATGGTTGAACTACCTTACATTCCCACCAGCAGTGTAGGAGGGTTCCCCTTTCTCCGCATCCTCATCAGCATTTGTTGTTCTTAGTCTTTTCGATGCTGGCCATCTTTACTGGTGTGAGGTGATATCTCATTGTGGTTTTAATTTGCATTTCCCTGATGATTAGTGATGTGGAGCATCTTTTCATGTGTCTGTTGGCCATCTGAATTTCTTCTTTGGAGAACTGTCTCTTCATATCCTCTGCCCATTTTTTAACCAGGTTATTTGCTTTTTTGGTGTTGAGGCATGTAAGTTCTTTATATATTTTGTATGTTAACCCCTTGTCAGATATGTCATTTACAAATATATTCTCCCATACTGTAGGATGCCTTTTTGTTCTGTTGATATTATCCTTTGCTGTACAGAAACTTTTTAGTTTGATGTAGACCCATGTGTTCATTTTTGCTTTTGTTCCCCTTACTCAAGGAGATGCATTCAGGGAAAAGTTGCTCATGCTTATATTCAGGAGATTTTGCAAGTGTTGTCTTCTAAGTGTTTTATGGTTTCATGACTTACATTCAGGTCTTTGATTCATTTCGAGTTTACTTTTGTTATGGCGTTAAACAATAATCCAGTTTCATTCTCTTGCATGTGGCTGTCCAGTTTTGCCAACACCAGTTGTTGAAAAGGCTTTCATTTCCGCATTGTATAACCATGGCTCCTTTATCGTATATTAATTGACCATATATGGTTGGGTTTCTATCTGGGCTCTGTAGTCTGTTCCATTGGTCTATGGGCCTGTTCTTGTGCCAGTACCAAATTGGCTTGATTACTGTGGCTTTGTAGCAGAGCTTGAAGTTGGGGAGCATAATCCCCCCATTTTTATTCTTCCTTCTCAGGAGTGCTTTGGCTATTTGGGGGTCTTTTGTGGCTCCATATGAATTTTAGAATGATTTGCAGTAATTCATTGAAGAATGCTGTTGGCATTTTGATAGGAATTGCATTGAATCTGTAGATGGCTTTAGGCAGGATGGCCATTTTGACAATATTAATTCTTCGTATCCATGAGCCTGGGATGTGTTTCCATTTACTGGTATCTGCTTTAATTTCTCTTATGAGTGACTTGTAGTTTTCAGAGTATAGGTCTTTCACTTTCTTGCTTAGGTTTATTCCTAGGTATTTTAATTTTTTTGACACAACTGTGAATGAAATTGTTTTCCTGATTTCTCTTTCTGTTAGTACATCATTAGTATATAGGATGCAACAGGTTTCTGTGTATTAATTTTGTATCCTGCAACTTTGCTAAATTCAGATATTAAATCTAGTAGTTTTGGAGTGTATTCTTTAGGGTTTTTTATGTACAATATCATGTCATCTGCAAACAGGGACAGTTCAACTTCTTCCTTGCCAATCTGGATGCCTTTTATTTCTTTGTGTTGTCTGATTGCTGTGGCTAGGACCTCCAGTACTATGTTGAATAACAGTGGGGAGAGTGGGCATCCCTGTCTTGTTCCTGATCTTAAAGGAGAAGCTTCCAGCTTCTCACTGTTAAGTATAATGTTGGCTGTGGGTTTGTCATATATGGCCTTTGTTATGTTGAGGTGCTTCCTCTCTTTACCCATTTTTTGGGGAGTTTTTATCATGAATGGATGTTGAATTTTGTCAAATGTTTTTTCCACATCTGTGGAGATGATCATGTGGTTTTTGTCCTACTTTTTGTTGATGTAGTGAATGATGTTGATGGATCAAATGTTGTACCATCCTTGCATCCCTGGAATAAATCCTACTTGATCATGATGGATGATCTTCTTGATCTATTTTTAAATTTGATTTGCTAATATTTTGTTGAGTATTTTTGCATCTATGTTCATCAGGGATATTGGTCTGTAATTTTCTTTTTTGGTGGGGTCTTTGCCTGGTTTTGGTATTAGAGTGATGCTGGCCTCATAGAATGAGTTTGGAAATATTCCCTCTTCTTTACTTTTTGGAAAACTTTAAGGAGGATGGGTATTAGGTCATCACTAAATGTTTGATAAAATTCAGCGGTGAAGCCATGTGGTCCAGGAGTTTTGTTCTTAGGTAGTTTTTTGATTACCAGTTCAATTTCAATGCTGTTAATTGGTCTGTTCAGATTTTCTGTTTCTTTCTGGGTCAGCCTTGGAAGGTTGTATTTTTTAAAAATTAAAACAGTAAATTTTATTTAAAAGGTAATGCATGCTCATTATAGAAAATTGGGAAATACATTAAAGTAAAAGGAAAATTTTAGATTACCAAGACTTATTACCACTGTTAATAATTTGGGGGTAACTTTCTTCCACTCAGTTTTCTACACACACACGCATGTAGTGATCTTATGATATTCATAATGCTGCATGTGCTGATTATTTTCTGAATAGAAAAAGAATATATTCTTATTGTAGAAAATTAGAAATTACCAAGAATATAAAGAAAATATTTTAAAGAAATTATAGACCAGATAGAATCCCACTACTTAAGGTAACATAATTGACTTGTTGGTACATTTACTTACTCTTCTATCTGCACATTCTATGCATATACACAACTCAGATTTAAAGTATTGTATAACCAGACTAATCACAGTCCTATATGGAAGATAAATAGAAAGGGGTGCTTGTGACAAAAACTATCTACTGTCTACTAATTGATTAGTCTACATATTTTTTAAAAACTTAATGATGTTTTATTATTTATTAAAAATATTTTTAATAACCAAGAAATGATTTGGAATCCTCAAGTGATTAGTAAGTTGCTGTATGCAGTGAAAATTTTAGGATGCAGCAAAAGTTCTGATTTGGTGGATCTTCAGACACTCTACAGCTAGGTTCCTCAGTGGTCTCCCTGCCTTCAGCATGAATTTCTCAAATCCATTTTTTACAGTAGAGTTCTACTGATTCCTCTGAGGTATAACCTTGATCTTGCCACCACACTTCCTTTGCTCCCCTCAATGGCTTCTTCTTGTCCATAGGATAAAGCCAAACTCCTTAACAATGAAACATATAGTGTCCCTGCCCAGAGGGAAATGGCATGAGGATTAAATGAATTAACACATGCAACATGCTTTGGAATAATGCCTTGTCTAGTAGTCCTTGAATTAATGTTAGGTATCATTAATGTTTTTTTTTTATTGCCTGAATCCTTCCCCTGTGTTATGTGGGACAAGGACACTGGTAGCTCCAAGTTCATATCATTAATGTCCATTCCCTGAGAAGGAAGGAATTTTCTCTAAGTTTTAATGTGGAAATTAAAGAAATGGATTTTATTTGGTCTGGTCAGAGTCATGCACCTACATTGGTGGCTGATGTAAGGTGGAGTCTATTAGCAGGAGGTGTGAGGAGTATGGTGTGGTAGCCAGGATGATATATGATGTAGGACAAAGAATCAAATACCCAATGCATCACCATTTTCCCTTTCCATCCTATCTATCCTGAAGATTTTCTGCCCCTGATAAATAAAAGCCTTGTCTTTTTATAGTCTATGGAGGATGTCATATACTTCCTTATTACTATAATATGTGATCCTCCTTTGACCTTTAGCATGAATAATCTGGAGTATTTTGCAAAGGTCCCATAGGTGCGTTTAGGTGTGTGTATCTATACAACCATTATGTAAAGCAAGTAAATTCTATTATACCATCTGTAAGCAACTTTATTCCTTTCTCCCACCTCCTACTTTTCAGGTTATTCTCAGAAAATAAGAAGCCATTTGGTAACTCCTCAGATTAATAATTGGAAGGTTGTATATTCCTAGAAAGTTGTCCATTTCTTCTAGGTTATCCAGTTTGTTGGCATATAATTTTTCATAGTATTCTCTAATAATTCTTTGCATTTCTATGATGTCCATAGTGATTTTTCCTTTCTCATTTCTGATTCTGTTTATGTGTGAGGCTCTCTTTTTTTCTTGATAAGTCTGGCTAGGGGTTTATCTATTTTGTCAATTTTCTCAAAGAATAAGCTCTTGCTTTCATTGATTCTTTCTATTGTTTTATTCTTCTCAATTTTATTTATTTATGCTCTAATATTTATTATGTCCCTCCTTCTACTGACTTTTGGCCTCATTTGTTCTTCTTTTTCTAGTTTTGTTAATTGTAAGTTTAGATTGTTCATATGGGATTGTTCTTCTTTCGTGAGGTAGGCCTGTATTGCAATACACTGTCCTCTTAGCACGGCCTTTGCTGCATCCCACAGATTTTGCAGTGTTGAAGTACTGTTGTCATTTGTCTCCATATATTGCTTGATCTCTGTTTTTATTCGGTCATTGATCCATTGATTATTTAGGAGCATGTTGTGAAGCCTCCATGTGTTTCTGGGGTTTTTCATTTTTTGTGTGTAATTTATTTCTAGTTTCATACCTTTGTGGTTGGAGAAACTGGTTGGTACAATTTCAATCTTTTTGAATTTACTGAGGCTCTTTTTGTGGCCTAGTATATGGTCTATTCTTGAAAAAGTTCCATGTGCACTGAAGAAGAATGTGTATTCTCCTGATTTTGGGTGTAGAGTTCTGTAGATGTCTGTTAGGTCCATCTGTTCTAATGTGTTGTTCAGTGCCTCTGTGTCCTTACTTATTTTCTGTCTGGTTGATCTGTCCTTTGGAGTGAGTGGAGTGTTGAAATCTACTAGAATGAATGCATTGCATTCTGTTTCCCCTTTAATTCTGTTAGTTTTTGTTTCACATATGTAGGTGCCCCTGTGTTGGGCACATAGATATTTATAATGTTATATCTTCTTGTTGGATTGACCCCTTAATCATTATGTAATGTCCCTGTTTGTCTCTTGGGAGTTTCTTTGTTTTGAAGTCTATTATGTCTGATACAAGTACTGCAACTCCTGCTTTTTTCTCCCTGTTAGTTGTATGAAATATCTTTTTCCATCCCTTCACTTTTAGTCTGTGTATGTCTTTGGTTTTAAAGTAAGTCTCTCATAGGCAGCATATAGATGGGTCTTGTTTTTTTATCCATTGAGTGACTCTATGTCTTTTGATTGATGTAATGGACATTCAGTCCATTTACATTTAGGGTGATTATCGATAGGTATGTACTTATTGCCATTGCAGGCTTTAGATTTGTTGTTACCAAAGGTTCAAGGTTAACTTCCCTACTATCTAAGAGTCTAACTTAACTCACTTAGTATGTTATTAAAACACAATCTAAAGGTTCTTCTTTTCTCCTCCTTTTTATTCCTCCTCCATTCTTTGTATATTAGGTATCATATTCTGTACTCTTTGTCTATCCCTTGACTGACTTAGGGGATAGTTGATTTAATTTCACATTTGCTATGTAATTAACTGTTCTACTTTCTTTACTGTGGTTCTATTACCTCTGGTGACAGCTATTAAACCTTAGGAACACTTCCATCTATAGAAGTTCCTCCAAAATACACTGTAGAAATGGTTTTGGGGAGCTGAATTCTCTCAGCTTTTACTTATCTGGAAATTGTTTAATCCCTCCTTCAAATTTAAATGATAATCTTGCCGTATAAAGTAATCTTGGTTTGAGGCCCTTCTGCTTCATTGCATTAAATACATCATGCCATTCCCTTCTGGCCTGTAAGATTTCTGCTGAGAAGTCTGATGTTAGCCTGATGGGCTTTCCTTTGTATGTGACCTTCTTTCTCTCTCTCTGGCTGCTTTTAATAGTCTGCCCTTATCCTTGATCTTTGCCATTTTAATTACTATATGCCTTGGTGTTGTTTTCCTTGGGTCCCTTGTGTTGGGAGATCTGTGCACCTTCATGGTCTAAGAGATTATCTCCTCCCCCAGATTGGGGAAGTTTTCAGCAATTACCTCCTCAAAGACACTTTCTATCCCCCTTTCTCTCTCTTCTTCTTCTAGTACCCCTATTATGCAACTATTGTTCTGTTTGGATTGGTCACACAGTTCTCTTAATATTCTTTCATTCTTAGAGATCCTTTTTTCTCTCTGTGCCTCAGCTTCTTTGTATTCCTCTTCTCTAATTTCTATTTCATTTATCATCTCCTCTACCATATCTAATCTGCTTTTAATACCCTCCATTGTGCTCTTCAATGATTGGATCTCTGACCAGAATTCATTCCTGAGTTCTTGAATATTTTTCTGTACCTCCATGAGCATGTCAATGGTTTTTATTTTGAAATCCCTTTCAGGAAGATTCATGAGGTCGATTTCATTTGAATCTTTCTCAGTTGTTGTATTCACAATTTTACTTTGAACCAAGTTTCTTTGGCATTTCAGATTTATATGTGGCACCCTCTAGTGCCCAGAAGCTCTACTCTCTGGAGTTGCTCAGCCCCTGAAGCAGTGTCAGGGGTCACAGGGGAGCAGTATTCATGCCTGAGGGTAGGAAAGAGGTGTTTCCTGCTTCCTGGCTGCTATGCCTGCCTCCACTGCCAGAACCAGTGGACTGAGCACACAGGTATAAGCCTCTATGCTTTGCATTTGTAGTGCTGCAGATGGGGCTTTCTTATGGCTGGCCTAACACCAGGGTAGGATGCTGGTTTGAGAGCCGGGAGGGGCTGGCTGGGAGAAAGGCGTAGCAGGCTGCGTATCACAGAGGGGGTCCTTCCAGCTGTGTAGCCAGCCAGGGAGCTAGAGCGCCTGAAGATCAAGAAGGTTCCCAACCTGCTGCGCAGAGTGCACCTGGACAATTTTGTCTACCTGTCCTTCCTCCTGAGCAGTAAGCTCTGTGCAATCCTTGCCCCTTTAGCAGCCCTCTTGCTGTTAGGAAGTTTCTCAGACTGTCTGCCTTTCTTTTTTCCCAGAGCAGCTGGATATGGATACCTGCTTTCCACAAGTGGCTGGAATCTCAGTCTCTCCAGGTATTCTGCCTGTCTTAGCATTCCAACCCCCTAATCACAGGAGTACCATGAAAGCACCATGAAATGTAGGTTTGTGCTCCCAGAGGAGATCTCCTGAGTTAGGTATTCAGCAGTCCTAGGCAACCACTCCCTCCCCACTCTGTTTCTCTTCCTTCCACTGGTGAGCTGGGTTGGGGGAAGGGCTTGGGTCCCACTGGGCCACAACTTTGATACATTACCCTGTTCCATGAGGTTTATTCTTTTCTCCAGGTGTATGCAGTTTGGTGCATCCCTCTTTCCTGTTGCTCTTTCAGGATTAGTCATATTAATTATATTTTCATATATGCAGTTTTAGGAGGAAGCCTCTGTTTCATCTCTCACCATCTTTAATCTTCTCTTCTAAAATTATGTTTAATAAACAGAATGGCCATACCCTTTGACCTAAATTTTCTGCTTAGTAATATATATTAAAAAAATAGCTAGGAAAACTTGAAAATAAAAGCAATGACAGAGGATAGCAATATTAGATATTTAACATATTAAAAAGTCTCATACTACTGGATCTGGAAAATAGAAAGTTAGCTCCATATGTCATATCTTATCCCAAGATAAATTCCAAAGTTATCAAGGATTTAAATGTGGCAAATAAAACTACAAGTTCTGGAAGGGAACAGAAGGGATTCTTTTAATACCTTGGAATGAGAAAGGCCTTTTGAACTGTGATGACCCAGAAACCATAAAAGGAAAGTTTCATAAATTGTTTGCATAAAAACAAAGTTTGCATGAAAATAAAACTAAAAGAAAAAAGTACATAAAATAAACAGATAATTTGGAATAACATTTGCAACTGATATTACAGATAATGGAGATGATTTTTCTAATCAAGAAGACCAAGACTAGTAATCCAACAGAAGAATGAGGAACAATGTGAGCACCTGGAAGACTGGGAAAGCCCCCAGAGTTTGATAATGTATTCTGTGGGAGCAATTATGTGGAAATGGCATTCTCATATCCCTGCTGGTAAGAGCATGAAGTGGCACAATGCCTATGGGCAGGATTTGGTAACATCTTCCAAAATGACTAACATAGCCTTTGACCCAACATTTCTATTTCTAGACATTTATGCTACAGATACTCTTATAGAGAGAGAAAAAAAAAGATGTCTGTACAAGGTTCATTACTGCAGCATTATTTGCAAAAGTAAAGGGCAGGAAACAACCAAAGGTCTGTCAGTGGCAGATTGACTAAATACGTACATATATATATATATATATACAGAAAATAAAAGGAAATGGAAAAATAATTAGGAAGTTGTCTGTGTGCTGATGTGCAGATCCTTAAAATATTTTGTACATGATTAAAAAAAACAAGGTGGGGAACACCTTTTTGGGGAAAAAAGTAAAAAATAAGATTTGTATATGCATAAAGAAATTCTGGAAAGATAAATAAGAAAAAAGGGGTGAACTATGGAAAGGAGGAAGCTGGGCAGATGGACATACAGAGACTATTTGCCTTTTTTTACTTCCTGGATTTGAACCATGTGAGTATTACCCATGGTAAATTTAGAAATGTCTTTTATTCAGAGAAATAGAGCAAGTAAAGTACCTGTTACTGGATTTAAAGTATGAAAGTTAAATGGGCAGGCCATCTGTAAAGATTATATTCAGTTACAATAAAGATCCAATTGTTAAGCATTCTGTAGAAACAATTTATAACACTGATGCAATATAATACTCCAGGCTGTAATCTGAGTACAGCAATTGGTTTCCTTATCAAAAAAATGTTAAATATTCTTTGAAGAAGATGAAGGAACTTGTTCTACTATGTATCAAGTTTTATTTTGAAGCTAGTATTATTGGCACAAGGGTCAACAGTTTGACCAACAGAATGGAAAGCAAGCTAGAAACAGATCCATTTGCATGAAAATCTGACATGTGACAGAGTTTGTGTTATATATCATTGGACTGTTCCATAAATGGTGTGGGGACAATTTATTTTGTCTATGGGAAAAAAGTAGATCTCCATTTCACACCACAAGCAGATTAAATTATTACAGGATTAAACACTTAAATTCAAAACCTTATATGGGAGAATATGTTTATGTCCTCAGGGTAGGAAGGGATTTCTTAGATGAAACACAAATCAGCAGAAAAACTATAGGAAAAGACTGAACAATATGGATATTAAAATGAAAGCATCTGGACAAAAAGACCCTAAATAGAAATGAAAAGATAAGCCACCAACAGGACAAAGATATTTACAGCTCATACACAACTGAGAAAATGATAGTGTCCACAATATGTATTGGACTTCTACAAATCAATTTAAAAATGAAAAGAAATCCATATAAAAATGGGCAAAGCATGTGAATAAGCAATTTCCGAAGGAGGAAGCAAGAGAGGCAAACCAGCCACACAGTAAACAGGAAAGTACAAGTTAAGTGACAAAGTGATACCATTTCATAAGCAACATTTTTAAAAAGGCAAAATTAGGCAAAATTTTTAAAAAGGTAGTAACTTACATTGGAACATTAAGTACTCTCATATAGTGCTTGTGCAAATGTAAAATTGTATGACCATTTTTGAGAGAAATTTGACAATGTTTATAGTAAAGCTGAAGATGTTCATATTCTTCAACACAAACAAAAAATCCATTTCTAGGTACGTATCATAGAAAGCCTGTTTTTTGTGCTTAAGAAGATGTGCAAGAAAGTGCATTAAAAAGTTGCTTGCAATAAAAAAAACCTGAAGACAATCCATATCCTCCTCAGCAAGAGAATGGATAAGTCATAATATAATATGTTCATGTAAAAGAATACTGAACAGGTGGAATGAGTGGCTTACAGTTACATGTATCAACATGGATAGATCTCAAAACAATGTTATGAAAAATCATGTATATGTGGCACATGATAGCATTTATGTACAAAGTTTAAAACTGACAAAATAATACTGTATGTTGTTTATGGATACATGAGTGTAGTTAAATAGGAACCTGAGAAGTATAAACATCAGATTCATGATAGGAATACACAGGGGGCCTTAACAATATTTGTAATATTTCATTTTTTAACAATATCTGAAACAAATAAGGTGTAAGGTAGAGACTGGGTAAATCTGGGAGTGGGATACACAGACATATTACATTATTTCCTATATTTTTTCTGTATGTTTAGAAATCTCATAATAGGTAAGTGTACATTTTTAAAAATTGTAACACATTTCCTTTCTTAACTAAGTTAACAGCTATTCCGTTCTGTAAGTGAGCTATTTCGACTCTGTCTTTCCTTGCATAGTTTGAAAAAGAAAACAAAACTGTATGAGAATCTCTGAGACAGAACCGATTTAGACTTTTAAAAAAATCCCCACAATAAACTCCTGCCTATTCCTCTTCCTCCTTATGGAGCTTAAGAAATAAAAAGTAATAATGTATCTGAAGCTCATTATGGAGCCCTCCTACTCCTACAGAGGTAACCACTATACTGATTTTCTTTTATAACCTAGGAGATTTTTACTGGCCTTTTGACTTACAAGTCTTGTTTCCCTCTTTGCCACCCTCCAAACACACCGATTAATGGTCCCAACTAAAGAGCAGCTGTATAGTTACTTCCTATTCTGAACAATGTCCATGGACAAATTATAACTGTAATCAGGAACTGTTTCTTCTACTAAATTTTGCTTACAAATTGATTTGATATATGCAAATTCACCTCAGGCTAGACTTGTTATTTTATAGCTATTTTTGTCCCATAATATTGTGTAGTGGGAATAAAATTTAATGAAGGTATTTTGAAAGTACATAAGACTATTGAGAATAAAGGCTAGTTGACATAGTTGGGAATTTCCTGACTCAAGACACATCTCTATAGAAATAAGCTTCCTATATGGCTTATGGAACCCGAGGTGTGGTCACAGCAGGAGTGTCATGCACCCTGGTTTCTTAGGGTTATTCTAGCTCCTCTGGTGATTGGCCATGCATGATTGATATGTGTAATTGAGTCCATGTGTAACTGATATTCGAATTAAGGAATATGCAATACTGTGTGAAAGTAACTGCAAGTGGGACACTTGACACTCTAAGATGATTAAATGAAAAGCAAAGGCTTGTAACCAACATAAATGGTTGAAAGAAACTAGGGAACTTCTTTTTAAAAGGATGATGGGGACGAAGGATGTCTATGATGTAGTAAGCCATTCTCTAGAGGTTTAGTGTGGTCAAATAGAAGATAAATTATGATAGTGAAGGGGATCAGAGTATACCACCCCAAAACATGCCACTTTGGCATATTTATTTTGAGCTGAAGACAGCTAAGAATCAACGGATGCAGAAAGAAGCCTTCTTGGAGCTTCACTTATCTGGTTAAAAACAGAAACTTCTGAGAAATGAGCACTGCCATAAATCCCCTCTCCTGGGTGAGTTTTATGGCCAAAAGTAGATAGAAATTGGCACCAAGATGGACCTGCACAAACCTTAATAAAAATAACCCTTATCTACTATTAGTTTCCTCATATATTTACCTTTCCATAACTCACTGCCCCTAAAAGCTGAAACCCCTCTTTCTTTGTTTTATCACTTCTCCATAAATGTATTGCCCTTTGTAAAAATGGTATATAAGTACCCATGGCTCACCATGTCTTTGGAGCTTTCATTTCATTTCTGCAAGCCTCCCCCATATGCATATATACTAAACATTTTTCTCCTGTTAGTCAGTCTTTTTTCAGTCTAATTTTCAGGGCCCCATTAACTGACCCTAAATGGGTAAAGAAAAAAGTTTTTTCCCCTCCCCTACAAGAATGAATGCTAAAGAACTGCATTTTAAAAATGAACCACAAGGGCTAAATTTAGCTAATAAACTTTTTTTTTCTGGGAAAAAAAAAGAACTTGAGTGGGACAATAGTTTTGTGGAGATTTGACCATTCATCTGAGTGATAAGCACAGCAGCCATGAATATTCTTCTCTTATTTTAAATGAAACTGGAAAAAAAAGTTTTTGTTGTTATTTCTAACAGGAGGCAGTAGACTTGGGTTTTCTACCAGCACCTTTAAAAAAGAGAACTGAAGTCTGTGGCAGAACACTGCCCAAACCCCAAGTTGTTAAAATCATAGTCAGAATCCATGTTAAAGAACTTCTTTGACAATCAGGAATTCATCCTACAAGCATGAGTAATCAATCAGACCATCTTGTCTGATCAACTCAATGGTTTCCTTAGAAGAAGCCAATAATGCCAAAAAGCAATACACAGGGGCATCATGGGCTCACAGTGTGGCTTCTCTGTTTTGGACCCTCCCAGTATTTTCTAAAATCAGTTGTGAGTTATTGGCTTTCTCCAAAATGAATAATCCTGAGGCCATGAAATAAAATAAAAGTTGAAATCTGAAGGCAGTTATCTTGAAGAGAAATTATTATTGAAAGTATATGTGGAGCAGGGATAACATTATGAGACAAGGTGTACTGTCTCCTAAAGCAAACACTTTGACTAGTATTCATTAATCATTTACTGGGTGTAGTTCTAGAAAAGATGAACACTCATTTGTTCACTTAAACACTAGTACGTGGCAAAACTGTTCTTGGGACTTGTAACCACTTGAGGTGTGAGCCAGAACTAGAGTCCTAACACATTTCAGGTGCACACTCATTGACTTAGACCCAGTGTTTCTTGACAAACATTTCTTGCTTACGCAAGCCAGCAGCACTTATCTATCCTGTCTCATCAGTTTGTGCTCTCCATGGGCAGGAGCACTACTCCAGGACACATTTATAGGTCCATCAGAGCAATGTTCGCCAATGCGCTTGTTTTAAAAATGTTTACTTTAAAATGTGAGTCTGGGAAATAATTAAGAATGCACACACATATTAACTATTACAAGAAAATCAGTAACAGTGTTGCTTAAAAATAAAAAATCACTGGAAACAAATGTAATGTCTACTAATTGGGGATAAGTTAAATAAATGTAATACTGCAAAACAATGGAATACTATGCAGATATTTAAAATGATGCTACAGGAGGGAATATCTTGATGTGGGAAAGCTGTTCATAATTTATAATATTGTGAAATGAAAGTAGATTGTAAAATGCACACATATTATGATCTTTTTATAAATTGATACTTATGAATATTGTTTTCATAAGAAAAAGGTCTGGAACAATAAATTCCAGTGGATTTTAAACTTTGCTCTAAGGTGCCAAGAGGTGCTTCAGGCTTTGATTTAGGGGTTGTTTGAGGGGTCTGGCCCAGTGCTTTCAGGCTGCCATCCCCTGCCCCTATTTTTTTTATTAAAGTGTCATTGATATACAATCTTATGAAGGTACCACTTGAATGACATTGTAGTTTCAACATTCAGTCATATTACCAAGTCCTCACCCCCCAAACCCCAATGCAGTCACTGTCTATCAGCATAGTAAGACTCTATAAAGTCATTACTTATCTTTTCTGTGCTGTACCACTTCCCTGTGACCTACCTATATTGTGATTGCAGATTATAGTGCCCCTTAATACCCTTCTCCCTCTCCATCCACCCTCCCCAATCCCTCCCCTTTGGTAACCAGTAGTGCTTTCTTGGAGTCTGTGAGTCTGCAGCTATTTTGTTCCTTCAGTTTTGCTTTTTTTTAATACTCCACAAATGAGTGAAGTCATTTGGTTCTTGTTTTTCTCCACCTGGCTTATTTCACTGAGAATAATATACTCCAGCTCAACCCATGTTGTTGCAAATGGTAGGATTTGTTTCCTTCTTATAGATGAATACTATCCCATTGTGTATATATACCACATATTCTTTATTCATTCATCTATTGATGGATACTTAGAATGCTTCCATACCTTGACTATTGTAAATAGTGCTGCAATAAACATAGGGGTGCATATATCTTTTTGAATCTGGGATCTTGTTTTCTCTGGGTAAATTCCTAGGAGTGGAATGACTGGATCAAATGTTATTTCTATTTTTAGTTTTTTGAGGAACCTTGATGTTGCTTTACACAATGGTTGAACTAATTTACATTCCCACTAACAGTGTAGGAGGGTTCCCCTTTCTCTGCATCCTTGCCAGCATTTGTTGTTTCTTGTCTTTTGGATGTTGGCCATCTTAACTGGTGTGAGGTGATATTTCAATGTGGTTTTAATTTGCATTTCCCTGATGATTAGTAATGTGGAGCATCTTTTCATGTGTCTGTTGGCCATCTGAATTTCTTCTTTGGAAAAGTGTCTGTGCATATCCTCTGTCTATTTTTTAATCAGTTTTTTTTGTTTTTTTTGGTGTTGAGGCATGTGAGTTCCTTATATATTTTAGATATTAACCCCTTATCAGATAAGTCACTTATGAATATATTCTCCCATACTGTAGGATGCCTTTTTGTTCTACTGATGGTGTCCTTTGCTGTACAGAAGATTTTTAGTGTGATATAGTCCTACTTGTTCATTTTTTATTTTGTTTTCCTTGCCCGAGGAGATATGTTCAGGAAAAAGTTGCTCATGTTCATATTCAAGAGATTGTTGCCTATGTTTTCTTCTATGAGTTTTATGGTTTCATGACTTACATTCAGGTCTTTGATCCATTTCAAGTTTACTTTTGTGTATGGACTTAGACAGTAATCCAGTTTCATTCTCTTGGATGTAGCTGTCCAGTTTTGCTAACACCAGTTGTTGAAGAGGCTGTCATTTCCTCATTGTATGTTCATGAGTCCTTTATTGTATATTAATTGACCATATATGGTTGGGTTTATATCTGGACTCTCTAGTCTGTTCCATTGGTCTAGTGTTCTGTTCTTGTGCCAGTACCAAATTGTTTTGATTACTGTGGCTTTGTAGAAGAGCTTAAAGTTGAGGAGCATAATTCCCCCATCTTTGTTCTTCTTTCTTAGAATTGCTTTGGCTATTCAGGATCTTTTGTGGTTCCATAGGAATTTTAAAACTATTTGTTCTAGTTCATTGAAAAATGCTATCGATATTTTGATAGGTATTGCATTGAATCTGTAGATTGCTTTAGGCAGGTTGGCCATCTTGATAATTAATTCTTGCTCTCTGTGAGCGTGGGATGTATTTTTCCATTTATTGGTGTCTTTAATTTCTCTCATGAGTGTCTTATAGTTTTCAGAGTATAGGTCTTTCACCTCCTTGTTTAGGTTTATTCCTAGGTATTTTATTCTTTTTGATGCAATTGTAAGTGGAGTTGTTTTCCTGATTTCTCTTTCTGCTAATTCATTGTTAATACATAGGAACTCAACAGATTTCTGTGTGCTAATTTTGTATCCTGCGACTTTGCTGAATTCAGTTATTAGTTCTAATAGTTTTTTGGTGGAGTTTTTAGGGTTTTCTAATGTATAATATCATGTCATCTGCAAAGAGAGACATCTTACCTTCTTCCTTACTAATTTGGATGCCTTTTATTTCTTTTTGTTTTCTGATTTCCATGGCTAGTACCTCCAGTACTATGTTGAATAAAAGTGGTGAGAGTGGAAATTCTCCTTTCATTTAGTAAGTGGCAATAAGTATGATGTTGGCTTTCTACTGGTATTTTTTATCTGTTTTACATA
This sequence comes from Manis javanica, assembly GCF_040802235.1. Classification (NCBI taxonomy): domain Eukaryota; kingdom Metazoa; phylum Chordata; class Mammalia; order Pholidota; family Manidae; genus Manis; species Manis javanica. The sequence continues at coordinate 52,113,082 of NC_133157.1, forward strand.
CTGATAACCTATATAAGATTCATTTGAAGAAAGGTTTCTCAAATTTGAAACATTTGCTCATCACTAATATGTACTGTGAGATTGAAAGTAGTTATTGCTAATGTTTTTCTCTCTTTATTTTTGATTTTATCACTCAAGTCCCAGCTGACCTATTATTAGCAGGAAATCCAATTACCTCATGGGGTGGTTTTCTTTTCTTCATTTTACTTATCTGCATTGTCAGATTTTTCAATAATACGAAGTATTACTTTTGTAATAGGAAAAAAACTAATTTTAATTTTTAAAAAGCAAATGAGAGAAGAGCAATATTCAATCCACTTGACAGTAACATATAGGGACATTAAAACAGCAAAGTGCCCAGTGAAAGGAGTTGTGAAAGGCACTCTTACTAACAAGCAGAACACAGTGGTATGTTGGTATCCAAGGCTTTAGCTGTTTCCATAGCAGCACCTAGGGCAGCGAGAGCAGGTGGGTTGGCCTCTCAGTGAATATGCACTCTTATTAGCTTGTAAATTAAATACTTGCCTTATTTTGCTGTATGTCAAGGATGACATGCAGAATTTAAACCAAATTAGAGAGGACCCAAAGAACAGAATCAAAGCAAAAACAAAAAACTTTATTTTAAAAAAATCCCTCTGCAAATAATTATTAATTATATTCTCGAATGTGTCCAAGTAAAATGAGTAACAAAGAGCTGTCACAGATATTACTGAAGTTCTTGGAATAGATGGTCCTTCTGCATGTTTTTTAAATTAGTTTATGTAAATAAGAAGTGGTTTATGGTTTACTAACATCAAATGAGTCTTATGCTGTTAAAATTCAAATGACTCCTCAACACTTTTAGTAAGTTAATAAAACACTGGTTCACACTTAGCTTTTAGGGGTGATAATGAGAGAAGTAAACATGTGGAATTGGTTAAATCTATTTAACTTGAAAATGTTTATCTTTTGACTTCCTGCCATTCGTGCCCATATCCCAAGGGAATGCTAAAAGTTTTTTTTCTCCTTTCATTTAACAGTTATTAACCGGGAGTTTCCTAAAGGCATGATTAAGTGCCTGTTGAGTACTAATAATGGAGTAAGCACTCTACTCATCATGCTTATAAATTCAAAGTAGGTCAGAAGGAATTTGACTGACTCAGCTTCATAAATGTATGCTTAGTAAATTTAGAATTTTCCAAATAAAAGTAAATCATGAACCCTTAACTTCATTTAGTAAGTGGTGTGAAACAATTACAGCTCTTGGGGGACAACTTCTCTATAATTTACCTTTCCTTTCTTCCCTCTATAGAAAAAGTATCCTCTTCTTTTCCCGTCCAAACCTAAGCCCTGTAGTTCTGGTCTCTTAACAGTAACCAATTCAATTTTCATTTACATCTGACCACTCTTTATTTAATACATGCTATATATCACATACTGTGGCCAACAGTGGGGTTCAGAGATAAAGACAAAGTGCTGCCCCCCAAGAGCTCACCTAAAAGTTTGACAAGTGAGACAACAAATCAGAAATGAATAGGAGGGATAGTTGATGTGGCAGAAGAATGTCAGGGAAGGCTTCCTAGAGAAGGACTGGGTTGCTGTACACCAAAATGCCATGCAAAGGCCCTAATGCTCCTCTTCCTTCCCAGCCTGACCTTCTGTCAGTCCCACATGCTCACTTTAGGCTGAAGTCATACTAGCAGTACCTCTTACAGACTTAAACACAACAGCTGTTTCATGTGTCACTGCTTTTGTACATGCTGTTCCCTCAGTGAAATACCCTGTTGTTGAAGGGGGCCTCTTGAATTCCTCCTCCTCAATTCATTATAATCTAACACTATTGGCAACTCTCCTTGTCTTTCCTGATTCTCCCAGGCATAGATAGTTTCTTTTCTTTGTTCCAAAATCACTGTGTGCATATTTTAAAAAGCACTTTCCACGTTCTTCTTTCTCTGGTAGACTGAGTTCATGAGGGCAAGAACCAGATATTACCCATCTTTATTTTGCTAGTTGTGAACTCAACTCCTGGCACATAAGTTCTTAAACAAGTTTTACTGGATAAATACTATCTGATAATAGCCTTTTAAGTGTGTATATTTTATGCAAGACTTAGCTCCATCTCCGTGACAGCCAAGATGCTCTTTTGGGAAGGGATGCAAGGCCACAACCGAGTGGGGAAGAGTGCTGACTGGGGACAGGGCGGGGCAGCCGTGTATTTGGTGAGCCTAATCTACATCATATTTTTTCAGTTTTCCTCTATGGTTACTGCATAATGCTATAATATTTGGTTCTAGTCTAAATGATTTCACATGCAAGGAGACTGATTTCCCACCCTGAATAATCTGACTGGCTGATATGCTTCCCCATTCATGTATATAGGTAAACCAATTATTCGAAACTCCAGCTACATGTTAGAGTCATTAAGAACTTGAACATTTTTTTTGGTATCATTAATCTACAATTACATGAGGAACATTATGTTTACTAGGCTCCCCCCTTCACCAAGGTCCCCCTACATACCCCATTAGTCACTGTCCATCAGCGTAGTGAGATGCTGTAAAATCACTACTTGTCTTCTCTGTGAAGAACTTAAACATTTTTTATCCCTGGATCCCACTTCAGACCAAATAAATCAGCATCTCTGGACTAAGTCAGGCATCAAAAGAGTTTCTTGGTCATTCTTTTTGTGGCCAGGGTGGCAAAACATTAGGATTTTAACATAATGAATTTTAAGGAGACACAAACATTCAGACCAGAGCAGCTGACTATGGTAGAGTTCCTTCACATAATTGAACATCAGTCTTGCTGCATAAAAAGGAATAAATAAGTAAACAGATTTATAATCTATGATTTGTAACATTTTTGTTTGGATTCCTGGATGAAGTTCAATGGGGAAACTATTTCAGAAAATTGCAACTCTAAGGTAAACATCCTAGGACTTGAAGTCATTCAGGGAGAGGATGGCATGACCATGTCTTTGTGGGCAGTTACAGGTGTGCTTTGTTTTATGCAATGGATGCTTTCCAAGTTAGTCAGGTACTGTATTTTTATTCATTGAATCATATGTTGAAAATACTAAGCCCATTTATTATTTGAAGGAGAATTTTAGTAAATGCTTGCATTAGTTGAATCTTTATTCTTTATTTATCTTTCTGGTAATTTTTATTTTTTTAAATATTGAGTCCAGTAGCCAACTCCAAGGTGTCTCCCAATGATCTTTGCCTTCTGGGACTCACATTTTATATTGTCTCCTCTCGCACTGAATCAGGGCTGGCCCCGTGCAACTAATAGAATAAGGCAGAAATGATGGTATGTGACTTGGGAAGCTGAGTAATAAAAGTCATTATAGCCTCTGCCTTACTCTGTTGGACCACTTGTTCAGCGGAAAGCCAGCCACCATGTGACAGGAACACTCAAACAGCCCTGTAGAGAGGGCACTGTGGAGAGGGACTAAGGCTCCTGAACAATGATTAACATCAACTTGCCAGTCATGTTAGTGAGTCCTGTCAAACCTTCTGATAACTCTGTTCCAGCTCTTAATTGACTGTAACTTCAGAACCAGAACTACCTCATGAGCTACTTCTGAATTCATGAGCTGCAGAAGCAGTGAAAGAAAATCAATACATATTATTGTTTTAAATTGTTAAGTTTTGGAATTATTTGTTAATTAGCAATAAATAATTGATATATTAAGTTTCTGAATGTAGGGGATATATGTATTATTTGGTCAAAGTAGGAGAAATTTCTAATTAATTTTGTGGTAAAGGTTGGTGAAGTTTATTGAGTCTGTGGCTTTAGAGTTTTCACCAAATTTGGAAAATTTTGGTCAATTCTTCAAATGTTTTTTCTGTTCTCACCTCTCCTCTCCCTCAGTGACTCCAATTATATTTTATATTTTACATATATATATGTAAAATATATATATATATATATTTTTTGAGAGGGCATCTCTCATATTTATTGATCAAATGGTTGTTAACAACAATAAAATTCAGTATACGGGGGTCAACGCTCAATGTACAATCATTAATCCATCTCAAGCCTAATTCTCGTCAGTCTCCAATCTTCTGAAGCATAACGAACAAGTTCTTACATGGTGAACGAATTCTTACATAGTGAATAAATTCTTACATGGTGAACAGTACAAGGGCATTCATCACAGAAACTTTCGGTTTTGATCATGCAATATGACCTATAAACAATCAGGTCAAATATGAATATTCGTTTGATTTTTGTACTTGATTTATATGTTGATCCCACATTTCTCCTATTATTATTATTATTATTTTTATTTTTAATAAAATGCTGAAGTGGTAGGTAGATGCAAGATAAAGGTAGAAAACATAGTTTAGTGCTGTAAGAAGGCAAATGTAGATGATCAGATGATCAGGTGTGTGCCTATGGACTAAGTATTAATCTAGGCTAGACAAGGGCAGCAAGACATCCACGGATGCAGAAGATTTCTCTCAAAGCAGGGGGGGTGAGGTTCTGAGCCTCACCTCTGTTGATCCCCAAATTCTCACCTGATGGCCCCCCTGCGACTGTGCCTGTCTTAGGTTGTTCCTCCCTTGAGGAATCTTACCCGTCTCTGGCTAACCAGTCATCTTCCGGGGCCATACAGGGAAATGTAAAGTTGGTAAGTGAGAGAGAAGCCATATTGTTTGAAAAGGTTAGCTTTTTACTTCTTTGCAGATTTATGCCCTGTGGCTTCTATGCCCAGCACTTGTCTCGAGGTATCTTTACCACCTGGAGGAATTATGATACTCGGTAAATTCGATATGAGGCACGAATTCTATTTAAGGGTTGTAATTAGGAAGGAAGAAGAAAAGCTATAGATGTAGCATATGAAGGAAACATGGGAGGATTGATTATTTCTTTGACATATCTTCTTGTATAGTACCTTAAGTATGTATGGGTTTTAAACTACTAACTAATTTGCACACACATATTAACATAATAGGAATACGGTGACATAAACAAAGCAAATCTATAATTACCATCCATCTCCAGTGAAGCCAAGAAAACCATTTAGGCACCCCAGGCATTTGTGAAAATTTATCTATGATATGATGGATATTGTCCAACTGTACTTGAACCATCAGACAAATTAAAGCAGCCCATTTCTGGGATCTGTTCACATCCCATATGTTCTCTTAACCATAGATAGTCTATAGTCATAAGATTTTGGAGCGCTACAACTTGCACCCCTCCCAACTCCTGGTTGAGTTCCAACAGTACAGATCCGGTCAAATTCATTGTCTCACTCTATGCACATGCCAGCCTAGACATCTCCCTCCTCATTCCTATGGCAAGTCCAGGAGACGGTGGGCTGGATGCAGCCACAACCGCAGCATCGTCTGGATCCCTGTGGAGGCTTTTTGATGATCATCCCCCGGGCACAAGTCCTCCAGAGAGTGCTGATGCTGGAAGCTCCTCCTCATATCGTATCTTAGTTCATTTTCTGGGTATCCAAGCTAGGCCTTGATCTTCTGCATAGAAACAAACAGACCCTTTGCCCACACTTTGACATGCCCTCTATACCACTGTGCAGAACTCATTGGAGGTCAGCACACAGTAACTGCTTTTTTTTTTTTTTTTTTTTTAATTAAGAGAAAGGAATATTATCAGAAAAGAGTACCTCCATAGCTGATCATCTGACACCCTTTAAGTGATCAACATTAAGGATATTTAAAGCATGCGTTGATCTTTGATTTACCAATAGTTTTATCCTGTTAAGGAGTAATCCCCCTTTTCTTTCTTTCTTTCTTTTTTTTTTTTTTAATTTTTAATCTACACTTACATGAAGAATACTATGTTTACTATGCTCTCCCCTATATCAGGTCCCCCCTAACAACCACATTACGGTTACTGTCCCTCAGCTTAGCAAAATGTTGTAGAGTCACTACTTGTCCTCTCTGTGTTGTGCAGCCCACCCTCCCCTTTCTCCCTCCCCCCATGCATGCTAATCTTAATAGCCCCCTTCTTCTTCCCCCCCCTTATCCCTCCCTGCCCACCCATCCTCCCCAGTTCCTTTCCCTTTGGTACCTGTTAGTCCATTTTTGGGTTCTGTAATTCCACTGCTGTTTTGTTCCTTCAGTTTTTCCTTTGTTCCTATACTCCTCAGATGAGTGAAATCATTTGGTATTTCTCTTTCTCCGCTTGGCTTATTTCACTGAGCATAATACTCTCCAGCTCCATCCATGTTGCTGCAAATGGTTGAATTTTTCCACTTCTTATGGCTGAGTAGTATTCCATTGTGTATATGTACCACATCTTCTTTATCCATTCATCTACCGATGGACATTTAGGTTGCTTCCAATTCTTGGCTATTGTAAATAGTGCTGCGATAAACATAGTAGTGCATCTGTCTTTCTCAAACTTGATTGCTGCGTTCTTAGGGTAAATTCCTAGGAGTGGAATTCCTGGGTCAAATGGTAGGTCTGTTTTGAGCATTTTGATGCACCTCCATACTGCTTTCCACAATGGTTGAACTAATTTACATTCCCACCAGCAGTGTAGGAGGGTTCCCCTTTCTCCACAGCCTCGCCAACATTTGTTGTTGTTTGTCTTTTGGATGGCAGCTATCCTTACTGGTGTGAGGTGATACCTCATTGTAGTTTTAATTTGCATTTCTCTGATAATTAGCGATGTGGAGCATCTTTTCATGTGTCTCTTGGCCATCTGTATTTCTTTTTTGGAGAACTGTCTGTTCAGTTCCTCTGCCCATTTTTTAATTGGGTTATTTGTTTTTTGTTTGTTGAGGCGTGTGAGCTCTTTATATATTCTGGACGTCAAGCCTTTATCGGATGTGTCATTTTCAAATATATTCTCCCATACTGTAGGGTTCCTTTTTGTTCTATTGATGGTGTCTTTCGCTGTACAGAAGCTTTTCAGCTTAATGTAGTCCCACTTGCTCATTTTTGCTGTTGTTTTCCTTGCCCGGGGAGATATGTTCAAGAAGAGATCACTCATGTTTATGTCTAAGAGGTTTTTGCCTATGTTTTTTTCCAAGAGTTTAATGGTTTCATGACTTACATTCAGGTGTTTGATCCATTTTGAGTTTACCTTTGTATATGGGGTTAGACAATGGTCCAGTTTCATTCTCCTACATGTAGCTGTCCAGTTTTGCCAGCACCATCTGTTGAAGAGACTGTCATTTTGCCATTGTATGTCCATGGCTCCTTTATCAAATATTAATTGACCATATATGTTTGGGTTAATTTCTGGGGTCTCTAATCTGTTCCACTGGTCTGTGGCTCTGTTCTTGTGCCAGTACCAAATTGTCTTGATTACTATGGCTTTGTAGTAGAGCTTGAAGTTGGGGAGTGAGATCCCCCCTACTTTATTCTTCTTTTTCAGGATTGCTTTGGCTATTCGGGGTCTTTGTTGTTTCCATATGAATTTTTGAATTATTTGTTCCAATTCATTGAAGAATGTTGCTGGTAATTTGAGAGGGATTGCATCAAATCTGTATATTGCTTTGGGCAGGATGGCCATTTTGACGATATTAATTCTTCCTAGCCATGAGCATGGGATGAGTTTCCATTTGTGAGTGTCCCCTTTAATTTCTCTTAAGAGTGACTTGTAGTTTTCAGAGTATAAGTCTTTCACTTCTTTGGTTAGGTTTATTCCTAGGTATTTTATTCTTTTTGATGCAATGGTGAATGGAATTGTTTTCCTGATTTCTCTTTCTATTGATTCATTGTTAGTGTATAGGAAAGCTACAGATTTCTGTGTGTTAATTTTGTATCCTGCAACTTTGCTGTATTCCGATATCAGTTCTAGTAGTTTTGGAGTGGAGTCTTTAGGGTTTTTTATGTACAGTATCATATCATCTGCAAATAGTGACAGTTTAACTTCTTCTTTACCAATCTGGATTCCTTGTATTTCTTTGTTTTGTCTGATTGCCGTGGCTAGGACCTCCAGTACTATGTTAAATAACAGTGGGGAGAGTGGGCATCCCTGTCTGGTTCCCGATCTCAGAGGAAATGCTTTCAGCTTCTCGCTGTTCAGTATAATGCTGGCTGTGGGTTTATCATATATGGCCTTTATTATGTTGAGGTACTTGCCTTCTATTCCCATTTTGCTGAGAGTTTTTATCATGAATGGATGTTGAATTTTGTCAAATGCTTTTTCAGCATCTATGGAGATGATCATGTGGTTTTTGTCTTTCTTTTTGTTGATGTGGTGGATGATGTTGATGGATTTTCGAATATTGTACCATCCTTGCATCCCTGGGATGAACCCCACTTGGTCATGGTGTATGATCCTTTTGATATACTGTTGAATTCTGTTTGCTAATATTTTATTGAGTATTTTTGCATCTACATTCATCAGGGATATTGGTCTGTAATTTTCTTTTTTGGTGGGGTCTTTGCCTGGTTTTGGTATTAGGGTGATGTTGGCCTCATAGAATGAGTTTGGGAGTATTCCCTCTTCTTCTATTTTGTGGAACACTTTAAGGAGAATGGGTATTATGTCTTCTCTGTGTGTCTGATAAAATTCCGAGGTAAATCCGTCCGGCCCCGGGGTTTTGTTCTTGGGTAGTTTTTTGATTACTGTTTCAATTTCTTTGCTTGTAATTGGTTTGTTTAACTTTTGTGTTTCTTCCTTGGTCAGTCTTGGGAGGTTGTATTTTTCTAGGAAGTTGTCCATTTCTTCTAGGTTTTCCAGCTTGTTGGCATATAGGTTTTCATAGTAGTCTTTAATAATTCTTTGTATTTCTGTGGAGTCTGTTGTGATTTTTCCATTCTCATTTTTGATTATGTTGATTTGTGTTGACTCTCTTTTTCTCTTAATAAGTTGGGCTAGAGGCTTATCTATTTTGTTTATTTTCTCAAAGAACCAGCTCTTGGTTTCGTTGATTTTTGCTATTGTTTTATTCTTCTCAATTTTGTTTATTTCTTCTCTGATCTTTATTATGTCCCTCCTTCTACTGACTTTAGGCCTCCTTTGTTCTTCTTTTTCCAGTTTTAATAATTGTGATGTTAGACTATTCATTTGGGATTGTTCTTCCTTCTTCAAGTGTGCCTGGATTGCTATATACTTTCCTCTTAAGACTGCTTTCGCTGCATCCCACAGAAGTTGGGGCTTAGTGTTGTTGTTGTCATTTGTTTCTATATATTCCTTGATCTCTATTTTGATTTGTTCATTGATCCATTGATTATTTAGTAGCATGTTGTTAAGCCTCCATGTGTTTGTGAGCCTTTTTGTTTTCTTTGTACAATTTATTTCTACTTTCATACCTTTGTGGTCTGAAAAATTGGTTGGTAGAATTTCAATATTTTGGAATTTACTGAGGCTCTTTTTGTGAGCTAGTATGTGGTCTATTCTGGAGAATGTTCCATGTGCACTTGAGAAGAATGTATATCCTGTTGCTTTTGGATGTAGAGTTCTATAGATGTCTATTAGGTCCATCTGTTCTAGTGTGTTGTTCAGTGCCTGTGTGTCTTTACTTATTTTCTGCCCGGTGGATCTATCCTTTGGGGTGAGTGGTGTGTTGAAGTCTCCTACAATGAATGCATTGCAGTCTATTTCCCTCTTTAGTTCTGTTAGTATTTGCTTCACATATGCTGGTGCTCCTGTATTGGGTGCATATATATTTAGAATGGTTATATCCTCTTGTTGGACTGAGCCCTTTATCATTATGTAGTGGCCTTCTTTATCTCTTGTTACTTTCTTTGTTTTGAAGTCTATTTTGTCTGATATTAGTACTGCAACCCATGCTTTCTTCTCACTGTTGTTTGCCTGAAATGTTTTTCCATCCCTTGACTTTTAGTCTATGCTTATCTTTGGGTTTAAGGTGAGTTTCTTGTAAGCAGCATATAGATGGGTCTTGCTTTTTTATCCATTCTATTACTCTATGTCTTTTAATTGGTGCATTAAGTCCATTTACATTTAGGGTGACTATTGAGAGATATGTACTTATTGCCATTGCAGGCTTTAGATTCGTGGTTACCAAAGGTTCAAGGTTAGCTTCTTTAGTATCTTACTGCCTAACTTAGCTCGCTTATTGTGCTGTTATATACACTGTCTGGAGATTCTTTTCTTCTCTCCCTTCTTATTCCTCCTCTCCATTCTTCATATGTTGTGTGTTTTGTTCTGTGCTCTTTTTAGGGGTGCTCCCATCTAGAGCAGTCCCTGTAGGATGCCCTGTAGAGGTGGTTTGTGGGAAGCAAATTCCCTCAGCTTTTGCTTGTCTGGGAATTGTTTAATCCCACCATCATATTTAAATGATAGTCGTGCTGGATACAGTATCCTTGGTTCAAGGCCCTTCTGTTTCATTGCATTAAGTATATCATGCCATTCTCTTCTGGCCTGTAGGGTTTCTGTTGAGAAGTCTGATGTTAGCCTGATTGGTTTTCCTTTATAGGTGACCTTTTTCTCTCTAGCTGCCTTTAAAACTCTTTCCTTGTCCTTGATCCTTGCCATTTTAATTACTATGTGTCTTGGTGTTGTCCTCCTTGGATCGTTTCTGTTAGGGGTTCTGTGTACTTCCATGGTCTGTTCGATTATTTCCTCCCCCAGTTTGGGGAAGTTTTCAGCAATTATTTCTTCAAAGACACTTTCTATCCCTTTTCCTCTTTCTTCCTCTTCTGGTATCCCTATAATACGAATGTTATTCCTTTTGTATTGGTCACATATTTCTCTTAGTGTTGTTTCATTCCTGGAGATCATTTTATCTCTCTCTATGTCAGCTTCTATACGTTCCTGTTCTCTGGCTTCTATTCCTTCAATGGCCTCTTGCATCTTATCCATTCTGCTTATAAATCCTTCCAGGGATTGTTTCACTTCTGTGATCTCTTTCCTGACATCTGTGATCTTCTTCCGGACTTCATCCCACTGCTCTTGCATTTTTCTTGCATCTCATCCCATTGCTCTTGCATTTTTCTCTGCATCTCTGTCAGCATGTTCACGATTTTTATTTTGAATTCTTTTTCAGGAGGACTAGTTAGGTCTGTCTCCTTCTCAGGTGTTGTCTCTGTGATCTTTGTCTGCCTGTAGTTTTGCCTTTTCATGGTGATAGAGATAGTTTGCAGAGCTGGTACAAGTGACCGCTGAAAGAGCTTCCCTTCTTGTTGGTTTGTAGCCTTTTCCTGGGAGAATAGCGACCTCTAGTTGCTTGTTCTGGGCAGCTGTGCACAGACAGGGCTTCTGCTTCCTGCCCAGTTGCTTTGGGGTTTATCTCCACTGTTGCTGTGGGCTTGGTCTGGCTGGGGCTGTTCCTCCAAAATGGTGGAGCCCCGTTTGGAGGGGGAGCGGCCAGGAGGCTATTTATCTCCGTAAGGGGTCTCTGTGCCCCCTGCTGCCCAGGGGGTTAGGGTGCCCAGAGATCCCCAGATTCCCTGCCTCTGGTTTAAGTGACCTGTCCTGCCCCTTTAAGACTTCCAAAAAGCACTCTCCAAACCAAAACAACAACAGCAACAATGAGAGAGGGAACAGAAAGAAAGAAAAAAAAAAAAGGAAAAAACAAGCGATTTTTTTTTTCTTTTTTTCTGTCCTCAGGTGCCGGTCTCAGGCACCCGCTCACTGGTCCTGCTGCCCTGTCTCCCTAGCACCAGGGTCCCTGTCCTTTCAAGGCTTCCAAAAAGCACCCACCCACCGGTCCCTCAGGGAAGGAACGCTCGATATTCTTTGTCCTCAGGCACTGGTCCCAGGCACCAGCTCACCAGTCCCGCCGCCCTGCCTCCCTAGCACCAGGGTCCCTGTCCCTTTTAGGCTTCCAAAAAGCACTCGCAGAAAAGAGAAAAAAAAAAGAGAGGAAAAACGTGCGATTTCCTCTGTCCTCAAGTGCCGGTCTCAGGCACCTGCCCACCGGTCCCGCAGGGAAAAACGTGGGATATTCTTTGTCCTCAGGCGCCGGTCCCAGGCACCCGCTCACCAGTCCCACCACCCTGCCTCCCTAGCACTGGGGTCCCTGTCCCTTTAAGGCTTCCAAAAAGCGCTCGCCAAAAAGAGAAAAAGAAAAGGGGAAAAACGCGCGATTTCCTCCGTCCTCAGGCACCGGTCTCAGGCACCCGCCCGCCGGTCCCGCAGGGAGAAACACGGGATATTCTTTGTCCTCAGCCGCCGGTCCCAGGCACCTGCTCACCGGTCCCGCCACCCTGCCTCCCTAGCAACGGGGGCCCGTCCCTTTAAGGCTTCCAAAAAGCGCTCGCCAAAAAAAAAAACCGCTCCGGTTTCTTTCCACCCACCGGGAGCTGGGGGGAGGGGCGCCCGGGTCCCGCCGGGCCAGGGCTTGTATGTTACCCCCTTCGGAAGGCGCTGGGTTCTTGCACGTGTGGATGTGGTCTGGATGTTGTCCTGTGTCCTGTGGTCTCTATTTTAGGAAGATTTTTCTTTGTTATATTTTCATAGCTCTATGTGTTTTTGGGAGGAGATTTCCACTGCTCTACTCACGCCGCCATCCTGGCTCTGCCCCCCTAAAATATATATATTTTATATGTGCTTGAAGTTGTCCCATAACTCACTGAGGCTCCATTTATTATTATTTTTTGTCTTTTTCTTTTTGTACCTATTTTAAATCAGTTCTATTGCTGTATCTTCAAATTCACTAACATACTCTTCCACAGTATCTAAACTGTTGTTGCTATCATCTAGAATGGTTTTCATCTCTAGCACTGCATTTTTTCATCTTAACAAGTTCAAGTTGGGTCTTTTCTTATGACTTCTATGTATCTATTTAACATGCTTGATCTTTCCTCTACCTTTCTGGATATATGAAATATCATAATAACTGTTTTAACATCCTCATTTATTAATATATCTATCTATCATATATGCCATTTCTAGATTTTTTTTTTTTGAGAGGGCATCTCTCATATTTATTGATCAAATGGTTGTTAACAACAATAAAATTCTGTATAGGGGACTCAATGCACAATCATTAATCAACCCCAAGCCTAATTCTCAACAGTCTCCAATCTTCTGAAGCATAACGAACAAGTTCTTACATGGTGAACAAGTTCTTGCATAGTGAATAAGTTCTTACATGGTGAACAGTGCAAGGGCAGTCATATCACAGAAACTTTCAGTTTTGATCACTCATCATGAACTATAAACAGGTCAGATATGATTATTCGTTTGATTTTTATACTTGATTCATATGTGAATCCCAAATTTCTCCCTTATTATTATTATTATTATTATTATTTTTTTTTTAAATAAAATGCTGAAGTGGTAGGTAGATGCAAGATAAAGGTAGAAAACATAATTTAGTGCTGTAAGAGGGCAAATGTAGATGATCAGGTCTGTGCCTATAGACTAAGTATTAATCCAAGCTAGACAAGGGCAACAAAACATCCACGCATTTCTAGATGTTTTTGTTGTTTGACATTTTTCTCCTCATATAGGTAGTTTTTTCCTATTTCTTTCCAAACCTGATAATTTTTAATTGAATGCAAGTCACTGTGTATTTAATTTGTTGAGTGTTATATATTTTAGTATTCCTATAAATATTGCTGAGCTTTGTTCTGAGACACAGTTAAGTTACTTGTTAACATTAGTGTACTTTGGTAAGGATCTTGCTTTTAAGCTTTGTTAAGCAGGACCAGAGCAGCATTTGGTCAAAGGCTGATTTTGCCCCACTACTGAGGCAATTCCCTTCTGAGTACTCTACTCTATGCCCTATGCATTATGAAACTTCCTCCTTTGTCTAGTGGAACATGAACTATGACTGGCACTATATGATCTCCTAGGATTGTTCCTTCCTATTTTTCCCCTCTTTTTTAGTTACTCATTTCCTGGTTTGTTATAAAAGGATGTAACTCAGAAATAGGTAGACAGGTAGATGGAGGGATACACAGGGCCAGATGTGGGGAGGGGCATGGAGTTCCATGGCCTCTCCCTACATCCCCACTTGTTCACCAACCAGGAAGTTCCAAGATTGCTCCTTCTAATCAATAGTTGTGCTGATGATTAGTTAGCTGAGGACTCATGGGGGATCCTCTGCAAACTTCCAGATTTGCCTATCTCTGCAACTTTTGCCTTTCTGGTATTCTGCCCTGTGAACTCTAGCTACATGGGCCTCTCTGTCTCCTCAATTCAGGGAGACTCTCAGGCTTTATCTAGTTTCCCTCAACTTAAGCTGCAGCCTGGTTCTTTCTAGGTACTGAACTTGGACAAATTATAGGGCTTACTTGGTCTATTTCCTATCTCTCAGGGTCCACTATCTCGCACTGCCTGATGTACAATGTCTGAAAAATCATTGCTTTTACACACAATTGTTATGTACACTATTTTTTAAATCATTTCAGGCAGATGGATAGATCTGAGCCTTATTACTCTATGTTGTTGAGAAGCAGAAGTTACCTTCTTACCATTTTTGAAGTTGGCATATGTAATGGAAGTGCTTCATATGAGCTGTAATGTACATGTGTTTTTGTGTTTGTTGATGATTGTGTGTGACAGAGGGAAGGATGTAGATGGTCACAGGAATCAAGGTCACCTGTTTCTTTAAAAAAAATAATCTCCAATGCATTTTTGAAGGTATGAAAATAATACATCTTTTTAAAAAAAGAAATCCATTTTTAAACATATGAAACTAATACATGTTTAAGTAAATAATATAAATATGGCTCAGATGATATAAAGTAAAAGTTAAGTCTCTTGACTGATTTGCAATTCTATCATCCAATGCCAGGCTAGTCCTCAGAATGAATCAGAGCTAACATTTTTTTGGTGTATTTTTACCAAGGTGTTTCTGAAAGGAAATGTGGTGTTATGTTTTCACAAAATGTAACTCAAGCATAGTATAGTATTTTTGACACAAATGATCATTAGAGATATAATTTAAATTCTTAATATTCTATCATTTCTTCAAGAACTGATATATTTAAAGTAAAATTTTGCTTCCATTTTTTAAGATTTATTTTGATTACATATTTTGAGGAAAGGTGAACAAAACTAGAGCATTTTTCAGAAGTGCTCTATTCATTAATATATTAATGAATAGAAGTTTTTCATTAATATATTAAAATAAGAACATGTGCTAATTTTACAAATTTTGAAAAAGAAAAGATGTAAAGAATAAAAATTATTTTGAATTCTGTCACCCAGAGATGACCACTAGAGTTATTTAATAATTTTTTAAATCAATTAAATTAGTAGAAGAAATCCTCATCCCTGATAAAATTATATGACATGGCACAGAAGGATTATTTTGGTTGTAGGCAATAGGTACCTAGTAAACATTTGCTCTTACCTCTCTCTCTTTCTTTTGCTCCCCCATTCTATTAGATTAATTACTAATCTCCTGATAAGGTACATGTGATGTTCAGTGAACATATGTTGATAAACTAATTAAGTAGGACAGTTGATCTCATTTATTAATTCAAAATATATTTGTTGGGCCAAAAAGTTATTGTCCCTCCCCTCATGAAGCTTTTACAGTCTCAGGAGAGATTAAATTTTTTTTAGGAGAGACTAATATTAATCAAGCAATTATACATATAAACATACAAACTGTGATAAAAGGAAAATGAGGCTATGAAAGAGTATAACAGGGTCCTAACCAAGCTAGAGGGACCAGGAAGGTGTTCCTAGAAGTGTGATTGGTCAGATCAAACAGTCACAAGTTTGGTAGAAAGAGTGTGTGCATAAAATATGCGAAGGCCCCAAGGTGGGCGGCAGATGAATGTGGGGAATGGAGAAGGCTTGTGTGTGAACCACGGAGTGGGTTGTAGTAGATTTGAGAGCTAGAGAGAGACCACACAGCCTCACTGGCCACTAAGGATGTGGGGCTTTAACCCGGAAGCGGCATAAAGCCGCTGAAGGATTTTAAGAAGAGAAGCATTAAAATTAGATTTATGTTATAAAAAAACTATCCTTGACTGCTGTGTAGAAAATAGTTGGCAAGAAGCAAAAATTAATGCAGGGGGACCAGTTAGGGTGCTGTTGAAGTAGAACAGGTGAAAGAGAATAGGGACTTTGACTAGGTGGGCAGTGGTTAAGTGGAAGTAAAAGTCATGGTAATGGGACAAAGTGTGGGAAAGGGAGACAGAAGCAGTAAGGATGACATTCTAGGTTTCTGAATCGCAAAGATAATACGGACCAACAACGTTTAAAAAGATTATACACCATGATTCCAGTAATGCAAAGCTGGTTCGACTTTGGAAATCAATGTAATTTTTCATATCAACAAGCTAAAGAGGAAAAATTATATGTTGATATCAATTGATGCAGGAAAGACATTTGATAAAATGGAAAATCTGTTATGAAGAGTCTCAGTAAGTTAGGATGAAGGGGAATGGCCTCAACTTGATAAAGAGCATCCACAAAAAGCCCACAGCTAAGATCACATTTCATAGTGAAAGACAAACACTTTCCCTCTAAGAACACAAACAAAGCAAGAAGTCAGCACTCACACTCTTATTCAACATACTACTAGAAGTTCTAGCCACTACAATAAGCAACAAAAATAAATAAAAGTCATTCAGGTTACAAAAGAAAAAATAAACCTGCTTCTACCTGCAGACAATATGATTGTCTTTGTAGAAAATTTCAAGAATTCTACAAAAAAACTTCTAAAACTGATAGGTGAGTTTAGGGTCACAGGATATAAGATAAGCACACAAAAATCAGTAGCATTCCTGTGTAATCACAATGAACATGCAGTAACTGAAATTAAAAATGTCAAACCATTTACAATTGACCCAGAGAAAATGAAATGCTTAGTTATACACTTAACAAAAAGTGTACAAGATCCATATGCTGAAAACTACAAAATACTGATTTAAAAAAAGCAAAGGAGGAGGCGGAGCCAAGATGGCGGCATGAGCAGAGCAGTGGAAATCTCCTCCCCAAAACACATAGAGCTATGAAAATATAACAAAGAAAAATATTCCTAAAACAGAGCCCACAGGACACAAGACAACATCCAGACCACATCCACACCTGCAAGAACACAGTGCCTTGCGAAGGGGGTAAGATACAAGCCCCGGTCCGGCGGGACCCGAGCGCCCCTCCCCCCAGCTCCTGGCGGGTGGAAAGAAACCGGAGCGGTTTTCTTTTTTTTGGCGAGTGCTTTTTGGAAGCCTTAAAGGGATAGGGACCCCGTTGCTAGGGAGGCAGGGTGGCGGGACCGGTGAGCAGGTGCCTGGGACCGGCACTTGAGGATGGAGGAATTCACGCGTTTTTCCCCTTTTTTTTTCTCTTTTTGGAGAGTGCTTTTTGGAAGCCTTAAAGGGACAGGGACCCCGGTGCTAGGGAGGCAGGGTGGCGGGACTGGTGAGCGGGTGCCTGGGACCGGCGCCTGAGGACAAAGAATATCCCACGTTTTTCCCTGAGGGACCGGTGGGCGGGTGCCTGAGACCGGCACTTGAGGACGGAGGAAATTGCGCATTTTTCCCCTTTTTTTTCCTCTTTTTGGCGAGTGCTTTTTGGAAGCCATAAAGGGACAGGGACCCCGGTGCTAGGGAGGCAGGGTGGCGGGACTGGTGAGCGGGTGCCTGGGACCGGCGCCTGAGGACAAAGAATATCCCACGTTTTTCCCTGAGGGACCGGTGGGCGGGTGCCTGAGACCGGCACTTGAGGACGGAGGAAATTGCGCATTTTTCCCCTTTTTTTTCCTCTTTTTGACGAGTGCTTTTTGGAAGCCATAAAGGGACAGGGACCCCGGTGCTAGGGAGGCAGGGCAGTGGGACTGGTGAGAGGGTGCCTGGGACCGGCGCCTGAGGACAAAGATTATCGCGCATTTTTCCCTGCGGGACCAGTGGGCGGGTGCTTTTTGGAAGCCTTGAAGGGACAGGGACCCTGGTGCTAGGGAGGTAGGGCAGCAGCACCAGTGAGTGGGTGTCTGGGACCGGCGCCGGAGGACAAAAAAAAAAAAAATCAAGTGTTTTTTCCTTTTTTTTTTTTTCTGTTCCCTCTCTAATTGTTGCTGTTGTTGTTTTGGTTTGGAGAGTGCTTTTTGGAAGTCTTAAAGGGGCAGGACAGGTCACTTAGACCAGAGGCAGGGAATCTGGGGATCTCTGGGCACTCTAACCCCCTGGGCAGCAGGGAGCACAGAGGCCCCTTACGGAGATAAATAGCCTCCCAGCCGCTCCCCCTCCAACGGGGCTCCACCATTTTGGAGGAGCGGCCCCAGCCAGGCCACGCCCACAGCAACAGCGGAGATAAACCCCATACCAGCCGGGCAGGAAGCAGAAGCCCTGTCTGCACACAGCTGCCCAGCACAAGCCACTAGAGGTCGCTATTCTCCCAGGTGAGGAAGGCCACAAACCAACAAGAAGGGAAGCTCTTCCAGCGTCACTTGTACCAGCTCTGCACACTATCTCTATCACCATGAAAAGACAAAAGTACAGGCAGACAAAGATCACAGAGACAACACATGAGAAGGAGACAGACCTAACCAGTCCTCCTGAAAAAGAATTCAAAATAAAAATCATGAACATGCTGACAGAGATGCAGAGAAAAATGCAAGAGCAATGGGATGAGATGCAAGAAAAATGCAAGAGCAGTGGGATGAAGTCCGGAAGAAGATCACAGATGTCAGGAAAGAGATCACAGAAGTGAAACAATCCCTGGAAGGATTTATAAGCAGAATGGATAAGATGCAAGAGGCCATTGAAGGAATAGAAGCCAGAGAACAAGAACGTATAGAAGCTGACATAGAGAGAGATAAAAGGATCTCCAGGAATGAAACAACACTAAGAGAACTATGTGACCAAGCCAAAAGGAATAATATTCGTATTATAGGGATACCAGAAGAAGAAGAAAGAGGAAAAGGGATAGAAAGTCTCTTTGAAGAAATAATTGCTGAAAACTTCCCCAAACTGGGGGAGGAAATAATCGAACAGACTATGGAATTACACAGGACCCCCAACAGAAAGGATCCAAGGAGAACAACACCAAGACACATAGTAATTAAAATGGCAAGGATCAAGGACAAGGAAAGAGTTTTAAAGGCAGCTAGAGAGAAAAAGGTCACCTATAAAGGAAAACCAATCAGGCTAACATCAGACTTCTCAACAGAAACCCTACAGGCCAGAAGAGAATGGCATGATATACTTAATGCAATGAAACAGAAGGGCCTTGAACCAAGGATACTGTATCCAGCACGACTATCATTTAAATATGATGGTGGGATTAAACAATTCCCAGACAAGCAAAAGCTGAGGGAATTTGCTTCCCACAAACCACCTCTACAGGTCATCCTACAGGGACTGCTCTAAATGGGAGCACCCCTAAAAAGAGCACAGAACAAAACACACAACATATGAAGAATGGAGGAGGAGGAATAAGAAGGGAGAGAAGAAAAGAATCTCCAGACAGTGTATATAACAGCTCAATAAGCGAGCTAAGTTAGGCAGTAAGATACTAAAGAAGCTAACCTTGAACCTTTGGTAACCACGAATCTAAAGCCTGCAATGGCAATAAGTACATATCTCTCAATAGTCACCCTAAATGTAAATGGACTTAATGCACCAATCAAAAGACACAGAGTAATAGAATGGATAAAAAAGCAAGACCCATCTATATGCTGCTTACAAGAAACTCACCTTAAACCCAAAGATAAGCATAGACTAAAAGTCAAGGGATGGAAAAACATATTTCAGGCAAACAACAGCGAGAAGAAAGCAGGGGTTGCAGTACTAATATCAGACAAAATAGACTTCAAAACAAAGAAAGTAACAAGAGATAAAGAAGGACACTACATAATGATAAAGGGCTCAGTCCTACAAGAGGATATAACCATTCTAAATATATATGCACCCAATACAGGAGCACCAGCATATGTGAAGCAAATACTAACAGAACTAAAAAGGGAAATAGAATGCAATGCATTCATTTTAGGAGACTTCAACACACCACTCACCCCGAAGGATAGATCCACCGGGCAGAAAATAAGTAAGGACACAGAGGCACTGAACAACACCCTAGAACAGATGGACCTAATAGACATCTATAGAACTCTACATCCAAAAGCAACAGGACATACATTCTTCTCAAGTGCACATGGAACATTCTCCAGAATAGACGACATACTAGCTCACAAAAAGAGCCTCAGTAAACTCCAAAATATTGAAATTCTACCAACCAATTTTTCAGACCACAAAGGTATGAAAGTAGAAATAAATTGTACAAAGAAAACAAAAAGGCTCACAAACACATGGAGGCTTAACAACATGCTACTAAATAATCAATGGATCAATGAACACATCAAAATAGAGATCAAGGAATATATAGAAACAAAGGACAACAACAACACAAAGCCCCAACTTCTGTGGGATGCAGTGAAAGCAGTCCTAAGAGGAAAGTATATAGCAATCCAGGCACACTTGAAGAAGGAAGAACAATCCCAAATGAATAGTCTAACATCACAATTATCGAAACTGGAAAAAGAAGAACAAATGAGGCCTAAAGTCAGCAGAAGGAGGGACATAATAAAGATCAGAGAAGAAATAAACAAAATTGAGAAGAATAAAACAATAGCAAAAATCAATGAAACCAAGAGCTGGTTGTTTGAGAAAATAAACAAAATAGATAAGCCTCTAGCCCAACTTATTAAGAGAAAAAGAGAGTCAACACAAATCAACATAATCAGAAATGAGAATGGAAAAATCACGACAGACTTCACAGAAATACAAAGAATTATTAAAGACTACTATGAAAACCTATATGCCAACAAGCTGGAAAACCTAGAAGAAATGGACAACTTCCTAGAAAAATACAACCTCCCAAGACTGACCAAGGAAGAAACACAAAAGTTAAACAAACCAATTACGAGCAAAGAAATTGAAACGGTAATCAAAAAACTACCCAAGAACAAAACCCCGGGGCCAGACGGATTTACATCGGAAGTTTATCAGACACACAGAGAAGACATAATACCCATTCTCCTTAAAGTGTTCCAAAAAATAGAAGAAGAGGAAATACTCCCAAACTCATTCTATGAAGCCAACATCACCCTAATACCAAAACCAGGCAAAGACCCCACCAAAAAAGAAAATTACAGACCAATATCCCTGATGAATGTAGACGCAAAAATACTCAATAAAATATTAGCAAACAGAATTCAACAGTATATCAAAAGGATCATACACCATGACCAAGTGGGATTCATCCCAGGGATGCAAGGATGGTACAACATTCGAAAATCCATCAACATCATCCACCACATCAACAAAAAGAAAGACAAAAACCACATGATCATCTCCATAGATGCTGAAAAAGCATTTGACAAAATTTGACATCCATTCATGATAAAAACTCTCAGCAAAATGGGAATAGAGGGCAAGTACTTCAACATAATAAAGGCCATATATGATAAACCCACAGCCAGCATTATACTGAACAGCGAGAAGCTGAAATCATTTCCTCTGAGATCGGGAACCAGACAGGGATGCCCACTCTCCCCACTGTTATTTAACATAGTACTGGAGGTCCTAGCCACGGCAATCAGACAAAACAAAGAAATACAAGGAATCCAGATTGGTAAAGAAGAAGTTAAACTGTCACTATTTGCAGATGATATGATACTGTACATAAAAAACCCTAAAGACTCCACTCCAAAACTACTAGAACTGATATCGGAATACAGCAAAGTTGCAGAATACAAAATTAACACACAGAAATCTGTAGCTTTCCTTTACACTAACAATGAATCAATAGAAAGAGAAATCAGGAAAACAATTCCATTCACCACTGCATCAAAAAGAATAAAATACCTAGAATAAACCTAACCAAAGATGTGAAAGACTTATACTCTGAAAACTACAAGTCACTCTTAAGAGAAATTAAAGGGGACACTCACAAATGGAAACTCATCCCATGCTCATGGCTAGGAAGAATTAATATCGTCAAAATGGCCATCCTGCCCAAAGCAATATACAGATTTGATGCAATCCCTCTCAAATTACCAGCAACATTCTTCAACGAATTGGAACAAATAATTCAAAAATTCATATGGAAACACCAAAGACCCCGAATAGCTGAAGCAATCCTGAAAAAGAAGAATAAAGTAGGGGGGATCTCACTCCCCAACTTCAAGCTCTACTACAAAGCCATAGTAATCAAGACAATTTGGTACTGGCACAAGAACAGAACCACAGACCAGTGGAACAGATTAGAGACTCCAGACATTTACCCAAACATATATGGTCAATTAATATTCGATAAAGGAGCCATGGACATACAATGGCAAAATGACAGTCTCTTCAACAGATGGTGCTGGCAAAACTGGACAGCTACATGTAGGAGAATGAAACTGGACCATTGTCTAACCCCATATACAAAGGTAAACTCAAAATGGATCAAACACCTGAATGTAAGTCATGAAACCATTAAACTCTTGGAAAAAAACATAGGCAAAAACCTCTTAGACATAAACATGAGTGACCTCTTCTTGAACATATCTCCCCGGGCAAGGAAAACAACAGCAAAAATGAGCAAGTGGGACTACATGAAGCTGAAAAGTTTCTGTACAGTGAAAGACACCATCAATAGAACAAAAAGGAACCCTACAGTATGGGAGAATATATTTGAAAATGACACATCCGATAAAGGCTTGACGTCCAGAATATATAAAGAGCTCACACGCCTCAACAAACAAAAAACAAATAACCCAATTAAAAAATGGGCAGAGGAACTGAACAGACAGTTCTCCAAAAAAGAAATACAGATGGCCAAGAGACACATGAAAAGATGCTCCACATCGCTAATTATCAGAGAAATGCAAATTAAAACTACAATGAGGTATCACCTCACACCAGTAAGGATAGCTGCCATCCAAAAGACAAACAACAACAAATGTTGGCGAGGCTGTGGAGAAAGGGGAACCCTCCTACACTGCTGGTGGGAATGTAAATTAGTTCAACCATTGTGGAAAGCAGTATGGAGGTTCATCAAAATGCTCAAAACAGACCTACCATTTGACCCAGGAATTTCACTTCTAGGAATTTACCCTAAGAACGCAGCAATCAAGTTTGAGAAAGACAGATGCACCCCTATGTTTATCGCAGCACTGTTTACAATAGCCAAGAATTGGAAGCAACCAAAATGTCAATCGGTAGATGAATGGATAAAGAAGATGTGGTACATATACACAATGGAATACTACTCAGCCATAAGAAGTGGAAAAATCCAACCATTTGCAGCAACATGGATGGAGCTGGAGAGTATTATGCTCAGTGAAATAAGCCAAGCGGAGAAAGAGAAATACCAAATGATTTCACTCATCTGAGGAGTATAGGAACAAAGGAAAAACTGAAGGAACAAAACAGCAGTGGAATTACAGAACCCAAAAATGGACTAACAGGTACCAAAGGGAAAGGAACTGGGGAGGATGGGTGGGCAGGGAGGGATAAGGGGGTGAGAAGAAGAAGGGGTATTAAGATTAGCATGCATGGGGGGGAGGGAGAAAGGGGAGGGTGGGCTGCACAACACAGAGAGGACAAGTAGTGACTCTACAACATTTTGCTAAGCTGATGGACAGTAACCGTAATGTGGTTGTTAGGGGGGACCTGATATAGGGGAGAGCATAGTAAACATAGTATTCTTCATGTAAGTATAGATTAAAAATTAAAAAAAAAAAAAGAAAGAAAGAAAGAAAAGGGGGTTACTCCTTGATAGGGTAAAACTATTGGTAAATCAAAGATCAACGCATGCTTTAAATATCCTTAATGTTGATCACTTAAAGGGTGTCAGATGATCAGCTATGGAGGTACTCTTTTCTGATAATATTCCTTTCTCTTAATTAAAAAAAAAAAAAAAAAAGCAGTTACTGTGTGCTGACCTCCAATGAGTTCTGCACAGTGGTATAGAGGGCATGTCAAAGTGTGGGCAAAGGGTCTGTTTGTTTCTATGCAGAAGATCAAGGCCTAGCTTGGATACCCTGAAAATGAACTAAGATACGATATGAGGAGGAGCTTCCAGCATCAGCACTCTCTGGAGGACTTGTGCCAGGGTATGATCATCAAAAAGCCTCCACAGGGATCTGGGCGATGCTGCGGTTGTGGCTGCATCCAGCCCACCGTCTCCTGGACTTGCCATAGGAATGAGGAGGGAGATGTCTAGGCTCGCATGTGCATACAGTGAGACAACAAATTTGACCGGATCTGTACTGTTGGAACTCAACCAGGAGTTGGGAGGGGTGCAAGGTGTAGCACTCCAAAATCTTATGGCTATAGACTATCTACGGTTAAAAGAACATATGGGATGTGAACAGATCCCAGAAATGGGCTGCTTTAATTTGTCTGATTTCTCTCAGACGGTTCAAGTACAGTTGGACAATATCCATCATATCATAGACAAATTTTCACAAATGCCTGGAGTGCCTAAATGGTTTTCTTGGCTTCACTGGAGATGGATGGTAATTATAGATTTGCTTTGTTTATGTCACCGTATTCCTATTATGTTAATATGTGTGTGCAAATTAGTTAGTAGTTTAAAACCTATACATACTTAAGGTACTATACAAGAAGATATGTCAAAGAAATAATCAATCCTCCCATGTTTCCTTCCATATGCTACATCTGTAGCTTTTCTTCTTTCTTCCTAATTACAACCCTTAAATAGAATTCATGCGTCATATCGAATTTACCGAGTATCATAATTCCTCCAGGTGGTAAAGATACCTCGAGACAAGTGCTGGGCATAGAAGCCACAGGGCATAAATCTGCAAAGAAGTAAAAAGCTAACCTTTTCAAACAATATGGCTTCTCTCTCACTTACCAACTTTACATTTCCCTGTATGGCCCCGGAAGAGGACTGGTTAGCCAGAGACGGGTAAGATTCCTCAAGGGAGGAACAACCTAAGACAGGCACAGTCGCAGGGGGGCCATCAGGTGAGAATTTGGGGATCAACAGAGGTGAGGCTCAGAACCTCACCCCCCCTGCTTTGAGAGAAATCTTCTGCATCTGTGGATGTTTTGCTGCCCTTGTCTAGCCTGGATTAATACTTAGTCCATAGGCACACACCTGATCATCTGATTATCTACATTTACCCTCTTACAGCACTAAACTATGTTTTCTACCTTTATCTTGCATCTACCTACCACTTCAACATTTTATTAAAAATAAAAATAGTAATAATAATAAAGGGAGAAATGTGGGATCAACATATAAATCAAGTACAAAAATCAAACAAATATTCATATTTGACCTGATTGTTTATAGGTCATAATGCATGATCAAAACCGAAAGTTTCTGTGATGAATGCCCTTGTACTGTTCACCATGTAAGAATTTATTCACCATGTAAGAATTCGTTCACCATGTAAGAACTTGTTCGTTATGCTTCAGAAGATTGGAGACTGACGAGAATTAGACTTGAGATGGATTAATGATTGTACATTGAGCATTGACCCCTGTATACTGAATTTTATTGTTGTTAACAACCATTTGATCAATAAATATGAGAGATGCCCTCTAAAAAAAAAAAAAAAAAAAGCAAAGGAGACCTAAATCAATGGAGAGACATGCTGTCGTATGGACTGGAAGTCAATGTGATAAAGATGTCAATTCTCCATAAATTGATCTATAGGTGTGATGTGATTTCTATCAAAATCCCAGCAAGCTTTAGGAAATCTGAAGCCAAAATTCACACAGAAAGGCAAAATTACTAAAGCATTCTTGACAAAGAAGAATAAAGAAGGAGGATTCACTCTACCTGGTATTACAGCTGGCTGTAAATATGTGG
This sequence comes from Manis javanica, assembly GCF_040802235.1. Lineage (NCBI taxonomy): Eukaryota > Metazoa > Chordata > Mammalia > Pholidota > Manidae > Manis > Manis javanica. Next base: position 52,138,699 of record NC_133157.1, read on the forward strand.
TAATCAAGACAATGTGGTATTGGTAGAGAACAGACACACAGATAAATGCAATAAAACAGTGAACCTGGAAATTGAACCACACAAATTCACTCAACTGATGTTGACAAAGATACACAAGCAATTCAATGGATGAAGGACAGCCTCTGCAGTAGATGGGTTTGCAGCTGTGAGACATCCATAGTCAAAAAAATGAACTCAACCTAAACAAAATTTCATTTAACACAAAAATTTACTCCAAATAGTTCATGAGCTTAAATATGAAATTCAAAAACTATAAAGCTCTTTGAAAAAAGATAGGGAAAAAGTCTTCATGATCCAAGGCTAGGCAAAGGTTTCTTAGATGATCCATGAAAGGAAAAATTGGTGAATTTGAACTCATGGAAATGAAAAATTTTGTTCTGTGAGAGCCCATGTGAAGGAGTGAAAAGACAGGCTTACAGAATAGGGAAAATTATTTGCAAAGCATATATCCAACAAAGGACAAGTATCTGGTATACTCTCAGTACCCAATAATAAAGACACAATTAACCCAATTAGGAAATGGACAAAGGTATGAACAGATCACCAAAGAGGGATAGAGGGAAAATAGGCCCATGAAAAGATGTTCATCATTAGTCACCAGGGGAATGCAAATAAAACTTACAGGGAGTTTAGACTATATACCTGTCAGAATGGCTACGATAAAAAATGGTGACACAGTTGCTGATGACAGTGGGGAGAACCTGGATTACTAATACATTACTAAATTGGAAATGTAAAATAGCACAGCTGACTTTTCTTATAGAACTGAACATCCAATTCCCAAAAGACGCAGAAATTTTGGTCTTGGACATTAACTCAGAGAAATCTTCTTCACACAAAATGGTCATAGCAGCTTTATTTGTGATAGTCAAAACTGGAAACAGCCCAGATGTCCTTCAATAGATGAATAGTTAAGCAAACTGTGGTATTTATATTCCCTGGAATACCACTTCGTAACAATAGAACAATCAATTGATTCATGCAAGAATTTAGATGAATCATGAGGAAATTATGCTGGATGAAAAAAGTCAATCTTCCAAAATTACATATTGCATAATTCCGCTTATATAACAATTTTTGAAATGACAAAACTTCAGAAATAGAGGACAGATTATTGGTTGTCAGGGGTTAGGGATGAGGATTGAGAGTGATGTGATTGGCAGGAAGGTGGGTATAGTTATAAAGGGACAACACAGGGTATCCTTGTAGTGTTGGAACTGTTCAATATCTTGACTGTGGTGATGGATCCAGAAACCTACACCATGATAATGTTGTATGGAACAAAACACACACACATACATACACACATGCATGAGTACAAATGAAACTAGGAAAATCTGATAAGGACTGGGTGAATTGTACCAATGCCAATATCGTGATGTGATTTTATACTATAGTTTAGCAAAATCTTAACCATTGAGGGAAACTGGTAAAGTGTATATAGGATCTCTCTTTTAAAAAGAAAGTGTGGCTAGTGGGAACATTACTAAAAAGAACCATGGTGTGAGGCTACTGGTATGAGAATAAACTTCATATTCTGTATTACAGCATTTTGCACTTTATGATATGGCTCCAACTTGTAATTTTAGGTGTCTTCCATGACATACTTGGGCAATCCCAGTATTGTGGCCTTTGTGAACACTTTGCCATCTCCCAAAATACTTAGTGCATTCTAGGGTAATACAGGAGGGTATATGGCTCCGGGCATTGGTCCCCCAACCTGGCTATGTGTCAGAGTCCTCTTGTCTTATCCAGTACAATGTAGGGCCCATTACTTGGACCATGTAGTTGCCCATGAACTTAAAGTTTTCACCCTTAATTTTAGTCATTTGCCAAAGAATTTTTCCAAGCAAAGAATGTTTTCTCCTATTCTAGTGCTAGTGATTAAGATAAAAAAAGTCACCTTTTTATCTTCTTATACTAGCAGCAACTCTGCCTGTTATTTCATGCCCCCAGCTCTTTCCCTCCCTCATCTACATCTCTTAGGGCTAATAAAAATTTTTTAAGATTTTTTTGTTCGTTCAGCCTGACTGGAATTGCTTCCTTCTTTAAAATCCCAAAGCCCTGTTGGCAGTAGTTTATATACTCTGTGTTATATTTTGGTTATTCATATACCAATTACATACTTCCACTGAATTACAGACAATTTGGGGGCAGAGTCTAAGATGCTTTAATTCCTCACACTACTGAGTGTAGTGGAGACAGAAATCAATAAAATGTATTCTAAGTCCTTGAGGTGCTCACAGCCTGTTGTGGAGATGTTTTTACCAATAAACCCCTTTAGATTGCACAAGCTGTTGAGGAGCCAAAGATCAGTGTCCCATTTCAATTGCTCCTGAGGCCCCAGTCACAGCAGGAGGCATTTTAAATCTGCAAGGGTTGATTCTTTCCACTTGTTACTTTGACCTTTACTGCTTCACTCAAGTTGTTGAAGCCAAAAACTCCAGAGGAATTGTTCACTTGAGAGAAGGGATGTGGAGGATGAAATTACTGATATGGGAATTTTAGCCCATGTTGGAAGATAGCAAGGGTCTGAGGCTCAAGGCAAAAAATCCAAACAAAAGATAATACAAACATACACATTCCTGCACAAGTACCAACATACACACACATACCTACACACAGCCCAAGGCAGGAAAGGAAAAAAAATCTTATATATTGTTGCACTTCTTTTTATTTTAGATTTCACATTTGCTAATGTGAATAATGTAAAAGTCTAAAGTCACAAAGCTTGACTAATTTTAGAAGCCTACTACACATGGGTAGGGTAGATCATGGGAGTGGTATATAGCTGAAAGTGTATTATTTTGAAACTTAAAATGCATTCAGAAGGAAGATGGTCCTTCAATTGCAGGTTTTTATCTTATCAACATTGTAGGTCTTTATCTTATCAACAGGAGTTCATCAACTTCCTTAACTGGTTACATTTTTAGCCAGAGTTGCCAGATGGATTATAGTAATGTCTATAGTGATGTTATTTTTACCTGTCCTATCTCCATTCACCCTTCTTTTGGCAGCAATTCCTTGATTTTCCCAGAGAACCTCCACTCCCTTGTCTTAGTCCATGATCCCCACCAAGAATCAGAACTCGGCACATGACTTAGACCAGCCAATCAGAGTATTGTATTCCTCTGGTCACTGAGGCTTCCATGGTGGATATGTGACTCAGTTTGGCCCAGTGAGAGTGAATGCCAGGACTTTTGCCAGAACCACTGGGAGAGAGAATCACTTTTTCTGATGAAGTGGCTAAGAGAAAACTGTAATTCTGGGACTGCTGGCAGTCATTTTTCCAATAAAAGAGGAGACTTTGCTTGAAAACATTGTTATCTCATCCTTTCTCAACACCCCCACCCAACCCTGCCCCCTTGCCCCTACACACACACACACACACACACACACACAGAGCTGAACAACGGAAAGGGCAAGACTGGGTCCTTCATACTGAGTTTAAGCCTCTGTATCCAGCATGCCCAATGCTTGCTCCACTGTTGGACATTTCTGTAGGTTAATACATTTCCTGTTTTGCTTAAGCCAGACTCATTTTTTTAATCACTTTCAAGTCAATATATACAGAGATAATACGTTTGGAAAACAAAGCAACAGACATTTCTCAGTCCCTAAATAACTAGAATTTTTGGTGTCTGATGGCCCATCTATTTTAGGAAATCTTAAATGTGTTAGGTCAAATCACCAGGTTTGAGCAGTGGGAAATGAGGCATCCTGTATTAGGATACAGCAGGCAAGGTTCTGTGGTAATAACAATCCTCAAATCCTCAAAATCTGGGTTTCTCACACTGTCCATTGAAAAATGGTGTGATTCCAAAAATGGATACAGGCTGGTGGTACCTCCACCTTCTTGTAGAATCACCACCTGGAACATATGGCTTCCTTGGTCATCAGCTGGGAGAAGAAAATACATTGGAATCTCATATCTAATGTATATTTTGGCCCATTTGCTGGAACTAGTATAGGGGCCAAGGGCAGAACACCCCAAGATGTGCCATTTCTACATGCAGATTGTTTTGAGATGAAAAATAATCAGATTCAGGAAGGAACTTTAACCTTCCTCCTAACTGTCTGAGAGAATTTAGATAGAGGACCCTGCTCTGGGGAGACAGCTATCACTGTAGATAATTGCATTATAATATGAACTAGGGGTGGTAGACAAGGAGGAATTTAGCAAAGTCTGTTTATTGAAATTCCTAACGCCCATTGTATCTATGTGACCCAGCAAACATTTGTTTACTGAATATTACTCTTTCATATTCCTGTAAATTGCTTTCCTTTCCTTTGAAACCCCAGAACCCTACTTTCTCTTTAGTTCATATGTACCTCATTTTCCCTGACTGTTTTTTACAATGTCATGTCTGTGGACTCCCCATATGTAGGTGATTAAACTTTATTTTCTCCTGTTACTGTTCCCTTTCAGTATGATTCTTAGACAAGCTTGAAGAACCTTGAAGGGTAGAGGAAAATATTTCCTCTCCAACACTAGTTACATGGCCCCATTAACTGGACGGTGGCTATGAAGTTTTCTTCCCTGTACCCAAAGAAGAAAAGATGTGGGTATAGTGTGCATGAATAATATCTACCACATGACTAAGGTTATATTTTTAGTTCAACTCTGAAAGGAATTATGATAATAACAGGTAAATTGTATTAAGCATTTCTATGTACTAGACATTTTATATAGATTATTTTATATGCTCCTTAAAACATCTTTTTGACTTTTAATTGCCTCCATTTTCTATATGAAGAAATTGAATTTTAATTGGATTAAGTGACTTATCAGGGGTAACTCAGGGGGAAAATCCTGGGGCAAAATACCTTTGAAACCAAAATTAGTCAAAAGGAGAAATAAAGTGGAAGAAACCCATTTATTGCTTACAAGCAGTAGTCCACTTCTGCCCTCCTGTGTTTCTTGTGACCCAGCTGCAGGAGAAGCGGCCTTGCCCAACCTCTCCTGTCCAGATAAGTCCTAGCTCGCCCTTGTAATTACCTATTGATATGGAGATGGCTATTTCTCTTCACCCCTTGGAAACACCTATTGATATGGAGATACACTAACGCCAGGCGAGAGATTCTGAAAATATTGTAATATTACCCACAGCCCACCCCTCCAGAAATCTCCCCTCACAATCAACACATTCCCCATCTTCTGCAATGGTCCCTGTGCAAGAAAATGGCCCCTGAAGAGTATTGTAACCAGACTAATAACATACAATAGCAACAGGAATAAAATCATGATAATCCTCAAGCAGGAGGATTCAGCTAGGTTCAAAGTCCTAGGCAGATTAAGTTCATAGTTTGACTATTCCGCAGGTAGTCAGTATCTGAACAGGTAGGAAGTTCAAATAAATCATCATGTGGCAGCTGCAGCCAGGGGCGGGTCCAGGCCACAGGGACTGTAGAAGAAAATAACCTTAAGGGCAATAGGATACATGTTTTAATGACACCAGCATAGGTAAATCTTGTCCATCAGGTAGGATGCATTCAAGAGAGTGGTCCTGTGATAGAATAGTGGCAGGAATGGAATCTTGTCCTGGTCTAGTATACCAGACTTTTCACCCCTCCTCCCTGTGGGAGTTAAGATGGGTCAGTGTATAGGGCTATGGGAGGTGCATATACTGGCCATAAAGATAAAAAAACCAAACTTCCCTGTGAGATGCTCTCACCTCCCGTACATTTTGGATACACTACCATGATCTTTGGGGGCCACTCTGCAGTTACTCCAGGAATACACATGAGACCAGCTTCCAGGCCTTTTCTGCAAGGTGCCAGAAGGGCCAGCCATCCCTGGTCCATGTGTCAAAATGTCCAGGACCACATCCACTCAACATTGTCTCCAGGGTTTAGTGCAGTAGGGGCTGGCAGCAGGATGTTGCTCTGATGGCCATCTTCTGGCTTCAATAACTCCACTTTGGTTTGCACATACAGTTGTATAGGAGAGGCAGCAAGGCATGTTAGCATGTCCACAGGGCTCAAGGCTCCTTTTCAGGGCTTCTCATTTAAATGCTGTAGCACTGTCCATAAACAAACTGACCAGCCCTGTAGACTGTTGGTGTCTGACTTTAGGCCAGATTTCAATAAATTGTTGTACCTCTCTATCTTGCCAGTCCTGGTAGGGTTCTACAATACATGAAACTCCCACTTTATACCTAATTGCTGCACCCATCCTTGTAATGCATGCCCAATAAAGTGAGTGCCTTGATCGCTCTCAATCATCTGCAGGTGGCCACAGGCTGCAAAGAGATGCTCTAGGCCCCTTTTGGTGGTTTGCTGATCTGTGTGATATATGGGAAAAGCAACTAAAAGTCCAGTAGCCACGTCCACACAAGTATGGCATACCGATATCCTTCTGATATGGGCAGAGGCCCAATATAGTCTATCTGCCACCTGACAAGGAGTATTGGCCCCCTTACTATTGTCCCATTTGGCTGTGGGACTCAGTGTAAGTCCCTCTTAGAGCACACAAGCCACTCCTTCCGGGCTCTGCTGACTTCTTCAAAGGCCAACAGCAAGCCCCACCAATGGGCTACAGCCCACATTGCCTTTTGCCCCATGTGCAACAAATGCTGATGTAGCCTTTGGACTACATCAGAGGCAGGTTTTCCTTGTAGCCCATGTTCCTGGGCCAGTGTGTCTGCTTCATCATTCCCTGGGGATGCCAAAGGCATATACATGATACATGGTAAATGTCTTAGTCTGACCAGAGGCACGCATAGGTCTTGCCACAACTTTTGCCCCCAAACGGGCTGGTGACCAAGCATCCAGTTGGCATGGTACCATGTCGGTAGCCACAGGGTTACACCCTGATAGATGGCCCAGCTGTCAGTGCAGACAACTATAGGGGAGGGCTCCTGGGTGATCGTGAGTCATACTGCCTGCAACTCAGCCCATTGGCTGCTCTTCCCCTCTCCGTCCTACATCCATAGTGTCTCAGTCTTAGGATGGAAAGTCACAACTCTCCACTTCAGGGGCTGCCCATGACTGGAGCTGTCTGAAAACCAAGCATCTTCAGGTATAGGGGCTTTTCCCTCCTGATAAGGACTCTGAGCTACCAATGGCTCAAAAGCAAGTTCTTCCTGCTTTCCACTGGTTTATGTCACTGGCCCCAATAAGCACTGGAATTCTCCACTTAAGGGGTTGAGAGGGTGCTACGCTGCTGTAAATATGTACCCCATTTGGCCAATGTAGGAATCTGTGCCATACCACTCCATGGCCTTTGGGTCCAGTCTCGCACCCACCCCATGATAGGATAGGTGGTTATTCCCTTGGTTGGAGGTGTTCTGGTGATGGGCTTTGTAGCCAGCAAGGCATGGTACACAGCAGCCAGTTGCTTCTCTATCAGAGTGTTATCAGACCTCTGCTCCTTTCCATTGTTGTGACCAGAATCCAATATGTTGGCATGTCCATTCAACCCACTGCCAAAGGCCCCATCCATAGTCATCTTTGGTTACATGCACATCTAGCTCACAGGGCCTTGATGAATTCATTACACTCAAGGCCTGTACAGCCCTGACTGCTCGCTTAGCAGCAGTAAAAGCAGCTGCACATGCTTCATTCCAGTCCCTCCTGATGCTCGTTTGTAACCACCAGTTATAACGGCTTCAGAATTTGTGCCAAATGCAGGATAAACACTCTCCAGTAGCCCCAAAGACCAAACGCTCTTGTAATACTGCCACAGTGGTAGGGGTGGGGAAAGCTTAGACCTTGTCTATAACTGCTTATGGGATAACTTTAGTTTTAACCGACCAGACATCCCTCAGGAACTTTACAGAGAAACCAGGCCCCTGAACCTTGGTGCTGTTCACAGCCCATGCTTTCTCCTGTAGATGTTGCAGCAGTCTAGGATCAGCCCCTTCTAAATCTAGAAGAGATCAGACATGAGCATGACATCATCAATGTAGTGATACAACCACCCCATTTGCGATTTCTTCCAGGTGGCCAAGTCCTGGGCTACAAGTCTGTGACAAATGGTGGGACTGTGGAGGTATCCTTATGGAAGGACAGTGAATGCCCACTGCCAGCCTTCCCATGTGAAGGCAAACTGTTCCTGACTTTCCTGTGCTATGTCAATAGGGAAGAAAGCATTAGCAAGGTCCATACATAATGATACGTCCCTAGTTCCTGACTGAGGGTGTCCATAAGGGCTGCTATACAGGGTACAGCAGCATGTAAAGAGGATGTGACTTTATTCAATTCTCTGTAGTCCACGGTCATACACTAGGAGCCGTCTGGCTTTTTCACTGGCCACACTGGGGAATTAAAAGGACTATGACTGGACTTTATGATGCTACCTTCTCCAACTCCTGTAGTGTTTCTCCAATTTCCTTGTGCCCCCCAGGCAATTTATATTGCTTAGTATTTGTTACCCACTGAGGTACAGTCAGAGCTACAAGGTGGGTGCTTTTCATGTCCTCTCAGAACTGCCTTTACCACACATACCCTCAGTCTGAACTCACCCGCAGTGGTCTGTAACCACAGGCCCTGCAGGATATTCACCCCTAAAATATATTCAGGGATGGGAGAAATATACACAGTGTACTCCTTTGTGGGTAAGTGCCCTATACCCCATGGGATTTGGGCTTTATTAACTCTAATTGCCTTACCCCTATTGCTGTCTATCAAAGCAGGGGTCCTGGGAAAACGCTCAGGGTTGCCATAAATCAGAGAACATTCAGCTCCTATGTCCACCAGTGCCAGGACATGTTTTACATTCAAGGGGACCAATGAATTGCTAATTCTACATGTGACCTCTGATCCCCACCATGTCCCCCAAGGTGGGGACCTTAATCCCCTCTTAGTTGAACCGTGATACCCAGTCATCATCCTGTGGGGGTGAGGGTCCAGGTGGCGCCTGAGTATTGTCCCCAGGAAGTCTTGCAGGGACACAGGTTGGATATGGGGCTATGCCTCTGGCTTCCATGTCCTGGACCTCAGCAGCTAGAACTGCTGCTCTGGCTTTAATTGGTGACACAGTTCTAACAAGATCCTATTGGGCTACCCATCAAGTTTTTATTTCACTACCCTGGCCTTTATCAAATCAACCCATATCTGGGTCCTTGAGACCTTCACGGGGCTCTTTGCATCTCTCCTTTCAGTCCTAGCCTGTACTTCCTTCCATGCTCTTATTGTTTCAGCCTCTCCCAGATGTGCTAAAGTATGAGTAGTCTCACTTATGGGTTGCCCTATGTGGGGGCAAAAACAGTCACTAGGGACCCAAAGAGAGATGGGGGAGTTGTATTGAGCACCAGATTTCTCATTCCTGTGGTGAACAGCTCCTCATTGGGGCCCCCCTGAAGGTCCATATTATAGATGGCATTTTTCATGCCCAACTCCTGTAACATGTGCTGGAGCCCTGCATACATTTTACAGCTAGTGGGTAAGTAGGGTAAATCACCCTGATTAGGCCAAACTGCCCTAATGGCTGTTGTCAGCCAATCCAGAAGTGCCCGATTCCCTGAGGTATGACATGCACTTTGCGACTGCTGCCAGAGGAAAGGGTGAGGTGTCAGGAAGCTAGTCTACTCATTTCAGAACCCAACATAACAATGTTTTCTATCCCCATATTCCAGAGATGCAGAAGCCATGTGTAGGCAGAGGTTCCAACAGCCTCTGCCAAAACTGGACAGTGAGGTCAACCAGTTCATTCTGGGAATAAGGGTGGAGCATGGAGTGCTCCACAACCTGGGGAGGGGGGTGGCTCCTACCCCTAAGCAGCCTGTGGTTGTTAAGTTTGCACTTTCTTAATTACAACCAGGTGGGCCTTTAATAAAGGTGAGGCTTATGCTTGAGGCAGTGGCCTCGGCAATAGATTGGCCCTCGGCCCCACCCTCTCATCCTCTCCCAACATCTCCTCTACCATATCCAGGGCTGAAGGCACTGCTTTTTCCTCCCCCTCCACCATGGCCTCCTGCAACACTGATTCTCCTGATGTCTCTTCGCTCGCTGCTGCTAATGTATCTTCCAGGAGCATGACCTGTCATCTCAGTAACTGTCTGTCTTTCTTAAGGGCATCCCATAGGTCATCACCCATCTCCTCCAAGCAATGCTGAAGTGTGTCTCTCTTATTCCAAAGTCTCTCTCCTCAATAACCCTTTCCACTATCTTGACGAGAGGGCATCTCCCAATCCCGGCTGCTACATGGTCAGTCAAGGCCTCTAAGCAGCCTTCTGTCTCACAGAGGGCTAATTCCACAGCTTCTGGTGTCTCCGCCCTTCCCCAGTTCTAGGGAAGGCCCCCCCCTTTAGGAGGTGCTTTATCCTGGACCAGTTCCCCACTAGGGGCTCCCCAGCTGTAAGTTCCACAGGTAGGGAGCTCCCAAGTAAAGCTGAATCCTCTACTGCTGCAGCCACTGGGGCCTCCCCATGATCCACAGCGGGCATTCTGGGCATCTCCCCACCATCTCTAGTGGCAGCCCACCCAAGGACCACACCCATGTAGACAGATTTTGATTTCAGAGGTCCTGCCAAGTACTGCCAGACATAACTACAGGGGAATATCCCAGGGCAAAATACCTTTGAAACTGAAATCAGTCCAAGGGAGAAATAAAGTGGGAGAAAACCATTTATTACTTACAAACAGTCATCCACTTTTGCTCTCCCAAGTCTTTCAACCCAGCTCCAGGAGAGGTGGCCCCACCCAACCTCTCCTGTCCAGATATGCCCTTGCTCCCCCTTGTAATTAACTATTGATATGGAGATGGACTACTTCTCTCCACCCCTTGGAAACACCTATTGATATGGAGATACACTAAGGCCAGGCAAGAGATTCTGGAAATATTGCAATTTTACTCACACCGGAAGTCACAAAGCAGGGGAACTAAGTTTCTATTAGAGCCCACAATGGAACCTGGCTATTTAATGTGTGCCATACTGCCTTTCTGATGTGAGGGATCCACTGATGAGCCAAGGAATTGGACTCAGTGAGATCAGATGAAAATTCAAGTGTGAAATGATGAAATAATACTACCCAGGTCCTGGGTAGATAGATTTTAGAAGAGTCATTACAAAGGTGAAATGACAGGACTCTGTGATTGATTAAATATGGAGCAGCAATGAATCAACAATGACTCTGAGTTTCCTAGCAGTTTGATTGGGAGGGGTTTGACATGCCATGAAAAGTGTGAGAGGAGATGTCAGGCTGACAAGGACAAACAAAACAGATTGGGAGCTGGGGTGGAGGTTCAGCTGGAGATGTTGACTTGGGAATCCCACACTTAGATGACAGTTTACATGGGAAGTGAGTAAGATCACTTGGAAAAAACAGCATAGAATGAGAAAAGGGTCAAGACAATTTTTGGGGTTGGGGTGAGGGGAGGTTTGGGATCCTGCAGTTCTCAGGAAAGAATGAGAAGGAAGAGTGAAAGAAATCACAAGGAGTGGAGGTACCTGTCAAAGGCTTTCAGACCTCTGTCTCCATGACAACATGGATGTCACCGATAACAGATTCCCTTTCATGAGAGAATGTTCCTCTCTGTTGGTTAGAGCATGTTCCAACTAGGATTTTGCCATAAACATACGTTTTTTTTTCTCCCTGGATATTGATGAGCTCTGGTGTTTAGTTTTAATCCCTTGGCCTTCAAGAATGGACATTGAACTGAAAAAATTAACAACCAGTTGGAAACAGTGAATCGAAAATATAAGAGACAGAACATGCTATTTTTAACATCATATGGAAGACAAAACCAGGAGGAAGACAACAACTAAGATAGTATTTCAGAATGGGAATGGGGTGAGTTTTAAACTCTGAAAATCTCAGTGAGGCAGAAATTCCAGTTCCTCTTCCATTTTTCATCCTGTTCTTTGTTGGCTTTTCTTAGGCATTGACTGATGTGAGTGTGTTTCTTTGTCCTCTGCAGTCTCCCTTGGTACTTTGAACCTCCTTCTAGAGAATTTACAAATTGTGTGCACCCTTAGGCAGATTAATGGTAATACCACAAAATTAAGCTTCTGGGTCCCACCCTTGCTCAGGCTGCTGTGGGTTCTGCAAGTTGCTGGGAGTTGTAGGGAGTGTTTCTAAGTGGGGAGGGGAAGCCAGGTTGTAAACTGGAAGCATTTCTGTGAAAGCACTTCTGATATACTGCCTAAAGAGATGTCAGAAGAAAGGGATCTAAATCTCCAAGACACTAGTGTTTTAAATAATTTACTTTCTTATTCTAAAGAAATAGTCATTTTCATACCTACTTTTGTACTCCTAATTTCTCCTTTGATTGAAGAGGGCTCCCAAATCTTCATAAGTTTCAAACCCACAAAATATGGATCTGCCCTCTCAGTACCATTTTTTATTACTAGTCACAAGTGAGCAAACTGTCCTAATTCAAGCCCCTTATCTTATCTTAACCATCTTACACTTCTAGGTCCCTTGCTCTTAGTAGGCTACAACAGATGTTGAATGAATAAATGTAGAGGAATAAGTGATGAGGAGGAGCCAAGACGGTGGCATGAGTATGGCAGCGGAAATCTCCTCTCAAGACCATATCTTTTTTTTGAAAATAGAACAAATACGACTATTCTGAAAAGAGAGACCAGAAGATACAGTACAACAGCCAGGCTACATCTACATCTGTGAGGACTCAGAGCCTCATGAAGGGGGTAGGAGTGAAGCCATGGCCCGGCGGGACACTAGCACCCCCCCCCAGCTACCCAGTGGGAGGGAAGGAATCAGAGCAGGGAGGGAGTGGGAGCCCAGAACTGCTAAATACCCAGCCCTAGTCATCCGCACCGGGAGCGCAGACACACAGTGCATGGTGTGCTGCATATTACGTAAACAGAACAATAAAATCTGCTAGCAGGTCCCCGCAGCTGGCGCCCCTGTGACAAAAGAAAAGTGAGTGCTTTTTGAAAGTCTTAAAGGGACAGGGACCTCACAGCTGGACAGAAGCATCCTGGCACACTAAGCTCAGCAGCTGGGAATCCCAGGGAAATCCAGACAAACTAACCCTCTGGGTGGCAGCACAGCTCTGAGGCCCCTCACGGTGATAAACAGCCTCCCATCCATTCCCCCTCCAGCACTGCCCTGCCATAGCAGGGGAGCAGCCTGAGAGCTGCCACGCCCACAGCAATTACCGAGATCCTCCTCCGCAGTCACCTGGGTCAGACACAGAGGCCCCTTCGGTGCGCAGTAGCCCAGCACAAGCTGCTAGGGCTCACTGTTCTCTCAGGAGATGAAGGCAACCAGCAAGCAAAAAGGGACTTTGTTCTCCCAGCTGACACATGTGCCAACTATCCATGACTACCTCTATCACCATGAAAAGGCAGAAGAACTTAATCCAGACCAGAATCACACAGACAACTCCTGAGAAGGAGCCTGGGGAGATAGATTTAACCAATCTTCCTGAAAAAGAATTCAAAATAAAGGTCATAACCATGCTGATGGAGCTGCAGAGAAATATGCAAGACCTAACAGATAAAGTTAGGAGGGAGAATACAGAAATAAAACAATCTCTGGAGGGACTTAAGGGCAGACTGGATGAGGTGCAAGAGGCCATTAATGGAATAGAAATCAGAGAACAGGAATACAGAGAAGCTGAGGCAGAGAGAGATAAAAGGATCTCCAGGAATGAAAGAATATTAAGAGACTCTGTGACCAATTAAAACAGAGCAGTATCTGCATTATAGGGGTACCACAAGAAAAAGACAGAGAAAAAGGGATAGAAAGTGTACTTGAAGAAATAATTTCTGAAAACTTCCCCAAACTGGGATAGGAAATAGTCTCTCAGACCACAGAACTCCCAACAGAAGGGACCCAAGGAGGACAACACCAGAACACATAATAATTAAAATGGCAAAGATCAAGGAAAAGGACAGAATATTAAAGGCAGCCAGAGAGAGAAAAAAGGTCACCTACAAAGGAAAACCCATCAGGCTATCATCAGACTTCTCAACAGAAACCCTACAGGCCAGAAGAGAATGGCATGATATATTTAATGCAATGAAACATAAGGGCCTTGAACCAAGATTACTGTATCCAGCAGGATTATTATTTAAATATGAAGGAGGGATTAAAAAATTCCCAGACAAGCAAAAGTTGAGGGAATTTGCCTTCCACTAACCAACTCTACAGGGTATTTTAGAGGGACTGCTCTAGGTGGAAGCACTCCTAAGGCTAAATAGATGTCACCAGAGAAAATAAAATCACAGCAAAGAAAGCAGACCAAACAAATACTAACTAAAGGCAAAAAATAAAATCAACTACTCACAAAAGCAGTCAAAGGACACACAAAAGAGCAGAGAATAAAACACCCAACATATAAGGAATGGAGGAGGAGGAATAAGAAGGGAGAGAAGAAAAGAATCTCCAGACAGTGTATATAACAGCTCAATAAGTGAGCTAAATTAGGCAGTAAGATATTAAAGAAGCTAACCTTGAACCTTTGGTAACCATGAATCTAAAGCCTGCAATGGCAATAAGTACATATCTTTCAATAGTCACCCTAAATGTAAATGGACTGAATGCACCAATCAAAAGACACAGAGTAATAGAATGGATAAAAAAGCAAGACCCATCTATATGCTGCTTACAAGAGACTAACCTCAAGCCCAAAGACATACGCGGATTAAAAGTGAAGGGATGGAAAAAGATATTTCATGCAACCAACAGGGAGAAAAAAAGCAGGTGCTGCTGTACTAGTATCAGACAAAATAAACTTCAAAACAAAGAAAGTAACAAGAGATAAAGAAGGACATTACATAATGATAAAGGGCTCAGTTCAAGAAGAGGATATAACCATTATAAATATATATGCACCCAATACAGGAGCACCAACATACGTGAAACAAATACTAACAGAATTAAAGGAGGAAATAGAATGCAATGCATTCATTCTAGGAGGCTTCAACACACCACTCACTCCAAAGGTCAGATTCATCAGACAGAAAATAAGTAAGGACACAGTGGCACTGAACAACACACTAGAACAGATGGACCTAATAGACATCTACAAAACTCTACACCCAAAAGCAGGAGGATACACGTTCTTCTCAAGTGCACATGGAACATTCTCCAGAATAGACCACATACTAGGCCACAAAAAGAGCCTCAGTAAATTCAAAAAGATTGAAATTCTACCAACCAATTTCTCAGACCAAAAAGGGATAAAACTAGAAATAAATTGTACAAAGAGAGCAAAAAGGCTCACAAACACAAGGAGGCTTAACAACATGTTCCTAAATAATCAATGGATCAAAGACCAAATTAAAATAGAGATCAAGCAATATATGGAGAAAAATGACAACAACAACACAAAGTCCCAACTTCTGTGGGATGCAGCAAAAGCAGTTCTAAAAGGAAAGTATATAGCAATCCAGGCCTATATAAAGAAGGAAGAACAATCCCAAATGAATAGTATGAAGTCACAATTATTGAAATTGGAAAAAGAACAAATGAGGCCTAAGGTCAGCAGAAGGAGGGACATAATAAAGATCAGAGAAGAAATAAATAACATTGAGAAGAATAAAACAACATAAAAAAATCAGTGAAACCAAGAGCTGGTTCTTTGAGAAAAGGAACAAAATAGATAAGCCCCTAGCCAGACTTATTAAGAGAAAAAGAGAATCAACACACATCAACAGAATCAGAAATGGAAAGGAAAAATCATGATGCATCCCACAGAAATACAAAGAATTATTAGAGAATACTATGAAAACCTATATGCTACCAAGGTGGAAAACCTAGAAGAAATGAACAACTTCCTAGAAAAATACAACCTTCCAAGACTGACCAAGGAAGAAAGAGAAAATCTAAAGAGACCAATTACCAACAACAAAATTAAAGCAGTAATCAAAAAACTACCCAAGAACAAAACACCCAGGCCAGATGGATTTACTGCAGAATTTTATCAGACATACAGAGAAGACATAATACCCATTCTCCTTAAAGTTTTCCAAAAAATAGAAGAGGAGGGAATACTCCCAAACTCATTCTATGTAGCCGGCATCACTCTAATACCCAAACCAGGCAAAGACCCCACAAAAAAGAAAATTACTAATGAATATCTCTGATGAACATAGATGCAAAAATACTCAACAAAATATTAGCAAACCGAATTCAAAAATACATCAAGAGGATCATACACCATGACCAAGTGGGATTCATCTCAGGGATGCAAGGATGGTACAACATTCGAAAATCCATTAACATCATCTACCATATAAACAGAAAGAAGTACAAAACTACATGGTCATCTCTATAGATGCTGAAAAAGCATTTGACAAAATTCAACATCAATTCATGATAAAAACTCTCAACAAAATGGGTATAGAGGGCAAGCACCACAACATAATAAAGGCCAGATATGATAAACCCACAGCTAATATCATACAGAACAGCGAAAGGCTGAAAGCTTTTCCTCTGAGATCGGGAACAAGACAGGGATACCCACTCTCCCCACTGTTATTCAACATAGTACTGGAGGTCCTAGCCACTGCAATCAGACAAAACAAAGAAATACAAGGAATCCAGATTGGTAAAGAAGAAGTCAAACTGTCACTATTTGCAGATGACATGATATTGTACATAAAAAACCCTAAAGACTCCACTCCAAAACTACTAGAACTAATATCGGAATTCAGCAAAGTTGCAGGATACAAAATTAACACACAGAAATCTGTGGCTTTCCTGTACACTAACAATGAACTAATAGAAAGAGAAATCAGGAAAACAATTCCATTCACAATTGCATCAAAAAGAATAAAATACCTAGGAATAAACCTAACCAAGTAAGTGAAAGACCTATACCCTGAAAACTATAAGACGCTCTTAAGAGAAATTAAAGAGAACACTAACACATGGAAACTCATCCCATGCTCTTGGCTAGGAAGAATTAATATTGTCAAAATGGCCATCCTGCCCAAAGCAATATACAGATTCAATGCAATCCCTGTCAAATTACCAACAGCATTCTTCAATGAACTGGAACAAATAGTTCAAAAATTCATATGGAACCACCAAAGACCCTGAATAGCCAAAGCAATACTGAGAAGGAAGAATAAATTGGGGGGGAGACTCACTCCCCAACTTCAAGCTCTACTACAAAGCCACAGTAATCAAGACACTTTGGTACTGGCAGAAGAACAGAGCCACAGACCAGTGGAACAGAATAGAGACTCCAGACATTAACCCAAACATATATGGTCAATTAATATACGATAAAGGAGCCATGGACATACAATGGGGAAATGATAGTCTCTTCAACATATGGTGCTGGCAAAACTGGACAGCTACATGTAAGAGAATGAAACTGGATCACTGTCTAACACCATATACAAAAGTAAATTCAAAATGGATCAAAGACCTGAATGTAAGTCATGAAACCATAAAACTCTTAGAAAAAAACATAAGCAAAAATCTCTTGGACATGAACATGAGTGACTTCTTTATGAACATATCTCCCCAGGCAAGGGAAACAAAAGCAAAAATGAACAAGTGGGACTATATCAAGCTGAAAAACTTCTGTGAAGCAAAGGACATGATCAATAGAACAAAAAGACATCCTACAATATGGGAGAATATATTCATAAGTGACAGATCCGATAAAGGGTTGACATCCAAAATATATAAAGAGCTCAGACACCTCAACAAACAAATCGCAAATAATCGAATTAAAAAATGGGCAGAGAAGCTGAACAGACAGTTCTCCAAAGAAGAAATTCAGAAGGCCAACAGACACATGAAATGATGCTCCACATCACTAGTCATCAGAGAAATGCATATTAAAACCACAATGAGATATCACTTCACACCAGTAAGGATCGCCACCATCCAAAAGACAAACAACAACAAATGTTGGTGAGGTTGTGGAGAAAGGGGAACACTCCTACACTGCTGGTGGAAAAGTAAATTAGTTCAACCATTGTGGAAAGCAGTATGGAGGTTCCTCAGAAAGCTCAAAATAGAAATACCATTTGACCCAGGAATTCCATTTCTAGGAATTTACCCTAAGAATACAGCAGCCCTTGTACAACACAGAGAAGACAGGTGGTGAATATACAGCATTTTGCTACGCTGATGGACAGTGACTGTAGTGGGGTATGTGTGGGGGACTTGGTGAGGGGTAGAGCCTGGTAAACATAGTGTTCTTCATGTAATTGTATTTTAATGATAGCCAAAAAAAAAAAAACAAACCCTAGGAGTAAACTGGGCATGAATCGAGTAAACTCGAAGGGATCACTCCGTATTCTTTCTCACAACTGCATCCACCATCCTCTCAATAAAAATTTCAATAAAAAAAAAAAATATAGCAGCCCAGTTTGAAAAAGACAGATGCACCCCTATGTTTATTGCAGCACTACCTACAATAGCCAAGAAATGGAAACAACCTAAGTGTACATCAGTAGATGAATGGATAAAGAAGATGTGGTACATATACACATTGGAATATTATTCAGCCATAAGAAGAAAACTAGTCCTACCATTTGCAACAGCATGGATGGAGATCGAGGATATTATGCTCAATGAAACAAGCCAGGCAGAGAAGGACAAGTACCAAATGATTTCACTCATATGTGGAGTATAAGAACAAAGAAAAACTGAAGGAACCAAACAGCAGCAGAATCACAGAACCCAAGAATGGACTAACAGTTACCAAAGGGAAAGGAACTGGGGAGGCTGGGTGGGAAAGGAGGGATAAGGGGGGCAAAAAAGAAAGGGGCCATTAAGATTAGCATGTATAATGTTGGGGGAGGCACGGGGAGGGCTGTGCAACACAGAGAAGGCAAATAGTGACTCTACAGCATCTTACTATGCTGATGGACGGTGACTGTAATGGGGTTTGTGGGGGGGACTTGGTGAAGGTGGGGAGTCTAGTAAACATAATGCTCCTCATATAATTGTAGATTAATGAATAAAAAAACCAAAAACAAACAAAAAACAAACAGAATTTGTGAGAGGCAGGGTGGTGGTGGATTCTAATTAACAAGACAAGGTATTGAAGCACATGAATAGCTCTCTCCTGGGGAAGAGCAGATCAGAAGAATTCCCAGGGTTTTCAGTTTTGTGTGGGGAATCAAGCCCAGTAGATATGAAAGTTTTCTTTTTTGTTCAATAGTCTGATATAACAGAAGTTTCAAAAATAATTCATATGTACCTTTCCTGAACTGTCTGCAAAATGCCACTTTAAAAATTCATAGAAAGGATATTATAGTGGATCTAGACTTTCTAAAATTTTGTATTCTTCATTCAAGATCAGGTCAGACATCTTTGCTCTATGAATTTTATGTGATAAAATCCTAATTCAGATTTTCTATTTAAGGAAGCAGGGCAAAGATGAAGTGTTTTCCTTTCCATTTTATACTGCTGGGATTGAGAGATAGTGTCTGTCCATTTTATGGAGTACAAAAAGCAGATGGAATTTCATTAAAACCTGTTTTCTGCTTGAAAAAAAAATCCTCATTTTAGTTTCAGTAATTGAGCATCATGTCTCTTGTCTTCTAATTTAGCTTTGTTTTTATGTAGATTTTTAAAATGACTAGGAAGATAAAGTGAAAATCATTGAGAAACACACTTTTGAGTTGATTGTAGGTTGCACCTCACGTGAGGTCTAGGTATACTTCTGTTAGAAACAAAACCTTACTGAGGAAAGCAAAATAAGAGAGGAGGAAAAATTAGCCTAAATACACATTTTTCATTGTTTCATCACTTTTCACTGTTCATAGTCAACTAATAAATACATGTCTCTAAGTGGATTGCTGGATTTGGAGTGAATTGTAGCTTGTTAATTAGGAATCAGGTTTCTCAAAAAGTGTATGATGATGTTATTTTTATTTTAGGTGAAAAAAAGGAGTAAAAATAAAAAGCAGAGGGTAGAAATTCAGAAAAATGGGAAGATGGAAAGATTAATCCTCTTCTCTGCCATGAGAAGAATAAGATCCTTAGAGTTTAAAATAGAAAAATCCCCTGCTCTTACCAAGCTTCAGAAAAAACTGGATTTTCTATTGCTAAGGAAGAAGAGGAGAATGGAGATAGGGGTGTTAACAGTATTCTCTGCCTTACCTCTTCAAGCCTCAGTTTCCTTATCTATAAAGTGGGAATCAAAACAGCATAAACCACATAGGATAAATCAGAGTGTCAGTAAAGTGCCTGGCATATTGTGCATTTGTAACAAATGTTAGCAGTTATTTGTGGAATATAAATATGTAATGAAAACTGCAAATTTTCCCCCAAAATTCATTTCCAACTTCTTCCTTGTACTCATACAACCCTTTGAGCTTTGCTGTGTATATAGCTGCCAGATTTAACAACCACAAACAGTGCCCATTTTCATGCCACAGTGTGGGTCCCACTTTACACAGACATGGCAGCTTGTGTTACCCATGCTAGTGATGCTCCAGGGACACTGACCACCTTCACTAGGACTGTTGCCAATGCTGCTTCTGGAAATGGTTTGTAGCAGTTTCCACTGACATTGTCCATCTCCAGGATGTATTCTGCATGATGCCTACTGGTTTGTGTATAATCTTTGACTCAGTACCTTGGTTGGGCATTTGTAATTGGTGAAACCTAGGTCATAGCTTGCATCCTAGCTACAAGGGAGGCTGGGGAAGCAAATCTCTGGCATTTTCAGCTTTTCAAATGAGAGGTAAACTTTTCCTTGTAGGTGAGAGTTCTCTGAACACAGAGTTTTGAATGTTGAGTAGCTAAAAACAATGATAGATGACCCCTCTAGTGGTTTTGCTTCCATTTGGTGGTCTATAAACAGCAGAATTCCATTACAGGATTGAAGAGAAATCTTTGTATGCTATTAAATTGGTTACTCAGAGAAGTGGGTGATAGTGAGAAAAGGATATTTGTTAAGCCCATACCAGAGGCCCTTAGCAGGCTGTTGAGGGTTTAGTGGTGAATGAGAAATATCCCAGTCTTCTAAATCTCAGAGTCCAATACCTGAGGCAAAACTTGTATAGATGATAGGAAAAAAAATATTATAGTTTTAAATGGTGAAAATAGTTATATAGTCAATCCTCATTATTTGTGGATTCAGTATTTTGAATTTGCCTACTAAATTTATTTGTAAGCTCCAAATCAGTATTTTTGAGGTCTCATCTATGCTCCTTTAAACCAGCATTACTATTCTGCTGGTTCCCTTATTACTGAATTAAATAGATTTTTAGTACATGCTCATGATATGTTTGTATTACAATCATGCTTTTAACTTTCTGACATTCTAAAATTATAATTTTAGAATTTTAAAGTTATATGTTCTGTAGAAGTATCCAAAGAATCTCTGTGAGAATTCTCAGAGGCCCCCTGTTAGAAGAAGGATCAATATTTGGGATCTGCGAACCTCTACTGATTTAGTAAGAGCTCTGTGTCCTTTACTCTGTTATTCCAACTCTGGAGGATCCCCCAGTTTTTTTTTTGAAATGCATTTGACATCTAACTTTGTCTAAATGTATGGTGTACAGCATATTAGTTTGATTCATTTATATGTTATAATATGATTGCCATTGGAGCAATCAGTAATCAGCACCCCTATCCCATTACATAATTATAATTTCTTTTTAGTGATTGGAATTAAGTTCTAGTCTCTCAGCAAGGTCGATGATTATGATACAATATTATTGTCTATATTCACTGTATTGCACATTAGATCTCTAGGACTGACTTACTACTCTTGCAGGTTTGTACCCTCCACCCTCTGTCCTATGAGAGTCCCAAAATTGTACCTAGCGATGGATGTGGGGAGGAAGAGTGAGAAGGAGATGGAAACAGGCTGTTCTCTTTTTCTCCACTGCTGAAGCTTGAAATAGGGTAGGGGAGTTTTAAATTGAATGATATTCGGAATTTTATGATTGTTAGATTGGACTAGACTCTAGGATGTCCCCAATTGATATTAAAAGCTATGGCACCTGCCTGAGGTTCCAGTCACCCAGGAGCAGAAAATAACATGGTCAAAGGAGCAGTGGGAGAGAGAATCAGATTGCTTCCTGCTTGGATCTTCTGGTTTCCTGCTTGTTTGATCAGTCATCACCATGGATCTGTGAGCCCCATCCGTCTGACCAGTGCCATGCTCGGCAGGCCAGGAGAAGACACCAGAAGGCTGCCTCTCTTTTCTTCTCCCTATGAAGGGTAGGCATCCAAATTCTTGGTTTCCCACCAAAAAATATTTCTGGATCAAGTGTTGCAAGGGGACTCAGCTGGAAGAGGACAAAGAGCTGTGGTACCTGCTGACAAGGTAAGGAGAAAGGGAGACTGTTGAAATCAGTGTTGGCAAGAGAAGCCTCTGTCTCTGAAGTTCTTTCTTACCAGCACTGTGACCTCTTCCTGTCCTGGCATCCAGGTCACATTTGTGGGTCCTTTCTGTCTCTGGATCTAGCAGGCATCAGGCATCGGGCATCTGGGAGATAGCACAGTGCAGCAAAAAGAGCCCTCTACACATTTATATAGCACCTTGCTGGAGGGCAGAGTGGCACAGCCTTTCTGGAGGGCAGTTCAGCCATATCCAGTGAAAGCCTTGCAACGTTTATATCTGTGCAAGAGTTAGAATTAGGTTCAACTTCAGATAACCCCAAGACCCAAAAGAACTATGATTCAAGCAAGATGGAAGCTTATTTTTCTCTACTCTGTGGTCTAAGTGTATGTGGCCCAGAGATGGTACTTGTCGCAGCACCAAGAAGCTTTTAGGTTCCTTCCATCTCAGTCATGAACCAAGGTGGGTGAATCCATGTTCCAGGTAACAGGATGGAGTGCATCCAAAGAAGGATGTATTCTGTGAAGATAAAGGTCAAAGGTTACAGCATACCTATTCCTAAGGAAGGGTCTTGGAAGCTGCCACACAAAGTGTTGCTCATACTTCACTGATATGATCTCAATCACATGGCCACAACCATCTGCAAGGGACACTGGGAAATGCAGTCGATTCCAGATGACTAAGTATCTGGATAAAAATTTTGTAAGAAGGGTGAAAGAGTATTGGAGAACAATTAACACTGTTCTGCACCTTGCTTTTTTCACTTAGTAATATACCTTGGAGATACTTCAGTATCAGTATCTGAAGAGGTTCCTTATTTTTATGTTTTTATTTCTTCAGGCTGCTGGTACTCCATCATTTGGAAGTATCACAAGATATTTAGCCAATCTCCTGTGGATGATAGTTAGAAATGGGTCAAACTTACATTATTACACATATTGCTGCAGTGAGTTATCTTGTGCATCAGTAGTTTTACATGCACAGTGTGTGAGTATACTTGTAGGATAAACCCCAGATGTGGGGTTGCCAGGGATTTGTAATTTTGGTAAATTATTGTCAAATTTTCCTCTCTAGAGCTGTAAGAATGAAAGCCTCATTATTAGTAATAACCCTTCCCCATGGCATTTTAGCAAACTCTTTAATCTTTCCCTAATAGTATTAAGCAATTAAAAAAATAAAAAACAGTGCTGAGGTTAAAAACTTTTGTATATATCTTTGCACACCTTTCTGCTTATTTTTCAAAGATAAGGTCCTAGTTATATTAAGGTCAAAAGTTATGCAAAATTTTAAACTATTGATCTTTGCTGTTAAACTTATCAAGGAAGATGTGCTGATTTTCCCATTCCCACTTATGGTGCTTGAGAAGAGATTACTTAGAGTGTAAAGAGGTAAAGTGCAGCAGATGGGAGGATAATTTTTGCAATCAGATATGCCAGAGTTTGAGTTGGATCCTGTGAAGAGTATTGAATTAGCATTATTATTTTTATTTTTAATTGAAGTGTGTAGTTGACATAAAATATTATATTAATTTCAGGGGTACAACATAGTGGTGATTCACGATTTATATACATTACAAAGTAGTCACCACAGTCACTTAGTATCTTTTCATCAGTTAATGTGGCTGAACACACACAGTAAACACTCTTCCCCCCGGGGTGAGTGGCTGCTGAAATGTCAGTTTGGCTCTTTCAACCTCAGCTGGGCTGCTTGGAGTTGGCTGCATGGTTCAGGGGTCAGCCAAAGATTTAGTCAAAAGTTTTACTCCCAGAAGCTGGAGATCCCCCTCTCTCTTCCCTTTCCTGGATATCTCTTCTCAGTTTCTAGCTGCTATGGTCGCCCTGAACTGTCCTCTGGTTCTTTGAACCAGTTAAACTGTGCAGGCTGTCCTCAGGCTAATGCCATAGGAAACAAGAAAGTCACAAAGTAAGTAAGTTCTCTCTCAAGTATGAGACCCCAACCACCTTCAGAATTACATTCTTTTGGTTTCTCTTTAGTGCCTTCAGGTAGGTTTTCGGTACAGTTGTCACCTGCAGGACGTACTTCTCCAGACTTCAGCATTCTTCACAGTTGGACACCTGTGCTTTTTGTAGATCCCTTGTGCATTAATAGTGCCATAAAAATATATTGTGAGTCCATCAAAGGTCTGTGATTTCCAAAAGGCCTGGAATTACCTAGTAATGACAGAACAAACAGCCAGTGGGGTGGGGGTGAGTGGTAGGGAAGCACCCAAGTTTCTGGGGTAGGTTTGTTATATTGAGGCAGATCTGGGGTATTTCAGTCTTTCCTAATCTTTCCAAAAAAATGGCCTCCAGGCCATGGTTTTATCCTTTGTAAAATACCTTTCAGAAAAGGGCCTCAACCTGTGGTTTATCCCTGGTCATAATGACTTTGGACAAGTCATCTCTGAGCCTCAGTTTTGTCATCTGTAAGATGTAAGCACTGCCTACCCCACAGGTTTGTTATGAAAGTGTTTAGGAGACAAGAAAACAGTCCAGACATGCAGAAGCAATACTGTGCTGCTTCTGATCCCATACAGAACTGCTGAGCCAGCTCCCAGTCTCCCAGACTGCACCTGAGACCTTCCCCTAGGGGCTCACTTTTCTTTCTTTTCCTTCTCTCATTTTCTATTTATACACTTTAATTGAAGTATAATTGACGCATACAATATCCTATTTGTCTCAGGTGTACATCATAGTGATTAGATATTTTTATATATCATGAAATGATCCTCATAAGTCTAGACACCATATAAAGTTATTACAATATTACTGACTGTATGAGCCTACTTTTCAATATTTAAATATGTTTCCAGATGAAGCTTTCTGTTGGGAAACCAATGGGGAATTCCAAGTCAGCTGAAAATATTAAAAAAATATAGATAAATAGTATAAAATATATAGAATAGATAGAATACCATAAGTGATTTCACTTTAAAAGCCTTTTTCTCCCTCTAGCACATTAGCTATGATGACATTTTGAGGGAAATTACTTGAGATACTTGATAATTTGGAAACATGTAATATTATCTACTTGGCTCCTTCTAGTCACCACATCTCCCTCTTCATCGTGACTATAAGTCTTCCTTATAAGAACTATAAAACTATATAAAAAAAACTATAAAACTTCCTTTCATTTCAACTAAAAAAATCCCAGGATTTGTGTAATTTAACCCCTCATTCTGTATTCCATACGCATTCAAAAAAAGTTGAAAGAATTGAAGTGGATTGTTCAAAGATCACAAATCTGGGTCTCAAGGAGTTTGATGAGACTTTATTATTGGTGGTCAGGTGTCTGTGTGGGTCAGGCTGCCTTGGAGCAGTGACGACCTACCTTTTTCACATTAGCTAATTGGACCAAAATAGTAATGCATGAAAATGAAATGGAAGTGGTTTTATGGAATCAAATGAAAAATAAAGATATATTTTTACCCCTTAGATTGCTTTGATTATTGTTGGAAGAACATAAAGGAGAAAACGGTCACAGTTTTTCATTTAGGTGGAATGTCAGTGTTAGACTGTGTGTGCTAAGGTGACAACACAAAAGCACATGTTTAGTTTTTCATCCTGAACCCTAATTGGCGGGTTCTCTCTGGCAGGCAGCCTTTTGTGCCTGAGAGACTCAAGTTGCTTGCCCTGATTGAGAGTAGTGGTTCCTGAATTAGCAGCAGGAACAATCATGCCCCACCCTAGATCTACTTAAACAGAAACCCTGGGGTTTGGGGCCAGCAATCTGTGTCTTAAGCCCTCTACATGATTTGTGCTCAAGTTTGAGAACCATTATTTAGAGATACTTAGAGCTAATCATTATAGTCAAAACTGATTTAGATGATAAGCGTTACTATGTGTAGGTCTTATGGAAAAGGTTTGTATCCGTGACTCCTTGTCTAGGTTGAGCGTAGGAACTGCTTGACATAAACCCAAATACCCAATCAGAAGTGTTGTAAATTCTAAAAGAGTCTATGAGAATAGAATTGCTGAAGGTGGCGAAAGATAATTATTGGTTTACTAAAGCTGTGCATGAAATATGGTAAGAATGTTTTTTTTTTTAAAAGGTGCTAGTACCCTCCTGAATGTGGAGAATATTTGGACTTGCAGGACAATAAAAGACTATAGCAATGTGAAGGAAACATGCCAGAAAAGAAGGTAGCGCAAAACCTAGAGAAAGAGGACTTGGGGTAGGTGTCTTCGGGACAGAAGGGACACAGAGGCTGCAAAACTGCTTTGAATTAGATAATTGTACATTTACAGTTAGGTTTGTATGCATATAATGGAAAACTCAATACCAAGGTGGCTTAAACATGATAGTAATTGATTTATCATTCATGTCACATAAATCTGGAGGTTGCTAGTTCAAGTACTTGTGTGGCAGCTCCATAGTTATCAGGAATCCAGACTCTTTATTTTTGTTTCACAGTTCTAGTTTTTGGCTTCCATTCTCAGCGTGTTACTTCATGGTCCAGTAGGGAAGCAGGAGCTCCAACCATCACATCTCTCCTGGTTGTGGGAAGGAGAAAAGGCAGAAGGCAAAAGGGCACAAGTCTCCTTTGAGTCATTTCCCTATAAATAGCCTTCCTGGATGTCGAATAAATACATTTCATTGGCCAGAATTTAGTTACATTGGCCATTTGTAGTTATAAAGGAGTCCTTGAAAATGTAGCCTTTTAGACAGGCACCAAACTGCCTATGGAAAATCAGTTTCTCTTACTAACGGAGCAAAGTGTGAATGAACAGCAGGTGACAAAGAGCAACTTCTGCCACAGATAGCTTATTTATTCTTGCTTTTAAATCCTCAGCACTACACTCTGCCAAGTTAGTCTTTGCTTTGGTTTTCTCTTCTCTGAGTCTCATTTTCATCATCTGAAAAAATGAAGTTAATCAAATTTGAAGAGATGTAATGAAGACATAAACAGGAAGGCAATTGGAAAGATTATATATGTGTATGTGAAAAAAGTGAATAAAGAACTGATAAACAGGCAAAATGAATGTTTACCTAGCTCCACATGCCTAGAAGAGGGATATATTATATATATATTTTAACAGATTTATTGAGGTATAACTGACATACAATAAACTATTCTTAAAGTTCTAATGTACATAAACATTGTGAAACCTTCATCACTATCAGTATAATGAACTTACATAATTATAACAAGGATATTCTTAAGGTAGGATTTCAGCCTCCACCAAATGATGAGGTTTCTTCCCCCTAATGTTTAAGCCTCCCCTGGGGACATGAATTAATCCACTTTAGATCACTGAGGGACATCTGGGAGCTTCGTTCTTTATTGTATTGAAAAAATGAGTAGGCATTAAAGATGGTTGCTACATTATCATGTCTGCTACATTACCGGAGGAACAACTGTGTTTACTTTTTAGACTTCATATCATTTGCATTCTTTAATCTCCCTCATTATTACTGGTTTCTCCATTAAAAAAATTTCTACACTAAAGCATTGGCATTAAAGGTCTAAACAAAATTCTCAGCATACTCTGAACTTCATTCATTACTTATAGTTTCATTCATTCACTCAACAATCATTTATTAGGTATCTGTTGAATGTTGGGCACTGGAGTTTTGTTGCTGACACCAAACACAAGGTTCCTTCTGTTACAGAACTTACTTTATAGTGTATGTGTGTGGGGGTGTTGCTGTTGAGGGAGATGGGCCATAAACAAGTAAACAAAGAAATGAATAAGATGGTTGCATATACTGCTATCTGTGCATACAGTAGGACATGGTAGAATGTGATTGAGAGAAAGGGGCTATTTTAGAAGGGCAAGTTCTGCTTGAACTGTTAAGGCATGTATGTGAGACAAAGCCATTGACAAATGGTTTGCATTGAGCACCTATTTCATGGATTTGAGCATCTAAAATTTTTCATTTCTAAATGTAAAGCTATTTTCTCTCCTACTACACAAATGATAAAGGTACAATTTTTATTTAAAACAATTATCAACAAAAATCCTTACATTTGCTGGGGTAACAAATTCAGGAATACTAAAGATTGGATTTCTACAATATTAGATTTATTCTGAAATCCAAACAGCTCCCAGTATATATGCTTTCAAAATAAAAAAAATTCAGAAATTGCTCTTGCTTAATCCTTATTCTAGTTACTTTTGGAAAATGGAATATTTGAGTAATCTCATTTGACCATTAGAGTACAATGTTATCAGCAAACTGGCAGTGGAAATTCTGTTACAAAATGAATCCATTCTAATTGTTCTTTGAAAAGAGCTGTTTTACTTTTTATGCATGATCTTGTAAAATCATACATGTGCAGGAAAAGAAAGCTGGCATCTGCCAGGTGATTAAAGCTAGTTTGATTAGATGTTCCTGTGGCTAGAACACATTTATTCATTTAGTGTTTATTATTGGCTTCCTCAGAAATATGAGCGTTGCTCACCAACTGATGTGAATTTAAACCATACAGGCTTCAGATTTGATCCCTGATATTAAAAAGAAATCCATCAAACTTAATCTATAAGAATAGACTTCAGAAAAGTTAGATGCGATTCACATTATAAGAATCATTCCACTAATTAGAGTCAAGTTATTTTATCTCTTACAAAATTTGAGGAGTTGAAATTTCTAAGATTAAAAACACAGCATCTGGGAGAGAAAGAGGCAGCTAATGAGATGGTTTCATGTCAAAGAAATCTGATATTAATTTAGGAAGCAATGAACTTTAAAAAATGGAATCATGCATGAGTAATACAGAGTAGAACTGGACCCAGACAGGAAATCTAGCCTCAGTAAGTTGAGTATAAAGAGGAGGGGGTGAGGGGAAGGAATGGAAATTTTCAGAGGTATGGAATTAAATGACCTCTACATCCCTTCTAGTCTTTGATTCTAAGAGCACCCAAAAAATGTGTTAACCAGTTTTTAAAAGTGGCTTTATTGAGATATAATGTACATAACCATAAAGTTCACCCATTATAAGTATACAATTCAGTGATTTGTAGTAAATTCATTGTGCAGCCATCACAACAATCTGACCCATTTTTTCATTTTACTTATGGGATAGAAATCATTTTATTTTTCTAGTATAAAGGTACACAGTGACTCACTGAAATCATAGAGCAAGTTTCAAGGATGCAAAGGTGACTCAGTCAAAATGTATGTTGGAGACATGTGCAGGCATCTGCTCTACTGGAACAAATAGGGGAAAGGAAGGGAGGGTGGCTGCAGGCAAGGCAGAGCAATGGTTACCAGCCATGTCCTGCAATCAGACTCCTGGAGTTCAGATTCTGACAGACATACTTGCTTAATAGCTGTCTGACCGTAAGCAAATTACTTAAACTCTCTGAGCCTCAGTTTACTTATCTGTAAAATAACAGTACCTACTCTACCCTCACAGAGCTTATAGTTCAAGCACGAACTAGATACCTATGCTTGGGATTACAAAAGCAGTCAGTGTGGGATGCTATGGGAACATAAACGGACGGGGTAGTGGGAGGAGGGGTAGAGGAGCTCTTAGTTGTATACATATCTGTACTGTGTTTTTTCTTTCCTTTTGCAAACATACACAGAAACAGAGGTCTGTATGTGAAGATGATGCCCCTGACCTAGGTAATAGCAGGTGGTGTGACAGAGGCCTCTGGATGACCTGTGACCGTGACCCAAGACTGTCTTCTCACCGCACCGTCTGCGAGACTCGGTGTCCACCTGACAAGGGACGAGTACTGCCTTTGGCCCAAGGACCAGGTGGACGCTACCACCGGCCTCATGGGTAGCGCAGCTTTGACCTTGGCTTCATCCATGCTGTTTTGGCTCCAGGCCATCGCAAGCCCTCCGCAGAGGTCGGGAAGCTGGACTCTCAGGTACCTCCCCCGAGAGGTCAAGGTCTGACGGGTGACCCCGCCCACGAGACGACCCCGCCCGCAGGGTGACCCCGCCCCCATAAGTCCAAGGCCGCTGCCAGCTGTGGGCTGAGACCCGTTTCGGTAATCTGGCTGGCTGCCGCGTGGGAGGGCGGGACTAGGCCGACGGGGGCGGAGCTTAGAGTGAGGCGGGCCGCCCGGCGGCCGCCAGGGAAATGGGTGCCCCGCAAGTCTGCGGGCGCCGGGGGCGGGGAAAGCGCTCACTGAGTTGGGCGCTGGCTCCGCCCCGGACCCGACGGGAAGGTGGGGCCGCCCCCATCCTCCCTCCCTGGCGCTGGGCTGTGCCCGGAGCGGGGAAACGGAGTCAGTTCTGAGCTCTTTGCTTAGTTTTTGGGCGGCGGAAGCCGGAGAAGGAACATGGCGCTCGTAGGCAACGGAGCAGAGCTGGAAGCGGACGAGGTACTGCTCCTGAAGCCCAGAGGGATGGGAGAGTCCTCCGGGGATGACCAGGGTCCCGCCCCTTGGTCCTCAGTCTGGGACAGGCAAAGTCCTACCTGGAGGAGGGGCAGGATCTGCGGGAGGGGGCCACGGCTCTGGGTGCTCTGGCCCCGCGGGAGCGACGAGAGGCTCCGCGGCGCTGCGAACGGACGCGCTGCAGAGGCTCGGGGCTCTGGCACCATGGGGTCGTGGGGATGGAGGACGCCACGTCCAATCGGCGGGTGGATGGGCGTGAGAGCGCAGGACTCTCAGCACTGAACTGTTCTGAGCCTGTTCAGGGACGCCTGGGTTTAGGAGGTCTGGCCCTGATGTCCCGACACTGACCCTCTGAGGTTTGTGGAACTGTGGAATCATCTCTTGCCCAATGAATCTCAGCTTCTATGAGAAGTGTCCATGCGCTAGAACCGAAAAACTTACAATCGTTGAGATGAAGGGGACTGTCCGCGGGAGAAGGAACCTCAGGGGTGTCTGCACAGGCGGGCAGGGCAGGAGCTGCCTAGGGCCTGGAAGGCTAGGGGACCGGAGCAGCCGCCCAGGAAATGCTGCTTTCCTCTCAAGGCCTTTCCCATGCTGGTCCCCAGTGTCTGTCGTTAAAGGAGGGAAGGCGCTTGGAGAAGCAACTCGGCCTCTTGAGGTCTCCAGAGTGTGAAAAATTAGCCACTTCCCCCTGTGGCTGGCGCGCCGGGGTCTGAGCACCCTCAGGCGGTGTGCCGGACCTGTTGCTTTATTGACTGCTCCTTTCAGCACTTGGCAGCTCCGGAGAGACGCTCTCCCCTGCGCTAGGATATGAGGCCGCCGCCCGCAGCAGCAGCTCCCACAACTGCTGCAGCTGCCATTTTACCTGACTTTAAATTTACTAGTCTCTGCCTGAGAGGCTTAGTTTCAAATGTTGCAATAGTGGAAGATATTGAGGAGGCGGGTTAAGATTCCTGACCATTTTCTCGATGTGGGGAAACTCCTGACAACAAATAGGCCTTAAAATAAAAACAAAACAAATCTGAACTACAACCCCTTGAAACCACTGACAGAAAAGAGGGTAAGCTGGCTGTCCAGTACCTTCCTTGCAACCTGTCCCTTGCAGTGAGGGTCCCAAGACCCTAGACCAATGAACTAGAACTTGCTCAGGTGCATCTATTTATAATGTAATTATAATTATTATAAAAATTTATAACATTTATAAATGTTGAAACTTTTAAACTACATGTAAAGGCAATGACAAAATAGCACAACGTTGCTATTTTCATCTATGACAACCTTTATTTATAGCTTTAGGCAGTCTTTTTTGTTATGACCTGGAGCCAGTTGTCTTTCCTTCCTCTTGTCTTAGTTCTTTCCTATAATCAAGGTTGTAACACTTTCACTGTGCTTTGACCATACATTCATTCACTTCCTCAAAAGTTTTTACAGCTCCCTGTTGTATATTAGGAATCAATGTACTTGGCATGTTCTCCACAGTGTGGTTTCAGTCTGATGTCCCATCCTTGTCCTCTGTGCTTCCTATGTGTAACCATTGGTTTACTCAGTGTTAAGCCTATGTTATATATGAGGAAAAAAGATTGGGAGTAGCTGGTAAATGTAGATTGAAATTTTTGAATCCGTGGTCTGCTTGTTGAAAAAGATTTGTTAGGGCTGTGTAACTGTCTAGACTAGGACATTGTTGAGAGAGAAAGGGGATGCTATTACTAATTAACACTTGGGCAAGAAATTTAAACCGGGACTGTTTTGGACATATTGAGACCTATGGCCACCTTAGTTATATCCACTGCCTACAGGATGAACAAGTATTGAGATGCATTAGCTAGAGAGGAAGGCTCAAGCTCTGTGGGCGAAGTTAAGTTTCAGAGCAGCAGACAGCTTGGCATGCTGCCAGTAAATACATATTTGTTGAATGAATGAATGACTGTAGAAAGGAAATTGCTTAGTAATTTCTCAGTTTTTCCATATTGTTCATTCATTTTTTTAAAATTCAATGAGTTAGGCTCCTATTACATGTTAGGTGCTATACTGGTTCTAGGAGAGGAGCAAAGTACAAAGAGAATTTTTTGTTCATGCCAAATTCACTTTGTCTCTCATAGTACACCATTTCCATTTGTATAAATTTCACAAACATTTATTGAACACTTGCTCTGTGCTCAAACTTAGTAGTTGCTTTAGAAAGAGAAGTCACAGTTTTGGCTCTCTAGGGTTCTCTGTCTGGGTAGAGAGATAGAACATGTGTCCAAGAACTCCAGAAAAGAGCTCAAGACAGGAGAAGCAAGTAAGAAGCAGTGTGTTGTAGACGGAGCAGTACATTGGCCTGTTTGCAGAAAGTCCCTAACTTTCAGTGAGCTGAAGTGCTCCACCACAAGTGAGCCAGACCACACATGCTCTTCAACTTTACTGGGTATATGAAACTAAAATAGCTTATTTCAGCCGGGAAGCTTTTCAAACACTTTATAAATTTGATAGTCTTTGTAGCCATCGTTTGATTTCTAGGGAAGTTAAAGGCTAGGAATTAGGGGAATGGCTCTCTGTCACTAATTGCTTAATAGCCATT
This sequence comes from Manis javanica, assembly GCF_040802235.1. NCBI lineage: Eukaryota > Metazoa > Chordata > Mammalia > Pholidota > Manidae > Manis > Manis javanica. Next base: position 52,171,763 of record NC_133157.1, read on the forward strand.
CAGTCATTATGTGTGTGAACATGAAACTATCATATGTGCCATGCGAGTGCTAGCCTGGAGATACAACAGGGAACCAGACTGGCAAGATCTCTGTGTGTAACTTGTGGCCTTGATTAATTGCCTCAACAAGCTAGTCTTAGGGCTCATCTGAGGAAGGAGGGGCTGAATGAGCCCTAAGTGTTCTTCCAAAACTAAAAGTCTGTGTCCTTTCTTTAGGGTGGGTAGGGAGGGCTTTTGGCAGAAGGGCTAATAATATGTTTCAAAGTACTGAAGGTGATGCTGGAAGTAGAAGAGCTCTCATGGTAGCTGTGGGATGGGGTATTTTTTTAGGTGAACTGGTGATTTTTTGTTATTGATATTCAGGTGCTAGGTGGATAAATGTGGAAACACAGAGGTTAGGGCTTGCAACCTCAAAGACAGCAAAAATTGCTTCTGGAGGAAGACAGAAACATCTTACATATTACAATGGTTTTTGGTCCTTCAAAGTTTGATCTACAATATTTTATTCCTGGACATTTAAGTTTCTCTCATTGGGTTTTCATGATTATTACCCAACTAACATTCATAGAAGATACACATACACAGAATGGATGCAAGGTCAATACTACAAACCCATGGCAAACAGATGGCTGATGGGAGGACTTTCTGTCCATCAGTGCTTGATCTTTTTTTTATTTGAAGACGCCTTGAAGGTATTTTTATTTTCCATGACAGGAATAGCAGAAGGAAGTGAGCTCCAGGGTACAGTCACTGGGGCTCTGCTTGAATTCTAGATAACTTTAGGTTTTGCTGTCTTCTTTGAGTTGACTTTGTCCTCAGAATGATTCTACTCATACTTGCAAGATGTGCTTACTTGTTTATATCCAGAGCCTCTTTTTGCTAAAGATTGAGACATTTCCCTTGGTTTAATTGAAGCAGCTTAAGCCACAGCTTTAAGGCAACACCACAGTCACCAAGAGAATGCCTTGCTCTGATTGGCTGCAGCTTGGGTCCCTGAACCAATCACTCACTAGAAAGATGGTGTTGTCATGACCAATTTGATTTAAGGAGGAAGCACTATAAATGGGGAATCATTTTTACTGAGTCATTCAGCTGCATAGGAGCAAAAGAGGTGGTCAAAAGGGTGTGGTTTGCCTTCAGAGTTTGATGAGAGTAAAAGACTTTAAACCAAGAAGCAGACAAGTACTGATTGTCATATTTACTAAAAAGTTTCTGGAGAGGGTTCCCTGAAGCATTAGTTCTTGATCTTAAAATCCTGTCTCTCAGTAACCTCATTTGTATGGTGGGCTGCCTTGTGGATGTTGCGATGCTTGGTGCTTAGTGCTTTTGTGTGTGGCTTGGGATTTGAGAATTAAATAAAAAGTTTGTGGGTAAAATTGTGATATTTCCAGAATATCTCACCTGGCTTCAGTACATCTTCATATATCGACAGGCGTTCCTCAAGGGTGGAGAGAAGTTCATCTCCATATCAGTGGGTAATTATCTGGGCAACTGAGGGTTTATCTGAATCTGAGAGTTAGGGGGAGGTCTGGTTTGCTTCTGCTGGAGAAGGAAAGAGAAATGGCTCCAGACCACAGTTTGTAAGCTATAAAGAGGTTTTAAACTTTATTTCTCCCTTTGACTGATTTTGGTTTTAGAGGTATTTTGCCCCGGGATTTCCTTTCCCCAGAGTTACATCTGGTGGTAGTCTACAGGGACTCTGAACCTGAAATCTGTCATTATGGGTGTGACCTTTGGGAGGGCTGCCTCTAGAGACGATGGGGAAGTAGAGCTCGCACCAAGGAATGTGTGTCTGTACTTATGTGGTCATGGAAACGCCACCACTGCTGCTAGCTGTGATGACCCTGGCCCATGACCTGAGCCGAAGGCTGCTGCTGCTGATCCTGCTGCCAGCTGGAGAACTGCGGGCCGGGGAGGCCAAAGAGAGGCCCTGAGCCTGTGGAGAGGAGTGCCTCGTGTGCTTTAAGGGAGACTTACACCGAGTTCCACAGCAACATGGGACAATGGTAAGGGGGCTGATAGCCCTCCTCAGGTGGCAGATAGACTATACTGGGCCTCTGCCCATATCAGAAGGATATCGGTATGCCATGACTTGTGTGGACACGGCTATTGGACTATTGGTTGTTTTTCCTCCATGTCGTGCAGATCAGCAAACCACCAAGCAGGGCCTAGAGCATCTCTTTGCAGCCTATGGCTGGCTGCAGGTGATTGAGAGTGATCAAGGTACTCACTTTACTGGACATGCATTGCAAGGATGGGTGCAACAATTAGGAATGAAGTGGAAATTTCATGTACCATATAACCCGCCTGGGGCAGGCGTGATAGAGAGGTACAATGGTTTGTTGAACTCTGGCTTGAAGTCAGACACCAATAGTCTGTGGGACTGGTCAGTTTGCCTATGGACAGTGCTATGGTGTTTGAATAAGAAGCCACATTGAGCCCTGTGGGTATGCTAACACACCTTGCTGCCTCTCCTATACAACTGTATGTGCAAACCAAAGAAGAGTTATTGAAGCCAGGGTATGGCCAGCAGAGCAACATCCTCTCTCAGCTGCTACTGCATTAAACTTTGGAGACACTGTTAAATGAACATGGCCCTGGACATTTTGACACATGGACCAGCAATGGCTGGCCCTTCTGGCACCTTGGGAAAAGGGCCTGGAAGCTGGCCTCCTGTGTATTCCTGGAGTAACAGCAGAGTGGCCCCCAAAGGTCATGGTAGTGTACCCAAAACATCCAGGAGGTTATTTTTTTCCTACAGTCCTTATGGCCTGGATGTGCCCCCTGGCTGCAGCTGCCGCATGATGATTGCTCTGAACCCTCTACCTCTTCAGCTACTGCCTGCCTGTGGAATGGGAGAGCTGCAGACTTAATCAGCATAAGACTTTGAACCTAGCTGAATCCTCCGGCTTGAGGATTATCATGATTTCATTGCTGTTTCTATTGTGTGTCATTAGTCTGGTCACAATACTCCAGTTTTCTCACCCAGGACCATTGTGGAAGAGGGGGAATGAGTAGATTGTGAGGTGATATTTCTGTGGGTAAAATTGTAGTATTTCCAGAATATCTTGCCAGGCTTTAGTGCATCTGCATATCAATAGGTGTTCCTCAGGGGTGGGTAGAAGTTCAGTTCATCTCCATATCAATGGATAATTATCTGGGCAATGAGGATTTATCTGAATCTGAGAAGTAGGGGCAGGTCTGGTTTGCTTCTGCTGGAGAAGGAAAGAGAAATGGCTCTGGGCTGCAGTTTGTAGGCAATAAACAGGTTTTAAACTTTGTTTCTTCCTTTGACTGATTTTGGTTTTAGAGGTATTTTGCCCCAGGATTTCCTTTCCCTGAAGTTACAGAGTTCATATTTTATTACTTAATCCTTTTAAAACTGTTCAATTCACCAATAATTGTCAAGTACTGACAAGAGAAACTATAGGTAATATCTGAATGAATTTCTGGGGGCTAGTTAAGTTAAAAATTATTTTCTCATATGAAACAATAGTTAAGTTCCCTAAAAGTAACTTTTAAGAAGATAAATTTTCAGTTGTCTTACCTTTGCTGGAAAAATAATAGTTTTGAATGTCTTAAAATTTTCATTACATTGCTATTATTATTTAGAAATTGGTAATTACATATTATATTTGATACATTACAGTTTACATGAAAATTACATTGAAAGTTACTTAGCAAATACAGTAATAAAGCTAAATGTTAATAGCTTTAAAATTTTTAACTTAAAATTTTAATTTAGTCACTCTGAACCTATTATTGAATAAAAATAAACTATAGTGTTTCTTTTTATTTAAAATGCATGTATGATCTCTGTACTATTAACATTTCATGAGAGTGGTGTGGTTAGGCAAAAATGTCTAAAAAAGCTCTGAGGGCGCAGTAATGAAGAAAAGTTGAGACGGTGGGTTAGGGAAAGAAATGGCTTATGTGACTGATGCTTTCATGGCCTGTTTTTTTGGTCCAGGATTTTTTAGATCTAATTCTGATTTAGAGAATTTCTCCATTGGAATTTTAGGTGAAGTTAGATAAAGTTGATAGCACAGTTTTCTTAGAATCAGATTTATTCTTTCATTCCACTGGTGTTCACTGAGTACCTCTCAGAGGCTACTTAATAGTTTTTAGATGGCTGGAAGTACACACTAAGATTATGTAGTGTTACTGCCCTTGAGGAACACATGCTCTAGCAAGACACAGTTACACAAGTAACTAGTTCTGTCTTTGAATCAGAGTAGCTTTGAGGTAGGAGGGCCATATAACTTACTTTCCATAGCAGAGTACTATGAGAATAAATTGTGCTCTCAGTATCTACCCTAGGACAACACATGCAAGCAGGGATGGTTGGTCACTCTAGTTGTGGGACTGGCAAAGACTCTGAAGAAGAGACGGTATTTGAAGTGGGCCTTGAAGAGTGAGCAGGCTTGTGCTAAGTGGAACAAGTAAGGTAAGGCCCAGGCTGGGTGCAAGTTGAGATGGATATGAATGAGAACTACCTTAGGTTCAATGGAGCACTCTGCTTGCAGGAAGGAGCCTGGGTGAGGGCTGAGACTGCAAAGACCAGGTTGGATCATGTGTTGCAGTATCTGGCATCTCATACTAAAGAATTTGGGCTGTATCCTTAAAAAATGGGAATCTGGAAGAGTTTTTATCTAGGCAAGTGTGATAAAGTTATTGCTTTAGGAACATAAATGTGGTAAAGTTGATGCAGCCAGATGGTGGAGGTGGCAGCAGGAAGGACAAGAGGCTGTTGGAATAGTTAACCTAGGAGGTGGTGAGGACTGAAGTGGAGTAGAGGCCAGATTTGGAGGGATGAGGCCAGATTTGAGGGAGAACATGAAAGAGGAATTGGCTTGGGGTCCTGTTCCCCAGGCTGATGGTCAGAAGTATGGGGCAGAAAGTGGGGAGGAGCTGTTCAGTCTTGGGTTCCCTGGGTAGCTGGACAGTGGTGCTTTTCCCCAAGAGAAGGAAGAGGGTTCAGCCCCACTCCATCTGGTGGTGTAGAGGCCAGGGAAGGACCTAATGCAGGATATACTCTTCTGTGGCTCAGACATCTTCCTCACTGAGGGACATGGGCCATTTGTTTATGAGTGTTTGAATTTGGGTAAGGATAAGACAATGTGTTTGTAAATTGGTTCTGCAGGTTAGTGGGAGGAAATACAGCATCAGTTTTCCCTCAGCCTCAACTCTGGCTCAGGCTAACAAACAGGCAATATTTCTGAAATGGTCAGTCTTGAATCTCTTAAGATCTCATCTGTGCTACTTTCTCAGTGAAACTTGCCCTCACTTTCTGCTCCCTACCCTCTGGGCTAATACCCCTTCCTTCCTTTTAGGTCCATAGTGCAGGATGCTTCTCTAGGCAGGAATCAGCAATTCCTGGGGTTAGCTGTTTGCCTTCTTAGGCCATGGTGCTGTCACTAAGTATCCACAGTGTGGATCTGATACTCTGAATGCCGTGAGGCTCATGGTTTCCACCTAGCCGTCAATGGCAGCTCCCCAGCCCCCAGTCTTGGGTGCTCTCTGGGCCATCACAGGTGGGTCTCCTGAAGTCACTGCTTACTTCCTAGAAGATGGGTACCTAGGGTCTCCCTGGGTGCTTGTGAGGCCTTGTGGAAATGCTCCCCTTTGTCAAGCCTTCTGTTGGTCCCTGACTGTCAGGACTGCCCTCCAATCCCGCCATGTATTTAGTGGAAATCAGTTGTACCCCAGGGCCAGTCTGGCCAGTTGGCCCTTTGTGGGGCTGAGTCGCTAAATCTCTCCAAAGGGATTACTTAAGTGTTGAGTGCCTGGCAGTTCATAATGTCACTACACATCTTATGTTCTTTATTAAAGATTGTGGCCATGTAGTTAGTGCTTTTCTGCTGAGACCTGTGGACATATCCCGTTGGTATTGCTGATAGTATGCTGCATATACATGGGGCCTACATATTTTAAAATATTTTGGTGAAATAATGTATTGTGTATATTTGTTAGGTCTGATTGTAACTAGCAAGAAGAGTGATTCAGTCTAATTCAATGTGTTGAGTATTGTGCTAGGTACTGGAGAGGCAAACAGCTTCTACCCTAATTTATGGCCTAGTGGAGTTGGGGCAGGTGTGTAGACACAGAGATGCAGTACTGTGTGCTGAAAACCATATAGGAGGGGCGCCAGGGTGCTGTGGGAGCACAGACCAGGGCACCTCATTGCTGGGGGAGGCCGTCTCTCAGAAATTCTGGGTCTCATAGGATGACTAGGAGTTTGCCATGGAGAAGAGAGATGGGGAGGAGGGAAACTTGAAGTGTGTCTGGGGGAGATAGAATAGCAGGCATATGTACACAGGTGAGCGAGAGCCTGTGGTGCTCTGGTGCAGGGAATGTGGTGGGGAGGGGAGGAAAGGCCTTTCTAAGTCTTTCATGCCAAATGTGGTATCATGGTGTGCATTTAAGGGGGTAAGCTGAGGAGGGGTATGGACAGAGCAGCACTGGAGGTGGCTCTCTGGCTGAGCAGGGAGCCCGACTGGAGGGGAGACAGGACCAGGCCAGGCAGGCAGGTGGGTTTTGGGTGTTTGGTTTTGTTTGCGGAGTGACCACTGTAGCCCACTGAAGGCCTACACTACGTGAGGGTGGCTAAGGATGAGGTAACACAGTGGTTTCGACCTCTCTGGAGCAGACAGTCAGGAATGTGGACACCAGCAAACAACTCTAACCTGGAGTGTAGGGGAGAGTCTGGAGAGGGCGTAAGGAGAACCAGGTGCTCCTGGGAGGACGTTGCTGCGATGCTGTTGCTTGGGACATCAGGTGAGCACTGGCCCCAACCCGCAAGTGAGCTGACTTGGTTTCTAGCCCAGACGTCTTTACTGCACAGCTGTGTGACTTAGAGCAAGTCCCTTAACTTGTTTGGGCCTTGGTTTTCTCCTGGGTAACATGAAGGCATTGACACTGATGACCAGTTTCTGAAGTTCTCAGCTTTGACAGCTGCGATCTAGAAGGTGACATTCGATCTGGAAACGGAGGGGTGGAATTCCAGCAGGCAGCCATGGAGCAGGAAACACACACATCCCTTGAGGCCCAGGCAGCAGCAGAGGAAACACGCTCAGGCGCCGAGAAGCGCGGCTGAGGCCGCAGTGTGCGGATCGGTGCGGTCTGGGCAGCAGTTTGGGGAGACCTTGAGTGCTCAGCCAGGGGGTTTGGGTTTGTTTGTTTCTGTTTTCTTTTTTGGACAGTGCAGAGACATGTGTACATTCCCATATTTGGAGAATGTGTTTCCTTTCCTTTTTTTTTTTTTTTTTTTGATAAAGGAAGCAATGACGATCCCATTTCTTTGTTTCGCTTTCTCCTTTTCTAACCCCGTTTCCAGAATTTTAAAGAAATGACTGTAAACTGCAGTGCAGTGGTTAAGGAGACAGACAGGTCAGACGCATTTGAGTAATTCCATAGGCTTCTATGTCCCTGCACAGATCTTACCCTCAGCTGAGTTCTGAGATACAGAACCACCTTGACCCACTGCTCGGTCAGCGTCTCTCAGAGGGTCTCCTCAGCCCTCCCTGCCTCCTTGCCTGCCTCCTCCGTCCACTTTGTCCCAGCGGTCTAGAGATCCTGGTCTTCTTTCAACTCATGAGTCACAGTCCTTCCACTCGAAGTAATGGAAACAAACATCAGATTCTCACACCATTTTTCAGACCAAATGGGGTATGATCTTTTTGAGAGGAGGTGGGCAAGACTGATGACAGAGTGGGTGGGTGAGTTCTGAAGGGATGGGGGGGAGGCCTGACTCCAAAACATCTCCCAGAGCATTCATGGCTCGTCATCTGCACGCAGTCAACGGCGTACTTCCTGGCCAAGAGCAAAGCAGCTGGGAGCCTCTGAGGGGTGGCCTGCTGCGGCGCAGGTTCTGACTTCCCGTTTGCTGTGTGATCTTGGCATGTTATTCAACTTGTTTGACACTCTTTATAAAACAGGAATAATGAAAACTATCTCATAAGGTTGTGAGGAAGATGAAATAAGAGTCTACTTTACAAAGCACCTGGGACAGATAAGTACAATGGACTCTTGAACAGAACAGGGGTCGGGGCACCAACTCCTGCTCACCTGTGCAGTTGAAAATATGCGTGAAACTTTTGACTCCCCCAAGCTTAACAACTAATAGCCTGTTGTTTACTGACGGTCTTAATGATAACATAAACAGTTGGTTAACACATATTTTGTATGTTGTATGTATTACATACTGTATTTTCATAATAACAATAAGCTAGAGAAAAGAGAATTTTTTTTTCAAATTGTCCCAAATCCCTCCAAAATTTTCTGATACATTTACTGAAAAAAATTTGTGTTTAAATGGACCTGCTGCTTCAAATCCTTTTTTGTTCAAAGGTTGAAAATACTCTGAATGTGCTAAATTCTCTTTTCTCTTCGCTTTTACCTATGCTTTTGCTGCTACTCTTCATTATTTATGTATTTGATAAAGAATCTTCAGCAAATGTTTTAATGTGTTCAAATACAGCTTTACCTTAGTTTTGCAGTCATCTGAGAAGAAAATTCTGCAGAAGCACACATCCTAGAAGTGGACAGGAAGTAACTGGCCCAAGGTCACTCAGCTCACTAAAGCACAGGATCAGGGATAGAAGCCCAGTGCCCTAACTCTCTACAGGAAGTGCCATTTTCACTGGGACCTAGGGTGGCAAACTTTGCCAGAAGGACAAATGTAGCCTGCCACTGCTCTACACCTGTTTTTGCAAATAAAGTTTTATTGGAACACAGCCATGCCCATAGGTTTAGATGTTGCTGTGGCTGCTTTAATACTCCAACAGCAGAGCTGAGGAGTTGGGGCTCAGACCATATGGCCCACATGGCCTAAGTATTAATTGGTCCTTTATGGAAAAAGTTTGCTGACCTCTGTACTAGGTTATTTCAAGGGCTTTATGTAAATTTGTTTATAACGTATTGTAAGCCTTATGACTTAAATTTGCTTATTTCCTTAATACTCATAGGTGTCAAGAACTAAGAAGAAAATACAAATCTGACATCCTGTAAAGTGGTATGGTATAAGTTCTGGAGTCAGATGGACATGGGTTTGCATCCCTGATCTTCCATGTACAACCTTGGATAAGTTAATTTCTTGAAGCTTCATTTTAACTGTAAAATAGAGACAGCAGAACCTCCTTCAGAAGGTTATTGTGAAGATTAAATCTCTGTAAAGTGTTCAGCCTGTGAGGTGTAAACATTGGCTCTTAGCACTATTATTATTAAGGCTTCATGATGGGAATGCTTGATACTGTCTTCCCAGCCTTAGCAATTGGTGTTGTATAAAGGTTGGCTCATCCAGGGTCCAGCACAGCTCCTCTTCAGCAGTAGGATTTCTTTAGGATAGATGCAATTTCCTCCTAGGCTAATCCAAGGACTCTAGCTAGTTCAATTCTGCAAGCTGATGGTCCTCACAACTTTCCTTCCCTGAGGAGAGAGGGGAATCCACGCAGTACAAAGGAGAGTGGTGAATGTGGGCTCACAGCACAACAGTGCTTAAGCAGAGCAGTGTCAGTGTTTGTCAGCATGGCAAGTAGCAGTGTTAGTCATGTTTTGAAGGTGGTGTTTTCTTAGTGATACATAAATGGTATATATGGTGGCTTTTGGTTTCTCCAAATGTTTTATTGTGCACGATGGCCCCCTCTGTAACATTGGTGAATGCCATAACATTCTTACAGGTTTTTCATGTAACATCGAGATGTTCATAGGAGACCATGACTGTAAAAGGTGTTTGTGTTCATTATTTACTATAAAAGGTTAAAAGATAAGAGAGGTGACAGTGTGCATGTACTCCAGGGCACTGGAGGAGCTATAGGGTTCTTGCTCTACCCCAAAGCAAGGCAGCATGCCAGACTGCTACTTCCAAAAGTTAAGTCCATTCTTACCTTGCTGCTTAAAATCTGTGCACAGCATCTCATTGCCTTTGAGGTATTATACAGACACCTTAGAATGGCATATAAGGCCTTACAGCTACAGCTCAGTGGTTCTCACACTGTAGTGTGCACAGATGACCAGACTAGGAGAATGGGTGACTTGTTAAGGTGCACATTCCTTGGAACAACCATGAGCCATTCTTCTCCAGTAGGTCTGGGGTAGCTCCCAGAAGCTTGTGTCCTAACATGCCCTTCTGTGTCAGCCATGCTGAAGTGTTTGCAATTCCCATTCCATGCCTCTGATCCCAAAAGGGAAGTCCTTTCTCACTTCCCAACTTTTTTTTTTTATTAAAGTGTCATTGATATACAATCTTATGAAGGTTTCACATGTCCATCATCAGTCACTGTCCATCAGTGTAGTAAGATGCTATAGAGTCACTACTTGTCTTTTCTGTGCTATACTGCTGTGCTAATCATAATGCCCCTTATTCCCCTTCTCCCTCCCCCCGACCCTCCCCAACACCTTTCCCTTTGGTAACTGCTAGTCCATTCTTGGAGTCTGTGAGTCTGATATTTTGTTACTTCAGTTTTGCTTTGTTGTTTTACTCCACAAAAATGTTATTTCCCAGCTTTTTATATGCTGTTCTCTCACCTGGCCAGTTCCTCTGCATTGCTTTAAGACCTCCTGTGAGTACTATCCTCCTCCAGCCTTTCTAGATGCTTCCTCCTTCCCTTCCCTCCAGGTGCTCAATAACTTCTTGGCATACATTGCTCTTTTAGCATACATACTATACCCTCAGTGAGGAAGGGATGTAGGCACTCTGTTCCAGAAGGAAAGGTGTTCCTTGCCCCCCTCCCCACCCCTCAGAAAGCAGCAAGTGAGCGCCCTTTATTGGTTCCTAACAATGCGATATTTTTATTGTGTCAACTAGGAAGGAGAATTTGCCTCTATAATCTATTAGCACTATCTCAATACACTTGAAAAATAAAGACAGCTTTATTGAGGTATAATTTAGATGCCATAAGATTTAGTCCTTTTACATATATAATTCAGTGATTGTTAGTACATTTACAGAATTCTGCAGCAATCACCACAACCCAATTTTTTAAAAATTGAGGTATGATTGACATATATGACATTATTAGTTTTAGGTATATGACATGATTCAATATTTATATATATTGCAAAATGATCATTATTAGTCTAGTTAACATCTGTCACCATACATTTTTTTTTCATGTGATAAGAACTCTTTAATATCTACTCTCTTAACAACTTTCAAATATGTAATACAGTGCTATTAACTGTAGCCACCATGCTATACGTTCATTACATCCCCAGAGCTTATTTATTTTTTAGCTGGATGTTTGTTCCTTTTGACCCCCTTCTCCCATTTTGCCCATCCTTATCACAATCCAATTTAAGAACATTTACATCTCCCCATAAAGATTCCTTGTACTCATTTGCTCTCACCTTAATACACTTTCAATACTTAAAATAATTGAAAAAGTAAAAATCACCAGGATAGAATAGAATTTCCCAGGTAGAATTAAAAATGAGTAGCTATTATGTATGATGGGGTTGAGCAAAAGTGTTAGGCATCAAACAGTGAGATGGATTGCAGGGAGCATTAGGGTCAGTACTTGACTTGGCTCTTATATTGGGTGAGCATCAGAAGAGGTTGCATGAATTACTGCCGTCCAGATGAATAATTCGTCCCATTTGCAAGAAAACAGAAGATGTGTAGTGTATGTAAATGAAGGTTTTTTCCTGATTTCCTAGTTTATCCCCAAGACATATGTTATATATTGAACAAGTGTAGCTTTCTGCTATAACAAGCAATTGCATTTCTAAGCCATTACAGTTGAATAAAAGGGATTGCCACCATGGTTAAAGTCTCAATATGACAGGAAGGTCAAATGAAATCTGCCTCTTTTCAGGTATCCTTGAATTTCAGATTTGTTGTGTCTGTTCCTAGAAAGGCATGTGAGAGAGAGGGAAGAACATGGGTAGGCTTGCAGGTTAGCAGGCATGGGTTGGGTTCTGCCACTTGCTGGCATTGTGACCTTGGGCAAGTCAATCTCTCTGGGAGCTTCACTCTCCTCATCAGTCAAATGGGAGTTCTCATGCCCACCTTATAGTGTCTGTGTGCTACCCTGCCCCTTCCCCTGGAGCCTGCCATACTAGAAATGGTTGGGTGCAGCCATTAATTTCAATAGCAACTATATACAGATTTTGCTTTTTCTAAGTATATTCAGATGGCTAGAATTTTACAGAGCAGGAAAGAATCATAGTAAGATTATATCGAATACTACAACTAGCCATATTTTTTTTTATTTTTAGATAATAATTTTTTATTGAAGGGTAGTTGACACACAGTATTACATTAGTTTCAGGTGTACAACACAGTGATTGAACATTTATATACATGATAATTCAGCTATCACCATACCAAGTTGTTACAATATTTTGACTGTATTCCTTATGCTATACATTACATCCCGGTTACTTATTTATTTTACAATTGGAAGTGTGTACTTTTTTTTTTTTTGTGAGGGCATCTCTCCTATTTATTGTTCAAATGGTTGTTAACAACAATAAAATTCTGTATAGGGGACTCAGTGCTCAATGTATAATCATTAATCCACCCCAAGCCTAATTTTCGTCAGTCTCCAATCTTCTGAAGCATAACGAACAAGTTCTTACATGGAGAACAAATTCTTACATAGTGAATAAGTTACAGGGTGAACAGTACAAGGGCAATCATCACAGAAACTTTCAGTTTTGATCATGCATTATGAACTATAAACAGTTCAAATATGAATATTCATTTGATTTTTATACTTGATTTATATGTGGATACCACATTTCTCTCTTTATTATTATTATTTTTAATAAAATGCTGAAGTGGTAGGTAGATGCAAGATAAAGGTAGAAAACATAGTTTAGTGTTGTAAGAGAGCAAATGTAGATGATCAGGTGTGTGCCTGTAGACTATGTGTTAATCCAAGCTAGACAAGGGCAATAAAACATCCACAGATGCAGCAGATTTCTCTCAGAACAGGGGGGGAGAGGTTCTAAGCCTCACCTCTGTTGATCCCCAATTTCTCACCTGATGGACCCCCTGCGACTGTGCCTGTCTTAGGTTGTTCCTCCCTTGAGGAATCTTACCCGTCTCTGGCTAACCAGTCATCTTCCGGGGCCATACAAGGAAATGTAAAGTTGGTAAGTGAGAGAGAAGCCTTATTGTTTGAAAAGGTTAGTTTTTTACTTCTTTGCATATTAATGCCCTATGGCTTCTATGCCCAGCATTTGTCTTGAGGTATCTTTACCACTTGGAAGAATTGTGATACACGGTAAATTCGATATGAGGCATGAATTCTATTTAGGGGTTGTAATTAGGAAGGAAGAAGAAAAGCTATAGAAGTAGCAGGTGGAGGAAAACATGGGAAGATTGATTATTTCTTTGACATATCTTCTTGTAGAGTAACTTCAGCATGTATAGGTTTTAAACTACTAATTAAATTGCACACACACATTAACATAATAGGAGTACAGTTAGATAACCAAAGCATACCTATAATTACCAGCCATCTCCAGTGAAACTAAGAAAACCAGTTAGGCACCTTAGTCATTTGTGAAAACTTATCTATGATATGGTGGATATTGTCCAACTGAACTTGAACAGTCTGAGAGAAATCAGACAAATTAAAACAACCCATTCCTGGGGACTGTTCACATCCCATATGTTCTTTTAACAGTAAATAGTCTGTAGTTGTAAGGTTTTGGAGCACTACAATTTGCACTTCTCCTAATTCTTGGTTGAGTTCCAACGGTGTAGATCCAGTCAAATTTGTTGTTTTACTGTATGCACAAGCCAGCTTAGATATCTCCTTCTTCATTCCCATGGCAAGTCCAAGGACCGGTGGGATGAGTGCATCTACACCTGTAGCAGTGTGTGGATCTTTGTTGGGTTTTTTTGATGATCATCTTCTGGCATGAATCTTCCAGAGAGTGCTGATGTTGGAAGTTCTTTTTCATATCGTATCTTAGTTCATTTTCGGGGTAGCCAAATTAGGCTTTGATCCTCTGTATAAACACAAACAAACCCTTTGCCTACACTTTTATATGCCCTTTATACCATTGCTACAACTAGCCATATTGCACAAATTTGATATTAAATATTCATTTGCTGATACTAATTTTAAGATCTAGCTCAAGGAGGGAAGGTTTTACTTTTGTTTTTATTTTAAAATGCCAGCAGTGGTCAGTGTCCTTTCGAAGAACTGGCTCAAGCCAGGGAACCAAGGGCAAGGTGCTTGGAGCCCTAGCCCCCTCCCTGCTCTGTGGGGCCAAGTGAAAAGACTCAGGCAATCTAGCTGGGGTATACAGGGAGCATTCACGAAATGAGGATGATCGTAATTTATTCATACATTTACTGCTTTTAGAAGCCTGAGGTATTCACATTTCTAACAATTTGCTTATTTAGTAACAACATATGTGGTATTCCTGCCAACTTTTCACAGTAGAGCACATTAAGATTCATGGAATTCTTTTCCATGAGACATAAAGCAAACCTACTCTGATTTCATAAAGAACAGAGGTGACTTTATTAAGGTGTGAGGCTCCACAAGTCTAATCATATTGCTAATTGTATTTGAAATAGAAAAAGTAAAGCTACTAACTTATAAAGAGTTACCATTTCCTTCTAAAGACTTACCTCTTTTTACCACTCTTTGTAGTTTATGGTGGAGGGGGCTACCTTTTAATTGAGGTAAGAGCCCCCTTTTTGGAGTACACAAGCCCTATCTGAGGTACAGTTTTCACTCTGCATGTCTGGGGAAGCAGGGTTCACCTGGCAGTAGATTAGACTCAACTGAGGGACATGTGATGTGCTTAATGGAACTCCTTATAAAAGATGGCAAAGCATCCCACTTCACTTATGGCAATTTGGAGACAATCATGCTTCCCAGAATTATTTCAGGAGGAAACACGAGGCTTTGGGGAAACAATTTAAAACTGTATTGCACAACCCAAAAAGCCTTTCCTGTGCTTTATCCTCAGTTTCCCTTTCTGTTCCCCTTGATGGACTCTTTTTTGCTCCCACATCTCTGAGATCAGCTAGTCCTGTTGAATCTACCTCCAAAACACGGCTCTTTGCTGCAGATTGGCCCCCTTCCTAACCAACACCATTTCCCTGGTCCATATCACTGTTTTCTTGCACCAGCACCCCTGGGAGGGGATCCTCACTGGCCTCTCAGCTTCCTCTCTGCCTTCTGCATCCACTCTCCACTCTGCAGCCCACCAGCTCACTGACAAACATGCCCCCTCACCTGCCCTGCCAGCTTAAACTGTTTAGTGGCTTTCTGTAGCATTTAGAATAAAATCCGCACACTCCTCCCTGTGGTCTACCTGACCTGGCTTTTGCCTTCCTTCTCTAGCTCACCTGCCATTCTCCCCCTTGTCCCCTCTGCTGTGCCCCACTAGCTTCCATCATATTTCTCAAACATGCCCAGTTCTTTCCCCCTATAGTGCTCCTGCATGGCTGTTTCCCCAGCCTGGCTGACTTCACCAGGCCTACACATGACCAGCTCCTTCTCAACTTTCTGTCGTCGCTTTAAAGATCAAGTTCCAAGACTGGCTTTCCTCAGGTTGCATCTTCAAAGCAGCCAGCCATTCTCCTTTCTCTATTAGCATCCTGTTTATTTCCTCTTAGACAGGATCATAATCTGCATTATCTCATTTGTTTATTTTCTTTTCTGTCGTCCATTCCATCAGGTTTCAGTGCAGGAAGCAGAAACTGCTGTAGGTAATTTAAGTAAGAAGTGTTTACCAAGGGAATTAGGTGTTTACAAAATGCACCGCACAAGGCTGTTGAAACAACTCAGTTTCCTCACCCTTGTTTGACAGCAGTAAAGGTCAGAGTCAGGAAAATAACCTCAGCCTTCTGGATCATGCATAGGAATATCTTAATGGATATAACCTCATTTTCATCCCAGTCAATTCTTCCTGTATAGCCCACAAATCCATGAGGCTCTCAGGAGCTCCTGTCCCAGTGAATTGTATTGAAGCTCCTCGCATTTGGTTATGACTTACCAAACTTGATCATGTTTGATTTGTTCTGTTGTCTGTAGCTTTTTCTCAGCTTCTCAATTTTGCAGTTATTTATTTTCACAATAGCTGCTCATTTTTGACTATAAATAGCTTTTCTCTCTCTTAATTAAAAAAGAAATGATTTAAAGAGACTGAGTTTTAGAGCTTAGAGGCCCATTATTCTGGTAGAAATGTTGACAGTCCTTTAGGTTCCCCTCCAAATATTTAGAGCAATGAGCAGGCAGCTAAGAATTAGTAAAGAAACTTAGCTTCAGGTGGCAGCAAATCAGGGGGACTCTTAACATCCCCGTCTTGGTAAAGACGATTTTGTAATGTACATTGGTGTGTTACATATGTAAGTCAGTGGCTGCATGCCTCCATTTTCGTTAGGAGAAAGAGAAAAATAATAGAATTTTATTGCTAAAGTTTAGCTGTGCCTTAACCTTGTAAGACTGGTTGGCAAAACAGAATTCTTATAATAAGCAAGTTCCAGGTATTAGAATGTTTTAAGAAAGGATAAATAGTGAGAAATTTAAAAGTTGCTAGGCCAAATTTGGGACAATTTGAGCATGAAAATGTTTAAGGACAGTAATTTGCATATGGGTTTAATTTCATTTTTGTCCCAGTAGATACCCAATTTCCTCAGCTTCTTTTGTTAAATAATTCATTATTCTTTCTCCAGCTGAAAATTTTTATTGAATCATAAAATAAATTTCTATCTGTACAGGAATCTGTATCTGTATTCTTTATTATGATATACATATATATCATTCCTGTGCCAATTCCACAGTTTTAATTTGACATGGGAAATTCTATATAATATTTTCCTTTCAGATAATCTATATGAGATTATAGACCATTATAAATAATAATAGGACTCTTGAAGTCTGTATCCATATAACTAGCTGGATATATAAATGGGGGGAGATGGGAAGGCTTTTCCTTTAAGTAAAAGGTAGGAGAGCTGAGTTGGAAAATCAGTTTTTAGCTATCATAGTAAAGATTGAGTCAGGCAGCTATCATCATTGGTCCTGAATCTTGGGCAGTCTTGGATGAGGAACCCGTTTACCTGGTCTTACACTGTCTCATCACAGATTGCTTATTAGCTGCAAGGCAAAAATAGTAACAGTGCAGTGGAGAAATTAGACAGTGCCTTGGCCAGGTGATCAAACTGGGTATCACCAGTGGGGGCAGATGAGTGTGTGTGCCTCCAGATACAAATGACCTGACAAAGACATAGTGTCCCTCTGTAGTGGTGTAGCCTGGATCTAATCATGAGGAAACATCAGAGAAACTGTAAATAAGGAAAGTTTTATTAAAAAGAAAAAAAAGGGAAAGGGGAGTGCTCCTCTCCAAAAATGTCAATGTCATAAAAGGCAAAGGCTGTACATGCGTTTCAGGTAAAAGGACGCAAAGGAGAAATGACAGCTAGACTAGATCCTGTGCTAGAGGGAAAATGCTACAAAGGAAAACTGTTGGGCCAGTTGACAAAATTGGAATACGGACAGCAGTTTAAAGTGGTTAAATTGACTCAAGTGGGTAACTCTACTGTGGTTATGTAAGAGAATATCCTTATTTTTGGGAAATGCACACTGAAGTATTTAGAGGGAAAGGGCCACAATACATGTAATTTACTCTCAAATGGTCCAGAAAAAAAAAGTGCCAGCTAGGTAACAGGGAAGAAGGAAAAGGGAGGTGGGGAGGAAGAGAGAAGAGCAGATTATAAACCAAATGTGCAAAATGTTAATAATAAATGAATCTGGATAAGTGGAACATAGGTGTTTTTTTTTCTCTGTTCTTTTTCTGGCAACTTCTCTGTAAGTTTGGAATGATTTCTAAATAAAAAGTTTAAAACAAAAGCTGTCTAGGGACTGAAAGTACCGTTCACTTACACTGGGCATGAAAGAATCTAGGTTACGAAACAAATTTATTTGAAATGGCATGATACCTTACTGTGTTTGAGTTTTTCTCTAGCATGTTGCTTATCTGCTTATCTTGAGGTAATACTTCAACCTTTTTTATATTGTTCAAATTGCTCATTCTTTTTAACATTCCACAAAAAATTCATTAAAAATTCCTGTAAAAGAATTAAGTCATCCAGAAGCCAACACATAATCTTTCCCTTTGTTATGTCCTTCCCTCCTGTCCTCAGAAGAAATCAGCATTAAGTGTTTTTATAAATATTACTGGGGTATTATACCATTAACCTTTCCTAGGACCAGGCTTTTCAGTTAGTATATCTGTTTTGCTTTATTCTTTATATGACTGAAGAGAATTGGGTAATATAGTTGTACTATAATTTAACTTAACTTCTTCCATATAGAAGATCATTTGGGTAGTTTCTCATTTTTTTCCTGCAGAATATGTACCATAGTAGATGGCCTCTTGGGCATATGTGTGAGTATTTTTGGAGTATAGAGTCCTTGAAATGTAAACATATAGATGGTGCAGACTATCATAGCAGTATATGTTCACTTTCTAGCATCTCTGCCAACTGTGCCTGTTACCAATCTTGTAAGTTTTTTGCCAATCATACAGACAAAATACAACTTTTTAAGTGCCTATTTCAAGGTTTATTGGCTACTGGATTTCTTTTTCATGTCCTTTCACTGTCTCTTCACATCCTGTTATCTGTTGTTTGATTTGGCTCTCTCTTTCTTATTGAACTTGAGGTCTTTATTTAGTATAGATAATAATTTTTTGTCTGTTAAAGGTAGCTTAAGGGTTTCTCCTGATCATTTGCTTGTCTCAGAAGTTTTAAAATTTTATATAGCCAAATCTCTTACTTTTTTCCTTATGGCTTCTGGGTTTGTGTCTTAGAAATGAGTGTCCCTGTTTGAGGATTATAAAAACATAATCTCATACATTCACTTTTTGTTTTTATATATGTTTCTTTACTCTATCTGATTATTTGCATATGGGTTTAATTTCATTTTTGTCCCAATAAATAACCAATTTCCTCAGCTTTTATTAATTAAATAATTAATTATTCTTTCTCCAGCTGAAAAGTTTAACTGAATCATAAAATAAATTTCTATCTGTACAGGAATCTGTATCTGTATTCTTTATCATGATATACACATATCATTCCTGTGTCAATTCCACAGTTTTAATTTGACAGGGAAAATCCTATACAAAGTTTTCCTTTCAGATAACTGTAGAACTGCTTGTGGGATTTTGTGGCATAATGCGTAGGAGCTCAGATTATAGAGTCAGATAGGCCTCTGTATAAACCATTTATTACCTCTAGGATGATAATTATACCTCGTTTAGAGAACTGCTATCCAGTTTATATGAAACAGTATGTTAAAATGCAAAGCATAATGGTTGGTGCATAAATCTGCTAAAAAATATTTTATATATCCTCATACTGACAGAAGGCTGATGTGTTCAGTAACAGTTTTACAGCTTATTAATCAGAACCACCTTTACACTGACTTAAGAAACAAGTGTGTACACACGCACATGAACAACATTTCTGTCCGCTGTGATTCTGAGGTGTACCTAAGTGCAGTTGTGCACTCCTGGATCCACTCACTTGTTTCTTCATTCATTCTTTCAAGTGCAGGTGCCATATGTAGGCACTGCTCTTGTTTGGTGCTTCTGGATATGCCTTATGGAACCTGCAGCTTGGAGGGAAGACAGACATGAAACAAATAACCACACACCTAATTTTGCAATAGAGATATGGTGTAAAGAGAAGTTAGAGTATCTCTATAGCTCTGGCTCAGTTTAATGGTCATTTTGTCAAATAGCTCAGTTTGTTGAATTTACAAGATGTGTTTCTCAAAAAGCTTTGAAAGTTTTAATGAAAAGGAATGTAGATCATAGATTCTGAAGTTGGATTTTGTGGGTTTGAATCCTGATTCTGTCTCTTAGATGCTTTGTGACCTTGGGCAAGTTGCTTAACCTTTCTGTGTCCCAGTTTAATCATTTGTAAACTGGGAATAATTCTCAGCCACTTCAGAGGGTTGTTCTGAAGAGCAAATGAGTTGAGTTGACATATGTGCAAGTGTGTAGAATAGTGCCTGGCACAGAAAGAGTGTCGTGAAAGTGTTAGCCATTATTATGACATCATCAGCATCCAAACTTTCAACACTTTGTATGGAAGTTTTTAATATTTACTTCTTTTCCAAATTCTTTCAAAAACCAGCTTTATTCAGGCATAGTTTACATGCAATAAAATGTACCCATGTTAAATGTACAGATTGTTTCATAAATGTATATGCCCATATAGCCACTACTGTATTCAAGATATTGAACATTTGCATCAGCCTCAAATGCATCAGTTCCCTGATACCCCTCTGCAGTTATTTCAAATTCTTTTTAATGCCTTGGCTTTACCAGAATTTTAGTATTTTTCTTTTACATGTTTAGAATTTTAAATTCTTTAACAAGTTTTTTTGTATGTGTTAATGTATATTCAATACAAGACACTGATTTATATCTGTTATAATTAATTCCTTCTGGCAGCCTCTCCTGTTAGTTTTGAGGAAGTTTCCATATTTAATTGCTTCTTGTTAGAAACCAAAATGTCAGCATTTCACTTATGATGGGATTAATTCCAGTAACTTCTAAAAAGTATAGAGTAGATTTCTCTGTATAAAGCAAATGTATAGGTAGGCATTTAGTTTCTTGCTGAGTGGGGAATGTTGGTGGGAGTAGAGAATTTAATCTTGATAGAAATGAACATATCCAGGTCTTGGTCTTTCTTGCCTTGGATTGCCCCAGAAGAACAGGTCACAGTTCTCAGCATCTTTGCTTTGCTGGCACCTATACTCATCAGGGGTAGATAACCTGAGAGGGAACGTATTGTCCCAGTGGTCCAGTATTTGTACATACAACTTTTCCCTGCAGTGGTAACAATGAAAGTAATAATTTAATGAGAGCTGAATACTAATTTAATTACTGAATACTTATATGGATCAGACACCTTGCTAAACCCCACATACATCTCATTTCATTCTTTCAAACCCACAAGTTTGGTATTATTGTTATTCCCATTTTACAATGATGAATATGAATCTTGGAGAAGCTAATAAGTTGCCCAAGGCCACAGATAATTAGCAATGTTGCAGAGTTTGGGACTCCACAGCCCACACTTAGCATTATTTCCCCCTTGAATTTAAAGCTTGAAGGTTGTGTTTTGGGTGAAGGATTCCACTACCTTATAGATATTTCATATGTGTTTCTTACTTTATCTTCATTATTTCCAGGGAGATACAGAAGGAAATCTGATGCTTTATCTATTTGTACAAAGATAGGCAAACCTTTCCTGTAAAAGGCCAGATGGCGAATATTTTTGGCTTTGTAGATCATAGGGTCTTACTTGCAACTGCTCAACTCTGTGATTGTAACAGAAAAGCAGCCATAGATAATACATAAATGATCAAGCATGGCAGTGTTCCAATAAAATCTTACTTACAATAACAGGCAGCAGGCTGGATTTGGCCTCTAGGTTGTAGTTTGCCCACCTCTGCTGTGGTGGACTGATCTCTTTGGGGACACCAGAGCATGTCAGCCAGAGGGAGGCAGAATCAGATTTTTCCTGCTGAGTGTTGTGCCCTATCCACTCCCAGCCTTCTGCAGGCCACTGCATACGGTACCCCTCACCTGCACCTTTGTGCGAGTAAAGTCCCAACGGTAATAGTGATAAAAACTAATGTTCTGTACTGGATTCTTTGTTCTATGTGCTTTTCACTTGTGTCATTTAATCTGTGGACAGCCTGGTGAGATGGAAGACTGAGGCACAAAGAAGAAAATAGCTTGCCCAAGGTCATAAAGCCTGTGAGTGGTGAAACTGGGATCTGAACCCACGTGAGCTCAAGGCCTTTTATCTCTCCCGCATTTGGGCTTTCTCAGTTTGAGGTCACCTTTGAAGCCTTACACTCCAGGAACTGCCTTTTCTGAGCACTCATATGAAGTGACAAGACTCTGTGGTCTCTTTTTAAGATATTCAAGCACTGGAGCCCAGCTACCCAGGGGATTGCTAAGTACCATTTTTCTGTTATAGTTGGGAAGTTTGAGGGCCAAGCAAGATGATGCAAGAGGTCTCTTTCTGTTTATGTTAGGCTGCATTGGAGATTTCTGCCATAAAGGCACTTTAATGAGAACAAAAGAGATTATTAGTGTCTGTTCTGTCAACATTTTGCTAGAAGCATACTTACATTATTTCAGTGAAACCTCTAATGCTGTAAATTCAGGGGTATTATTTCTGTTCCACAGATGGAAAAACTAAGGCTAAGCTATGGGATATTGGAGATGTTAATTAAATCTCTCTGAGTCTTAGTTTCCTTATTTGCACATAATGTCCTATTTCACAGGGTTGTTATAAAGAATAAAGGAGTTAATGCAAGTTAAGGATTTAGAGCAGTGCTTGGTGCTCAGTGGCATTTCTCTTAGTTAATATTAGTATCAGGACATATTAGTATTAGTAACAGCAGAGGTGAAATGCCAACTTTTTATGATTTTAAATTAGAAATAAGCACTGAAGTGTCTAATACAGTGCTTGTTAACAAATCGAATTTACGATTTGTATGCACAGGAAGAAGCTATAAGCTCTGTTCATTTTAATTTTAAAATACCTCCATTAGTAATGGTTCCAAAATTCAACATTTACAATGTTAAAACTCAGTCTCTTGGTTCTATGTGTTGCTGTTTGTTTTGTGTAAAATTATTCCCCTGCAAAAATGGTATGTCCTAGATGTTTCTCTGCTTACTATGGTTGGGTGGGATTGGCACTGGAGGACTGGAGTGTTTAAGTGATTGACAGATTCATTTTACAATCATAAAAATAGTAGCTAGGAATATGTACAGGGGAGTAAAATAATTTGCTCACTTATGTTAAACAAATTCAAAAATATGCAATTGTAAAAAGCTTACATTTTGCATACCTACTCTTAATTACACACCATCCGTCACTGTATGCATTTTGTGTTTGTTATGTACCCATTCCTCTATGAGGTTATATCCAAAGCCATGTATACTCTATTATAATGGCAATTTAAAGTATTACATACCAATTTTGACTGTACATGGTTTTCCTTTTAAGTACTGACCTTAGGACTTAATCCCTGCCATAGCTGTAACTCAACTCTGTATTTATAGTGCAATGCAGAAAGGGAAAACTCTTTTCCCCCTTCATAAAGTTAATTGTTTCATTTTTTTTAAACACACTAACAATCTATGTGTAATAGCAACTAAAGCGATGCTGCCTGATTTGGTTGTTAGTGAGAGTGACACCTGGTGGCTCCTTTTTCATTCTTACGGTTTCTCTGTGCTTGTCTAGAGGTGGTTAGAAATTCTGAAGAATCGTGTGAACTGCTTTGCTTGGTACTTAAAACACTAACTAGCTATCAAGAATCAAGTTAGTACCACTGTAATGGATCAGACTTTGAGAAGCCCAGCACTCCGCTGAGATGCAGTTCCTTTGAGGTCAGTCTGCCATTTTAGCATGTGGAATGCACAAACAGCTGCCTTATTGGGGAGGATTTCTGTTCAATTCAGAGAATTTAGGATTTTGAGTAAGGACTGGTATCTATGCCGGCACCTCTGCTTTGCCCATGAGGAGGCTGGAGGCCTGAGAGTTTTGAGTGTATTGGCCAAAGTCAGGCTGTGTTGCCCAAGGTTGCTGCGCCCCAGTTAGCTGAGGTCCCGGGCCCTGTGCCCATGTTATGTTTGTCATGCTGCCCATAAGTTATGTTTGTCACCATGATTAGGAAGGGTCTGGGTATTAAAGGGTATGATGCAAAGTCATTTTAAGATGGGAGAAGTAAAGGCAGTTAACATTTTTGACTATCTGTTTGCTGTAATATTCCCACATTCAGCCTCTTTTTTTCTCTTCCAAAAGAGGCTGCAGAATCTTTATTTAGGGTGAAAGAATTATCAGAAAGTACAGTGAGGGATCCTAGCTCTGTCTCTGTGAGTGTACAGATTCATCCCATGTCTGAAAATTTAGTATGCTATGGAGTATTTATTGATTCTGTTTTTAGCCTGACCCGTTATATGCATCATCTCACTAGCATCCTTACAACAGTCTGGAGAAGGGGCTGGAATCCCCATCAGGAAGTGGAGGAGTGAAAGGCTGAGAACTGCCCAGGGTCAGGGGTAGAGCCAAGATTCAGACCAGACAGGTCTAAAGATAATTTCCAGACCTATATTTATGTTTTCCACTGTACTACATTGGAATTGTACTGCATTGCCATTTCGATGTTTGAGTGAAAAGCATTGAATAAAATCTGATACACTGACATGTCACACTTGTTCATTAAAAATGTGCTCAATTTATATTTGTGCTCAAAGTAATCCTTCCTAGTGAAATGACTATTACTCCATATCCCAATTTAACTATCAGACCTGTGATATTTGTTAAATATAAAGCTTAAGAAAAAAAAGAACTTGTGAGGTAAGAGTCCCTGGCATGAGAGCAACTAGAAAACTATATTAATTTTATGCTTGGAGAATGTGTGAAGTTATTTTCAATCTCAAATGATAAATGTTTAAAATAAAAATTTCTAAGGAACAACTTTTTTTCTTGTGGCAGCTGATTTTACTATTTGTATTACTAAAAATCTAAAAAACTCAACTTTTGAATAATATTTGAAAACCTCCATTTTTTAATACGTGTGCCACAAAGATTTCACAAACTCTGTGTTATGTTCGTTTTTTCTTTTTTGTCTGCTCTATTTGAAAATTATGTTCATACTCTGATCTTTTTAAACCTTGGGAAGGTCACATTTTGTGCACTGCAGGGGCCAGGAGGCAACTTGGAGGGTGAATGGTCTCTAGTATATGGGTGCCAATTGCTTTCCTTCCCTTTCTTTGATTAAGAGCTCTGTGGGTCAGTTAAGGTTTCAGAGAGAACTTGCTTTGATGTTAATCCTTCACAGGGAGGCATGTATGGCGTTGGCACTCTGCAGACGCAGTAACGGGGATGCTGAGGCTGAGTTTTACATTTGACTTCAGAGGGTTTCAATGATGCTCCCTTATACAGTATGAAATTTAAAAAAATGTAGATTGCATATAAGTGTGACTGGTGCTAGCCCTCAGGATCCAGTTGGGGAGTTCAAAAGCTCCAGAAGGCATGGGCTTCTTTTTGAGCTTGTCAAATAGATTACACAGAAATGGATAGTAGATAAGAGCAGAACAAAAAATTATTCCTGATAGATGAGCTCAGGGCACATATATTTAAAAAAAAGGTTCTTTAACCTTTTTTTCCCCCTAAAAGTCACTTCATGGATACACAACAAAATTGCATTTTAATTCTGACTTGGAAAAAATACTTTAGTGAAGTTACAGTGGGAAATGATGTCATTGAAACTTATGATTTTTCACACGATTCATTTAATTAGCAGTGTGCCCTCTCTTTTTACATGTGAAAAGATCTACATTCACTATTTGAGAAATCCTCCTGGTATGTCACTATGATAAATGGCAAAGTATAAAATCTGATGTCAATCTAGTTTCGTGTTTCGAACATCTTTATTTGCCAGGGGTGAATGTCATGCCGAGGAGTGTTTGCAGTCTTAGGAGCCTGTTACCCGTGGCTATTAACCCCTCCCCCAGTCACAGGGGAGCCTGGGGCATCCTCTTCATGTTCCATCTCCCTGGGAATTTTCTGGCTGTGCCCCAGGGCCAGGTGTAGAATCTGTGATGCATCAGCATTCTCAGCAGTTCTAGGGTTCTCGAGTCCCTGGTACCAAACACACAGCTTCTTTGGCCAACAGAATGGAATGTTGGGTGAAACTCTAGAGAGGAGGGCCTGTTGCTGTGGGGTCGCAGGTGCTTTTCACCAGGGAGGAAGGTGTCTAGAGTCCCATCAAATCTTGTCATTACCTTCTAAACAACAGTTAAGTGAGAACATGGTAGCCTCAGGTCACAGCCCCAGGAAGCCATCCATATGACAGAGGGAAAATGGAGGCAGAGGAAGGGGGTAAGGAGGAGGTAAAGAGAGAGAGAGAGAGGCCCTAGAGAGGTGACTCGACTCTCTGGATCTGTAGTACCTAGTTTTAGTTTGTCATGTTCCTTCTGACATCCTCTTCCTTGGAGCACTATGTGCCCCATTTCCCTTTTCATACCACAAAGTAAGTAAAATTCAGATGGGGAGGCCTGAAAAGTTTGTAAATCTTTGTTCTCTTTGGAAATTACAGAGTATTTAAATTACTGCTGTTAATAGCTTATTTGTTAACTTTATTCGTTGTCTCTCCCCTCTAGGAATAAAAACAATGTAAATGTTTTCATCATTAGTGCCTTCACTATTTAAGATTCTAAAACATTTAATAAGAACTTGCGGTCACTTCAATACACCTGCTTGCATTTTCAATCCTCAGAATGTGACAAAGTTAACAGATTAAGATGAGAATTGTTTAGAAAAGCCTTAGTATTGATGTAGCCCCCCTGCCCTTTGCTCACTTCTGCATCTGTTTCTGCGCTCAGGGTCCTCTGTCCACCAGGGAGCAGGCCCTGGAGTGCTAGCCTCGCATCCGGAAGGTCCTCCAGGGAATCTTTCACGTAACAGGGTTAGCTCCTTTACTAAACTGCAAAATGAAACTGCTCAAGACAAGGGTACTCAGCCAGTCAGTCAGCCAAAAATTATTTGCTAAGAGTTTATTAAGTGCGAAGTACTGTGCTGGGTTATAAAGTGGGTTCAAAAGAGGTGTGATGGCCCTTGACTCCAGCCAGGGAATCAGATAGGCTCTTGAAAAAGTCAGAGACCATTTTGAGGCAGTGTATGATCAGGCACGAGGTGTGGCTCAAGCAGACACTTATTATGCTCTGGCCGAGGGCAGTGGCCCCTTAAGGTTGGCTAGCATTGGAATGGGGGAGGCAAATATAGAGCTGGCACACGGGGACTTCAACGCTGAGGCTGTCCTCTGACCACCCTGTATTTGTCAGCAGCATGTGCTTTCCTGTCCTACTTTCATTAAATAGGAAAGATCTGGGCGCTTCTCTGACTCCTGTGTTTCAACTGGAGTCCACAGCTGCTGGCATTATAACCGTGTGCTGGCATGTGTGACACTGGGCTGTGACTCAGAATGACAAAAATCTGTTCATACCAAGAGCTTCTTCAGACTTTTGATTTGGAAAAAGGAGTCTTTTTCTAGTTAGGAATTTTTATAGAGACCAGAGAATCAGCTTTTTTACTTTTTTGGCTTAAGTTCACGTGAGAGAGTGAAGTGAGGAGCAGACGAAACGGCCCTTGATACTCCCTCTCTCCCTAGCAGAGGACCGTATTAACGTAGATTAACTGGTCAGAGATCCCAGATTCTAAGCTCAGTTCTGCCACTATATACAACCTTTTTTTTAGTATTTAGTATTATTGTTTTCCTTTCCTGCCGAAATGCAGAATCCAGTATACTCTAATCATTGTTCAGCAGTAATTATTACACAAAGGGAGAAATTCTGCTGCCACTTTCCTCATTTCTGTATCATAGCTCTAAATGAGGTAGTGATCATTGCCTTGCCAGACCACACTCAGTTTACTCATTCATTAGGCAACGTCTCTGCCAAACCCTGGCAATTTTTCTGTAAACATGGTAAGAACCTGTCCTGATGGATACAGATTGTAACCAAGTAAACAAGATGATCAGAGGTTACAATAAGCATTATTGTATGAATGAAGTAAATCAGATGATAAGAAACTGTAAGTAAACTGCTATTCGTAGTAGTTTTAATTAGGGTTCTCAGAGGCAGTCTCTGAAAGGAGGCCACTTCCTGAGCTGAAAGCTGAAGGATGAGAATGAGTCAGCCATGGGAAGGGTTGAGTGACGAGCATTCTAGAAAAGAGAGAACACTGCAGAGAGGTGTGGGATGAGTTTGGCTTGTTAAAAAGCAGACAGGCGTGTGCCAGAAGTGGAGTGAGCAAGGGGGTGGGTGGGTGGAGAGATGATCCAAGGCTGGCAGAGCCATTTCAGACTTTGAAGAGCATGGAAAGGAGTTTGGTTGGGTCCATTTTAAAAGCAATGGAGAGCTCTTAAAGAGGTCTAAAGCACTGGAATGGAATGGGCTTGTTAAAAGAAGAGAAAGTAAAGAATACCTACAGCTGTTGTGTGAAGGACTGGATGGAGGGTGTTGAGTGGGAGTATGGAGACCAGAGAGTCCTGGTGCTTGGTCTATGGTGATGTTGGTGGGGATGTAGGGAGCAGGGTGCTGTGAAGATCAGACTATGTGATGATAGGTCCCAAATACCTGGACGAGAGCAGCCTGGATTTTATTTTTGCAGCTCTGTGTATATGTGAGTTTGAGAGTGAGTGTATGACTGTGGGTTTATGAGTGTGAGTCAGTGTGTATGAGTGTGGTGTGTGTGTGGATTCGTGAGTGCATATGAAGGTGTGTGTGCGTATTGTTTTTTTTCCTGTTGGAGCCTTTGAACAGGCCAGCGGCATGAAGGAAAGGGCTGTTTTGGTAGGGATTAAATGGGGAGGAGAGGGTGGTTGTAGGAAGACTAGGAGGGCAGTGAGGTTAGATGTGAAATGAAGGCCCAGAGGATGACTGCGTGGCTGCCATGGAGAAAGCAGAGTAGACGGGCAAGTGCTGTTTTTTGTTTTGCTCCGTATCTGGGATGAATGAGACTGAGGAATGAAAATTAAAGAAATCACTCTCTTTTCAAATTAGCCCTGTTTGATTGGTAGCTAGGTATTTTACCAGCCTCAATTAAAAAAACAAAGAAACTTCACTTAAATTTATAAGCTTGATTTCTCAGAAAGACATCCCATTAGTGAGAGCTGAGGATTCCGCTGTATCCCCGAACTGCCCCCGCCTGCACACACACACTTGTTTTCTTGATTGTCGAGAAACTCATTGTATTTTTTGTTCCCCCAGGACATCTTTGAAGATGCCTTGGAAACCATCTCGATGTAAGTAGTAATGTAATAAAGTATGTAGTGAAGAAACACTGATGGTTCTTGTATAAATGTTAATATTTCATTTTTATTTTTTGAGAGTAGTAACTGCCATCAGAAACAAGTCACTCCTCTGTAATTCAAGATTCAGAATGTGATTATGCCTAAGAAAGGATCAATCTAAAGTTACTATCAAATATATTTTTGAGTATTATTTCTTGTAACATTATTTGAACTAAAATAAAAGAAAGAAATCTTTTCCAACAAGTTAAATATTATAGCTGAACCTTTTACATCGTGTCCATACTTACTAACATGGTTAGCCACATATTGCAGATTTTTGCTTTGCACTTAATTTTTTATTTTGGTTTGCACTTAATTTTGTTATAAGCATTTCCTATAAGCCCACAGAGTTTTTAAAATGATTTTAATGACATCATATTAGCTCAAGTAGAACACAATAATTACTTATTCATTTCCCCATTGTTAGACATTTAGGCTGTTCCTGGATTAAAATTTAAACCTAAGTAATAAATATTTTCATGTGTATAACTTTGTCCTATTTTTGAAATATCTCAGTTATCTGTGAATTAACTTCACAGATGTAAGGCTACTGTTTAAAAGGGATGAATGTTTTTATTGCTCTTTATTTGCTTTATCTCAGATGGCCTTTCTGTAGTAGCTTGGGCTGCCATAAGAAAATAACACAGACTAGGTGGCTTAATCAACAGAAATTGATTTTCTCATAGATTTGGAGGCTGGAAGTCCAAGATCAGGGTGCCAGCAGGTCAGGTTCTGGTGAGAGCACTCCTCACTTGCACATGGGGCTGTCTTCTCACTGTGTGTTCACATGGCTGAGAGAGGGGAGAGGCAGAGGCAGAGAGGAGGAGGGATGGAGGAGGGGAACAGAGGAAGAGAGGGGAGGGGAGGGAGGGAGGGAGGGAGAGAGTATGCAAACGCCCTGATGTCTCTTCTTTTATAAAGGCACTAAGCCTGTCATGAGGGCGCTACTTTCTGGACCTCATCTAAACCTCATCCCTAAGGCCGCATCCCAAAATACCATCACATTGGAGGTTAGGGCTTTAACGTGCAAATTTTAGGGGGGATACAGTTCAGTCTGTAGCACTTTGAAAAGAGTTTTATCACTTTGTTTGGTTACCAATGCTGTGTAAATGAATTGGTTTTAAATGTAGCATCACCATCACTGGCTGTTATTTGAAACACTTTTTCTACTTAAATGTCACCTAATTGTTTCAGTGTTTTAAATTTTTTCTTCATTATCATTGTTACATTGCATTTTCTTTTATATGAATTGTAGTCTTGCCTGTTTAACTTTTTTCTCGATGTTTGTCTTACATACATATGAACTTAAAATACATATACACTTTAATCTGTTGTCATATTTGTTACATATCTCCCCCAATTGCTATTCTTTGTACAAATTTTTGTATCATCCAAAAGTTTTAATGTTTATGTTGTTGACTTTTTTTTATGTGATTAAAAAAAAAACTTAACTGTGTAGGATTAAAAACATAACCTTTTTATTTTGGATCACTTTCAGATTTATGAAATTATTACAAAGATAGAGAGTTCCTGTATAACCCACACTGGTTTTCCCTATTACATTAGCATGGTACATTTGTCACAATTAATAACCCAGTATGGATGCATTATTATTAACCAAAGTCCATACTTTATTCAGTGTCTTTACTTTTTACCCAATATCCCTTTTCTGTTCTAGTATCATTTATGAGGATTCCACCTTGCATTCAGCCATCACGCCTCCTTAGATTTCTCTTGGTTGTGACTGTGACTCAGACTTACCTTTCTTTTTTTGACCTTGACAGTTTTGAGCAGTACTGGTCAGTTATTCTGTGGAACGTCCTTCAGTTGGGACTTGTGTTTTTTTCTCATAATTGAACTGAGATCATATGGTTTGGGGAGAACAAACACAGATGTGAAGTGCCTTTCTCATTACATCCTATCAAAGGCACATGTTCTCAACTGGCTCACTACTGTAGAGGTTCAGCTCCATCACCTCTCTTGACTTGGTGTTTGTCATGTTACTCCAATGTCAAATTACTTTTTTTTCATCTTCCTTTTTTTCATACTGTGCTC
This sequence comes from Manis javanica, assembly GCF_040802235.1. Classification (NCBI taxonomy): domain Eukaryota; kingdom Metazoa; phylum Chordata; class Mammalia; order Pholidota; family Manidae; genus Manis; species Manis javanica. The sequence continues at coordinate 52,202,686 of NC_133157.1, forward strand.
TTTGGAAGATAATCTGTTTATGTGATTTGAAAAAAAAACGTCTCTTTTAAGGTGAGCATGTTGTCTGCCATCCAGAAATCTTAGAATTATTTAACTCTGCCGCTGCCCCACTCTGGGTGGGAGGAACTGAGTTTGGGCTATAATGGGAGACTGCAGTCCAGGAGGTAGGGAAGGATTGGGCTGTAGGGCTGGTAATTCGAGTTCACCAGTGGAGGCACTGCTGGTCCCAGTGGGAAGCTAGCATCTCAGATGCACATCAGAAAGGTGCTCAGGCCTAAGGATGAAAACAGGTCAGACTGACGTAGTTGAGGAGACCATTGGGCAGCACACATTATCGCTTGTGTTTCTCTGAACTTTGACTGGCTGCACTATACTGGCAGTGCCTTTACTTTTGGGCCTGAAAGGCACTGTCAGCAATTTCTAACATCTCATTTTTTTTTAAGGTATTATTGATATACAATCTAATGCTCAGGTTTCACATGAGCAACATTGTGGTTACTACATTCTCTCCTATTATCAAGTTTCCACCACATACCACATTACTAACATCTCTTGGTTTAAAAAAAAACAAATAATAGGGAAACCAAAAAACAAAACACCTTGAATTTGGCATCTGGTTTCCAGTTTCTAATATAAGGAGCTTGGAAGTTGTTACTCTGTCCTAACAAGTAAAAACCAAACAGACTGAAAAAAAAATCCACAATGTTTTAAGTCCATGAAAAAGGGGAGGATGCAGGGCAAACTGTTGCCCCAAGAGTAGGGAAAAAGACAAGTTTATTCTACTGTCAGTGGCATTACCATTTTTCTTACCATGAAAACAATTGTTCTTTAATGCTACTGCACTTTCTAATGATCTAACATTTTCTATTCATTGCCCTTTAGCCTCTTTTTGGCTGTATTTATCTCCTGTTGCCAGCATTTTCTTCTTCTAATTTTAACTTACCTCTCCTGCTCAGTTTAGCAAATCCAAAGGTTTACCCCTTCTAGAATGGTATCTTGTTCTTTTCGGTTTCTGGTGTGCATTACTTCTTGTGTCCCTTAAGAACGTCTCTTTAAAAAGTTTTGTGTTTCCTTTTCAGTGTTGCCAAAATGTCCCTGGTACATGCATCTCTCACCTTGGTTGTAGTAACAGATTATAGTAACACATCTCCTAATAGAGAACTTCACCCATTTGAAATGTGGCCCTGCCAGAAAGGGCAGCCAAAGTAGATATTGGGCTATAGGCTTTAAAAAATCTTACCCTTTACTTGTAGTTGAGGCCTTCATCCAGAGTCTATTTACAGTTAAATTTGACTGATTCTAATAAACTTCGCTTTTTTGGCATAATTTTTCCAGAGTTCTGGAAGATATTGCAAGGGGATAGTTTCAGAGGCTAGTTTTTGGATAGTGACAAAAAAATGGCAGTGAAAGAAGAAACAAGATATGGTATCCGGTCCTAGAACTCCACTGCACCACAGCGCGGCTTTACTTTGTTTAGGTGTGTGCAGCTAGAGGCACCGGCCTGGAGTGACAAGCCTTTTTCAGCCTTGACAGGCAGACTTGAGTTCCCCTTGCAGCCTCCATTTACTGTCTGGGAGGCCAGGGACCATTTTCTCTGCTTCAGTTTCTTCATCCTCTGATAGATTTACTGGGAAGATAAAATGAAATTTAATTGAAATGTTATTGTATGAGTGAAGCACTTAGTAGGTGCTCAGTAAATATTGGCACTTCATTGCTCCCTGACTGACCCTGGTTGCTGTCAGTTTCCACTGAGAAAGTCATGTTCATAATGCTGTCTCTGAGACATTGGAAAAAGGTTAAATTATTTCTAGTATATTCCATATCAGAAGGCAGAGATGTGTGTTGCATATGTTAAGAAAATTTCAGAATGACTAGAAATGTTTTGAAAAAACTTTTTGAAAGTTAGAATGTGTGTCTCCCTTGGACAGTTCCTTTCATTTCCCCAACACAGAATGTGGTGGTCCTGTACTTAGGGTGTCTGCATTACTGACCCTTTTTGAAATGAAAAATATTGCAGAAGTAATCTGTTATTCATTATTTTCTTTTAAAAAAATTGTGTTTATTTTCCCTCTGATTATAAATACATGTTAATCATAAATCTTCAATTATTTTTGTGTGTGAACTTTGTCCTTATTTCAGTTTGTTACTGTTTTTCTTGTTTCCTTTTCTATTTGTGATGCCACAGCAAACCTTTTGTGATCCATTAACTGTTACACTCAGTAGAGCTCTTTTTCCTTACCTTGCCTGAATCACACAGTTGGTTTTATGTTGCGAGTACAGATAGCAACGCTTCAACCTCTGTGTAGCAAGATATGGTCCCCTTGCCAACCTGATGATTAATTTCTTCCTGTGAATGTTTTCTCCCGAATTTCAAATGAAAAAATGTCAGCTAACAGATGGAGGCCTTAAACTATTTCCACAACAGAAAATGATTTCCTGTTCTCCCTTTTTGCTTAATGGATTTACTACCACAGACGTAGGTTTTCCGACTTCTGAGTCTTTGTGGTAACAACTGTATTATTTTAACTGACTATTTTGGAAAGTTGCTAGGTTTACAAGCTGGGAGATCACTCCAACATCTCCACCATTTAGAACTGGAGTGAAAAAGAGAGGTTTTCTTTATTTTTAAAACACAGGGACATATCGGATAAATATTTTTAAAAAATAAAAATTGTTTATGAACTTTCTGGCCTGCTTGTCATAAGGAGGCAAGTTTTAGGGAGGAATTAATTAGACCCATCTCATGATCTATAGAAATTTGCCAGATTAGCTGTACTGTAATGTCCTGCTTCCTGTTTAACGGTTCCATGCTGGCGTGTGTTTCTTGGTGCTCTGATGATTGGGTATCCTGCTTTCCCAGTGTTTGGGCACAGCTGCCATCCCTGACAGTATAGGAGTGGGTATAAAAAAAGTCTGTTTTTAAATGAGCTGTGATATGACACATGAATAATAAGTAAAATATTTCAGGGTTCTAAAAGAGAGCTGTCTTCTGGTTGACAAATAGGAGCCTGGCGTTGGTTTTGGGTTTTGAGGGACCCAGGGTTACCTGGGGTATCTGTAGTCCTTGGCCTCACTGCGTGGAGAGAGTAGACTAACCACTTGGAATCATTGTGACGTGGTAGTGTTTTCAATTAACCTCTTTCTCATAAGAACCACAGTGGGCAGTGGGACAAAAAGCTTATTAACGGAGGGTGGGGGGAGTGCCTGGTTGGGTTCTCGTAATTAAGATTTTTCCTTTTTATGGTAGTTTAGAGAAGTCGGAGGAGATAGATCAAATTTATGTTCAAAGACTGTTAGAACAGTAGCAGGTTTAATATATGTTCTCAGCAGTGACCTCATATTCAGGTTTAATATGTTCTCAGCAGTGACCTCTTATATTCTGTCACATCTTATTAAATTTTTTAATTTATCCTTACCTAGAAACTTGCATGTGTTTATGTGTCTCGAATCCTCAGGCAATGGGAATGCTATAAGGATGAGTGTGTTTTTGTGCAAGAACTACTTTGAATCTGTCCTTACCTCTAGAAGTTGAAATAGGCATTTTTAGCCAGGTGGTCAGCAGATTGTAATGGAAATAAAAATATTTTGTAGCGTATCATTTCTCATGTTTTTCCTTCCTCACACATTGTCTTTTGAACCCTATATTGTAGCTTAGCATGAGATAGAGCTTTTAAGGCTATTTTGTTTCCTCATCAGGTTAGATCAATTAATTGATATTTGACTACAAAGAGGAAGTACAAGTGTTCATAGCTTGAGGGAGAGCTGCTTAGTGACCCTTTGGTCCAACTGTCTCATCCTACCAGGGAGGCCCAGCAGAGGTGAAAGACTAGGTGCTGGTGGCAAAATGAATGACCACTGAACCTCTATGGGCAGGAGCCTGTCTGACTGTCACTCAGCTGTGGGTAGCGACAGCTAAGCTAGTCTGACAGCCAGAGGGATGCAACTCCCAGTGCTGAGTTGCCCGCCTCTTCCATCAGTGACCCTCTGGACACAGCAACTCTCTGTGCTGCTCTTCCTGGAACTATTTTGATAGTAGTAATGGGAAATAGGTCCAATCATTGCTTCTTTGATCACCTGCTTGGAAGTTTCACATGTCGGAAACTGAATTCCTGATAGCCAGCTCCCTTGTGCATCTGAAACCTTTCCTCTCCCTGTCTTCTCTGTCTCTACCCCCTTGCTCAAGCCAGATGCTTGGGAGACACCTTTGATTCCTTTCCTTTCCTTTACCTTTCATGGTACCTTGTCTCATGATTTCTGCCTCCAAATTGTGTTTCCCATCTGTGCACTTTTCTCTGTCTCTTCTCTCTTACATCAGCTCAAGATGCTCCCAGGTTTTGCCTGGATTACTTTAAGGGCTGCCTGCTGTGTTTTCTTGCTTCCTCTGTTCTGCCTCCTTTCACCTTTCCACGCACATCCCACTCATTTCCACACAGCAGCCAAAGTTATTTTAAACTGAATTTTATTTAAAATGAGTTTTCATGTGAAAAGTTTCAAACATATTCAAACAGTAGAGAGGAGAGTGGACTGAACTCTTCTTATCACTTACCTTCAGCAGTTGTCATCTTAGGGCCGATCTTATTTTACCTATAATCCACCCCTGGGTTACTTGGAATCATATCCTAGATGTTATAATTTATTTCTACCCCTAAAAAATTACAATATGTACTTCCTAAAAACAAAGACCTTCTCTTATACAACTGCCATTCAGATGTTAAGGTCAAGAAATCAACATTGATACAGATCTCTTATCTAATCTGTATGCCTCAGATGGCACCGTTTTATCTGTAATTTAGTACACAAATACAAAAGGGCTCTTTTTTAGAAACATCATGAAACTGTTATCCCATCTAAAACATTAACGATACTCATCAGATATCCTGTCAGTGTTCACATTTCCCTACCTGTCTCATAATTTATTTTTTAACAGCATGTTTGTTTGAATCAGGACACAGTGATCCTTTTAGATTTTAAATTGTACGATGTCACTCCCTTGCTTAAATCTGTCTATAAGTTTGCATGCCTCTGAGGGTGGAGACCCCAATCTACCTTGGTCCATAGACTTGCGGTGGTCAGGCCCCCACAAAGTGCTTCCACTTCGTGTACAGCATCTCCACCTCATTCACTGCCCAATGGCTCTTTCGGTTTTTTGATGGGCAAGCCCTTTGCTGCTCTAGATTTGAGCATGGTGGTATCTCTGACTGGAGTGACGTCCTCGCATTCTTTCCAGGGCTTCTTCCTGGTCATCCTCAGCTGTCAGCTTCTATGTCCTCTGCTCTTAATGACTCCATGTAAATAGGTTACTCCTCACCCATTTGTTTATCTTCTTTATCCAACCACCATTTATTGAGAACTTACTAAGTACAGAGCACAATGATAATTGCTATGGTTGTTCAAAGGGAGTGTGAGTTAAAGGATATTTTAGGATGAATACTTTTTATTTTAATGATTACAGCTGGTGGTGTTAATCAACCCCAATACATACATAATTAAGTAATAGCCAGTTGTTTGGGCACAGTGAACACTATCCAGGGGTCTCCTTTGCCATTTCTCAATCATGGGCTGACTCACCTTTTGTCAGAAGTTTATGTAAATGAGCTGTCAGACTCTTAGTGGATATAGTGAGCTTCACTGCCTTTTTTGTTAGCTTTTCTTCATCTTTTATCTGCCTGGTTTTCTGATACTTTTATCCATCTCATTAAAGATAATAACAACCTAAATTGAATAAAACATGCCCAAAGGAGATACTTCAGTGCTTTGCACTAGGAACATTTAAGAATAATGTATAGTTCAATATCATATATCACCCTTGTTTAATAAATAGTCTGAAGACGTAGCCACTAACAAATCTGAAGAACTCTGAAATTACCTAAAACTGAAGAGATATTAGGGGATTTGTGTATGGCTTTTGTTATTGTGTAAAGTAATTGTGTTGTTTATTTTTATTGTCCAGAACGAAAGTGTCCAAACCAGCATGAAGCTTTTATTATTATTATTATTATTACCTGTAAGAAGACTGTTATAACTAGAATTCAAAATCTGGTAAAGCTCCATGTAGCACAGATGAATCAGCATTGTTAGAGGTGTCAGCATAGTTTTGGTCTCCCCTGTAGGCAATACAGTTATAAGCTTTGGTTTCTATATGTTTGGCAGTTAAGAAAGTTTTTTGCAAGGGTAGCTTGACTCTACTTTTATACAGTTAAATAAAAAGGTGTGTGTGTATAAAATTCTGTGTGACCACCATTAACTAAAGAGATTCTTTGCCATTTGAAAATTTTGGCCCCAATTTAAAAGAAATTACACCACAAGGCACTGTTTGCTTTGTGTAAAATAATTCTGTGCAGTTGCTACAAGAAAATTAATTCTATGATTGACTATTTAAAACACATACACACACACACATACATATATTTGGTATTGTTAATGTACAATTACATGAACAACGTTATGGTTACTAGGATCCCCCTATTAGCAAATCCCCACCACATACCCCATTACAGTCACTGTCCATCAGCATAGTAAGATGCTATAGAATCATTACTTGTCTTCTCTGTATATACTGCCTTTCCCATGTTCCACCCCCACTACATTATGTGTGCTAATCATAATGCCCCCTTTTCCCCCTTACCCCTCCCTTCCCAGCCATCCTCCCCAGTCCCTTTCCCTTTGGTAACTGTTAGTCAGTTCTTGGGTTCTGTGAGTCTGCTGAGGCATATATATTTTAAAAGTGCATTTTCATTATCTCAGTACAATTTTATTGTTTAGATACATAGATGGATCCTACATTTTCAGTAGAACTTAGTTGTTGAAATAGTGTAAGGTGCCTTTTCAGGCAATTCAGTGTAAGTAAATAAATTATTCTTTAATATGTGTCTTTAACTTATGAAAGAATTTATTTGAAAACATCTTATAAAACTGCAAAGTATGAAGCAGATGTAATGTAATATATATACCAAATACCTAATGTACTAGGTTATATAGGGAGCACTGCTATTTTTGTAAGGCCACTATTTGTCCCAAGGTACAAGGAATTTTGATCTAGCTATTTTCACGCAGCCTCACAATGTCTACCTCACAGTATAAAATCATTTTTTTTAAAAGTGAGAAAGAAAAGAAAACATTTTATTAATATAACACATAGTTGAGAAATAAGAGTATCTGGTATCCTTGACCATTTTCCCACATCTGAGACCCACCTCATCAGACCAGGGATACAAGTGAGCATACCTGTATTGTATGGCTTTAATAAATGTTTATTGAGTACATTTTCTACATCAGATATTCAATTAGTTTGGAGGGATAGAGTTGACAAAGGGAGCAAGGGTAAGGTAGGGGGACACCAGGAAGTCTCCAGTCTCCCTCCTTGATGCTTGTTCTCCATCCAAGTCTGCTGGTCCAGGGGCTGGAGTGTGGAGGGATATGGGTGTAGGATGTACAGCTTTATTTTACATGGTTCCTAATCATAAAGAAAAAGACAATGGGAGATTTTATTGTGTAAGTATTAAAAGCAAACGAAGAAAAACAATTCTGTGTTGTTTGGTTTGGAAAGTATGTTTTAAGCCTGGCACCAATAGGAAAAAAGAGTGATAGTTTTGACCATTAGGACAAAACCCTCATAAACCCAGTTAAAAGATAATTAACTGGGGAAAAAAATTGAGCATTTATGAAAGACGGTTAATCCCAAAAAACAGATCAAGAAAGAGAACATTTTGATGGAAAAATTGGCAAAGGTTATGCAAATAATGAAAAGAAGTAATATAGGTCAGTAAGGCTACTATTAGTTTCTTATGGTTGCTGTAACAAATTGCCACAAATTTGGTGGCTTAAGCAACACAAATTTATTCTCTTCTAGTCCTCGAGATCAAAAGCCCAAAATGTGTTTCGCTGAGTCAGAGCCAAGATGTTGCAATGACTCTGCTCCCTTGGGAGACTCCAGGGAGAATCCATTTTCTTGCCTATTTCCAGGCTCTGGAGATGCTTTTCTTATATTTGGCTCATGGCCCCTTCCTGCAACTTCAAAGCCAGTAGCACCGTATTTTCAAATTGCTCTGTTTCCATGGTCACACCTTCTGCCTTCTGGATCAAATATCTTTCTACCTCCCCATTATAAGGATATTTGCGATTGCTTTTAGAGCATACTCAGACAATCCAGGATAATCTCCCTATCTCACTATCCTTAATTTAATTACACTTGCAAAGTCTCTTTTCTCATGTAAGGTTCATAGGTTCTAGGGATTTGGTCTTTGATATCTTTTGGGGCCAATATCTATTTTAACACAGCTAAAAATAGCACTTATGGTAGAGCAATGCACACACACACACACACAATTATTTGTTGGGGATTGGTGGAATTACCCTTTAATACTGTTGTTTTACATGCTGTATACTACCCTTTACACACAGCATTATATTCTGATTATTTACACGTAAATGTGACCGATTTCTAAAAGTGCTCCAAAAAAGCATATACAATGATAGCCATATCAACATGTTTGTGTACCTACTATGTGCTGGCTTGGGGATACAGTACTGAGCAGAGCACACATAGTCCCAGCACCCTTGGAGCTCTCAGAGAATCTATGTGGCTTAGTTGGATGTTTGGGGTGTGTGTTTCTCTTAGATTGTGTCACGTGGTCATGTCAGTTCCATGTCAAATTGTCATATTTCTTCCCACATCCTCAAAGGAGTCCCTTAGCCATTTTGAGATTCTGAGCATGGCTAAGTTAATTTTAGCTTGAAGATTTCTTAGAAACATGTGGTGGCTCACCATTTTAGGGATACCTGGGATTACCTGGGTGGTTTATGTTTTGCAATCTCTCCAGGGTTATGTTCAAGTACAAGTTAGATCACTTGTTCTCTTACACATTACACATTATTGAAAAAAAAATAGCTGCACTTTAAGTTCCTTTTGATAGCAGAAAAAAGAATATTACATTAAGGATATTTATGTTGATGGGAAAATATAGATGTGAAATACTAATATACTAATAATTGTGCCATTGAGCTTGCTGTTCTTGAGAAATCCTGACCTTCACCAGACCAAGTCTCTCACCTCTTTCTGAAGCGTCCTGTGGTTCTTCTTTGAAGAACAGTACCTATCATATTTGCTATCAATTGGTGAATATCCAGCTTCTCTGCTGGACTGAGAGCTCCAAGGGTGCTGGGACTATGTGTGCTCTGCTCAGTACTGTATCCCCAAGCCAGCACATAGTAGGTACACAAACATGTTGATATGGCTATCATTGTATATGCTTTTTTGGAGCACTTTTAGAAATCGGTCACATTTACGTGTAAATAATCAGAATATAATGCTGTGTGTAAAAGGTAGTATACAGCATGTAAAACAACAGTATTAAAGGGAAATGTGTATGTATATGTTTGGAGGAAGAAGGCTGAGAGATTTATGCAAAATATTAACAGTGGTCATCTCTGGGTTATGAGATTATGGCTAGTCTTAATTTTTTTCTTTGTTCTCCAGTTCTCTCCAAGGAGTTTATTACTTTGTAATCAGGAAACATCAGAACATGTTGCGTGATACTTTTATAATCAGATTAAGTGGTGAGCCCCATCATAAGAATGGTTCAGTTCTAGTAAGTGGAAGAGTATTTAAGGCAAGACAAGAAAGTTGCAAAGTCACTGACCATCTCGAAACCCACATTTTTTTTAATTTCATGAAAACCAGTTCAAATATTGTTTATCTAAAAATAATTTTCAAGTGCTGTTTAGAACGATGCTGGTGTGACTGTTATATGTATTTAATTCACTTTGCTAATATAACTTTTGTGCATTCAGCTGATGGATTAAAAACTTAAAAGAACTGGATTTTCTCTTATTTAGTGTTTTATAAAGTCCATGAGTTATAAGATCTAACTCCAACATGGGAATAATTTGTCTGCTCTTACATTTTCCTTAAAAGAGGGAATTCATTTTATTCCTCAGTTGGCCCTCTTTAGATGGAGGTGAATCCTTAGATGAAGTGAAAAGTCATTAAGACATTGTAGAGTTCATAAATCCCGGCCATTTGTGTTTGCCTTGTCTGTTTCCCTAGGATAATTAAACAGTGATGGATTACAATTAGGCTGCAGCAGAGAACGGGAAAAAATCTCCCGGCATCCCTTCCTGCAGAAGCATCAGCCCCGGCAGTGAGAAAAGCTGCCACTTTAACTGACAGGTCTTAAATTCTGCTCCAGGAAGCTCTAGGATGCTGTCAGCTGCTTTGGCAACTTCTTTTCTTGTGCCCATTAATTGAGAGTCTCACTGGAGACCAAGAAGTAAAACAGAAATTGAGGCTTTTTGTTGCTTTGAAATTGAGGATTGTCTCTTCTTTTTGTTGGATTCTCAAAAATCTGGAAAGGCATCTCCACAGTGGGGCTAGATTTATTTCTCCAGAGTTACAGCTGCTCTAAATCTGTGAGTATGATGCATTTTTTTTTTTAGCTGTTCTTGGGGTATGATTGCAATGTTCTCTTTAGATCTGTGAGGATTTGATTTAAGGAAAGGTATGATCAATTTTAAAAATCAGACTTAAATTTCACTGGAGACCTGCAGTTGTTTTTGTTAGTTAACTTGGTCTTCATTAAAGGCTTCATGTAAGCCTGCCGAGGCTCTCCTCTCCCTCTACCCTCGTTTTCTAAAACTTCCTTGAGGTGAGTGCTGCAGTCAGAGTAAACAGCGAAGCTCACTGCTGCAGAGGAAGTAGGCTGCTCTGGATGCCATAGCTGGTTTATCACTGCAACGTGTGCGTGGGGCTGCAGAACAATGGAGGGATGATGACGGCTAACTGTGGATTCATTGTGTTTGTCTTAGGTCATTTGCTGGCTTCTCATAGTGTTTGGTTTTGTTAGGGTGATTAAAACCTTAAGGAAAGATTAAGTGCAGTGGCATGTTCCCAGAAGAGGGAGGTTGATAGTCATAGACTTCAGCTCTCGCTGGGAAGCACTATGTCAGCTTCAGCCTGTCTCTCTGGAGCAGATTACAGTAAGTGGGAGTTACCAGAAAGTAACCTTTGCATGACCACCCTTTGCTAACTGTGCATTTGAACTGGTGCCATTTTTTCTGATGACGCAGACCGTTTAGTCTAAACATCTGTCCTTAGTCATTGTGTCCCACTTTCCCCCTTTTGTATTCACTGGAGGCTAGAACTGTATCCTTGCTGAATTATTCCTGAATACATTTTTAATATATTGTAAAGATAGAGGTTAAATTTTGGTTCCCATCATAACCTCCATGTGTGCTTGATTTGTCTTTGTTAAATGAAAGTCTTATTATTTCAGTCAGCTGATTGATATCATTTGGTTACTGATCTCATTCCTTTATGTTAAAATCATATTAGCTAAAGCAATTTCTAAAAGTTGATATGTTCAGAGATCAGTAGTCAAAATACTTTTAAATACCAACAGTCATCTTTGTAGATGCAGAAAATGTTTGACTTACGGTGACATATGAATTTGTGGGTGCCAGTATTTTGGTTGATTTCCTGCAGCATAGAATAAATCAAAGATTTTAAAAAGAAACTTCTCTACCACCCACAGATCAAACATCTGCTGTTTTTATTTTTAAACATTCTGTCATACCTAAATACAACAACTTTGAATTTAGTTAGAAGGATTCCTAAAAATAGGGCATCTGCCTTACCTAGTCTTGAAGAGAACTTACATTCACTCACTCATTCATTCATTCATTTAATTAATTCATTTAACAAATGTTTACATTTGTTGCAAAGCTCTTGCCAGGCTCCTGGGATATGATGGGGATAAGGTCTTATATCAGCTCTCATTTTTAGCAGTGAGGGGAGCACTGCCTAATTATTTCTTTACAATTTGTGGTAATTTTCAACTATAGAAGTATAGGATATATAAATACTTGAAATTAATTCTGCCCAGATCTTTTGAAGTCACAGATTCTTGGTATGCTTGAGCTGGAAATAGATTTTGAACATAATTTAATTAGTTCAACTAACATGAAATAGGCACTGTATTAATTGCTGGTTTTAGATCGGTAAATAAGAAATAGTCCCTGCTTTTGGAGATGCTCACAGTGTAGTCTGTGAAAAGAAGGGAAATTGGTTATTTTAGTCTATTCCAGTTATTATTGATTCATTAATTCACAAAATTTTTACCGAGTGTGTACTCTAATGTTGGCTATTGTCATGGGCATCATGCTGTACACTGGGGGCAGGCTGGAGAATAAGATGGAGATACCTTGCCCTGTAGAAGCTTTTAAGGGCCATGGAAGAGAAATGATAGGGTACCATGAGAAAACATAGGAAGGGGAAGGGATTTCACTATCATTTACTGAGCATCTGCAGTGGGCCAGCAACTAGTTGGTACTCTGTGTACATTAGTCTTCGCTTCAGTCCTATAAACGAGTTACTATTTCTGCTGTAACAATCAAGTAAACTGAGGTATAGAAAGGTTAAATAATTTGCTTTAGGTCACACTGAAAGGAAGTGGAGGAATTAGAACCCATTCCAAGGTATGACTTGATTTCAAATCTCTGCCCCGCCTGACCTTTCCCAAATCTGGCAGCTCATCAGAGTTATTTGAGCTCCAGAGAGGGAACAATGTATTTACTACATGCTTCCCTGGTGACTGGACAATTATGTTTAGGAGCCATTCTTTTTTTTTATTTTATTAAGGTATCATTGTTATACACTCTTATGAAAGTTCCACAAGAAAAATATTATGGTTACTACATTCACCCATATTATCAAGTCCCCCCCACATGCCATTGAAGTCACTGTCCATCAGCGTAGTAAGATGCCACAGAGTCACTGCTTGTAGGAGCCATTCTTATACTACTCCCTGAATTTACAGAATGGGGAGAGAGTGAGGATAGAGATCATACAGTAGTTACAATGGGGTCAGTAGCCAGATTTTCCTGTTCCCTAGCCTAGTTAACACTTTTTCTTTTTAACAAAACAAATGTAATGGCTTTCAGTCACTTAGAGTTTATTGGGGAATACAGACAAGAAACTCTGTCATTGGGATGTAGTGGGATAAATACTGTGGTATAGAGAAAGTCAGGGTTCTGTGGGGATAAAGATGAGGGATGACTTACCTAAGTTAGGCTTACAGGCAGTTCAGGAAGGTGCTGGCCTGGCAGGGCTTTCTGGAGGATGAGATGTCTGGAAGGAGTCAGATACTGCTAGGTACTGGGGGCAGTTGGGTGTAGCAGGAAGTATTTACGTGCCTGAGATACCAGAGACCACTGTAGGAGAGGAAAGACTTTCTCCTCTATCTACCTCTATCTTCTTAGTTCAATACTTGGGGCTGTGAAAATTAAATGACAAATGACAGGTTATCAAGAGAAAGAACAAGTTTAATTGTAAACATACACATGGGAGTTCACACACACACACACACACACACACACACACACACACACACACACACACACGAAGTACCTTAAGGATGTGGTTAGAATTTGGGGCTTATATACCATCCTAACACAGGATCATGAAGTGTGGAGAAGACGCTCGACAAAAGGAGTTTTAGACTTCTGGATGAGGTTAAGTGTGGGGAAAATGGAAGTTCCTATGGCCAGGATCCTCACCTGACCCTAAACAACTTGAAGATGTCGTTGGCCTACTACTTGGCGAATGCTTGCACCCCTGTTGACAAGGAGCCATTATTGACTGAGTCACTATATAAAGAGCTTCACCCAGTGCTCTGGGTGGAGGCAGAGACAAGGGTGGATTATAGACCTGCAGACTGCTGGATGCAGACATGATCCTAGTGCTGGATCTTCTATTGTGAGAGTAAAGCCAGGTATAAACCCTTTTACCCCAAGAACTTCTGTTGTCATTTCTCGTTCTCATCCAATCCATGGTGAATTTACCCAGGGTTGAAACCCTTAGGCAAGAAAGTAAGTTATGGGAAGGTGACTAGGAAATGTATGGTAGATAAGGATTGTTTAGTGAGGTTGTTATGCAGATAAGGGTCATCTCAGGTGATAAGAGTTATCTCTGGAGTAGTTCTCTTCCCAGCATAAGAGAGGGAAACACCTTTCCAAAAGGAAGTATAAGCCCTTAGTCAGAAAAGGGGTAGGGCAGAGAGCTAATTGCCTTCAGCTCCAAACAGTCTTTATGCCAAACTGACATATTTTGGGATGACATATCTTTCATCATGATCTCTTCATAGTTAGCCAGAGGCCTGTGGTTCTAGTGAAGCTAGGCTGGCCAGAGGAAGACAGGTGCCAAGGAACTGGGGCAAGGGCAGCTGAAAGCCACTGAAGTGTTTTCATTGGGAGGATTGCAGGGATTTGTATTAAGACAGGATGCCCTGGCTAGAGTGTGAAGACTGGGAGAGGGGGAGTGTGCCTCAACCCTATGATATGTCCCCATACTTCAGGCTCTAAGACTGGCCAAAGTTATGAATAATTTATGGCTTAAATCAATTTTTATGGCTTAGGTTAAGAAATGTATAATGTGTGTGTGTATACAAATGTATGTATATATATATGTGTACATTGTATATATGCACATAAAATATTTACACATATAGATATATACCAGTCATTATTTTTGTAGAAATTGTTTTTATTTCCATCCCAGTGACTTGTAAACAGACTTAACAGGAAATAACCCACTTACAACTTGTAGTTTCTAATATCCCATTTTTGCATGAACTCTCCCCCATTTGATTACCAGAAAGCTTGAGGCCTATCATGAGGTAGGGCATTTTGGGACTCTATAATAGTTTCCTGAAAAAAAGCAGTGAGGGAGGTTTAACACATTTTTACTGTGTCATCATTTTCATGTCTTAGTGGAGAAGAAATGAACTAGAATCTTTTTTGAATGCCTCTGTGTTGGGCCTGGTACCTACGGTAAGTCTGTGTTTGTATCTTCAATGACAAACTTGATAATTGGTTTTGTCACTCCCATTTTATATGAGGAAGATGAGATGCACAAAGGTTACATCAGTTGCCCAAGGTCATTCAGAGTGCTGGCCATGGCTCCATTGTGCTCCTTGAAGTTGTGCTCTGTGCCTTAGCCATAGGTTGATTGGGAGAGCTTGGTAGCCCCTCCCTTTCCTTTTTTTTTTTAATATGCAGTAAATTCACTAAAATGCTTAGTTTTTTTTGCCTTCATGCCCAGAGGTCTTCCTTACATTTTGCACTTGCTTTCCACTTTTTAACACCACATTTACACTTAGGTCTTTGGCTTTTTTTAGAAAGGGGAGAACTGCATATATGGGCAGATTACCTGAACATGAGTTTGATATGGATTTCATGCATGGTTTACTTTTCTTTTGTTATTCATCAGTGTACAGGTGTGGAAAATCTTTAGTGACCATTCAGGTGGTATGAATGGATTTCTTTGGTGATTGTTTTAGATTAAGCAGTCATAGAGTATCTTATTTCAAGTCATTGTAGGTGACTGTCTTTTAGAAAGCAGGGAATTAAGGAACTAAAGACTTGCATTTCTCTTGTGATTTGGGGCTATTGTCATTATCTTCTTAGAGGATAGAACAGAATTTGAGCCTTTCCCTGACCCAGCAAGCCAGGCCCTAAAATACAGCATCAGTGCCACCTTTCATTAGTATTTGCTCAGGTTTTTGTTTTGTTTTTTTTTAATAAGTAATAGCATCCAGTGTAACAAAATATTTTGTACTTGCTTGATATTCTTCTGCATCCTGAAAATATACATACACCAACTATGAAAACAGTCACATGGTGAAGAACTAAAGCTTAATTAGTTTAATATTTATATGATTTCCCTCCTGTTTTGCTTGTCTTACCTAATAGATGTTTTGAGGGAAAGTCTTCATATTAACGGAAAGCTGCTTGTTTGTGAATGAAGGATTCTGTGCATATATTCATTGGTACATCATATGATCTACATATATGACATAAAAGGCCAAATATTGAGACTGAATTTGGCACAAAGGAGCTGATACAGAATGAAAACAAATGTCATTCATTCCTCAAAAACTCACTGAGCTTCTCTTGGCTAATAGAGGGAAGGGAGTTCCTGTCCTTAATAAGCTCATAATCTACTCACTACAATCAAAAAGTACACCAGTAATCATATTACAATGAGTTTTAAATTCTGATCAGGGAACTTAGAGAAGAGACACATCATCTAGCCTCAGAAAATGATTTTTGGGTAGCCTATATTTTTTTCTTTCTCTTACGGACTGTGAGCCAAATGAAAGGAAAACTTGTTTTCAGCATTGCTTTCTAAAAATTTCTTTCTTGCTGCTCCTTGTTTTAAGTTGTGATGTTTTAAATGAAATGATAACCAGTCCCCCCCCCCCCCCCCCGCCCCTCCCCACCTTCAGTGTCACACTGAAAACCTGCATTTCCTCTGCATCCTGAAAATAATCTGCATCCCTGCTTAGAGGGACATAATGAAAATGACAAAGAGCTGCTGGAGTGGCCAATGACCCATGACTGCTGAGAAGGAATCATGGTCTTTCTAATGGGGAGTTCTTGGCCCCAGCCACTTAACTCTCTTAACATCAGCACCACTTCCATGTGTATTTCAGTTTAAAAAGTGATTTCACAAAGGGAATGCATTTCCTGCCACCTTGTGGGGCAGCCAGGGCAGGTGTTGCTTTCCCTCTTCTAGCTTGTTTTGTGTGTGCGTGTACTTTTTTCCCCTAATTTTTTTATTGTGGTAAAATACACATCACATCAACTTTGCAGTCTTAACTACGGTTACGCATACAGTTCAGTGGTATCAAATACATTTATATTGTTGTGCAACCATCCTCACCACTCATCTCCGGAACTTCTTATCTTGTGAAATGGAAACTATACCCACTGACAATAACTGCCATTCCCCTTTCTCCCCAGCCCCTGGCAACCACCATTCTTCTTTCTGTTTCTCTGATCTGTATCCCTTCTCTGTTTTTGCCTATGAGGACACTGAGGCCCATAGAGGTGAGTGAATGGTCCAGAGTAACACCACTTGCAAGTGGCTGGCACACCTGGGGCAGAAACCCAGCCCTCCGTCTTGTGTCTCAGCACCCTGTCTCCTAAATCACACTATAGTAGTGTGATGGGAAACAATAATGAATAGATTAGGTAGATGTTTTCTGTTAGAAATAAGAGAACCCTCCAATAGGGAAGGGATTTTAATTTTTTAATGACAAAGAAAACCAACAAAATGAACCAGGAACCATACATATCTCTTGCCAATCTAACATTTCATTGTTGTTTCCTTTAAATAATGTGAAGGAGTACAATGTGCTTTGCCTAAGGAAAGAATTTGAAAAGCTACAGGCTCTGGTTTTAGTTTCCAGCTCTGTCAAAGATTTGCTGTGGCTGTGGGCAAGACAGACAGCATCGGTTGGGGGACAGCTTCTTTTTTCTGAAGTGACAATAAGTCCTACCCTCTATTTTCCTAGTGAGTAGGGTCTGAGGCGTGCTTTATATTTTATACAAAAATGAACTTTTATTCTTTTCAACTGTTCTCATTTTGCCCTGGAACTCTGATCCCCATTGAGAACAGAAAAAAAAAAAGTTGAAACTAAAGATTACATCATCTGTTCAAATTTCAGCCTCTTTTGGAGTGACTCCAGTTTTCTTGTTGGAGTGGAAGAGGTCAAAGCCCAGAGAAGGGGTGCAGGGAAGAGCCCTGTCCTGGGTATTGCTCTCTGGTCGATGGCCTCATTAACTGTTCTTGCATTGACCTCTGTCCTTGCTACGTCTGCCACCGAAGCACTTGTGATGGCTAGACCTGTTGGTGTGCCATGAACCTGAGGGCTTGGCATTCTCCCCTGGCCTTAGCTGGTGCACATGTGCCGGGGTCCAGGGGCTTCTTCCATTTGGTCCCTGTCTCTGCCTTTTGTTACAGGGTCTTCTCAGCTATCTTTTAAAAACAGCTTATTTTGCAGTAATTCCAAACTTAGTGAAAAAGTTACGAGAATAATTCAGAGAACTTATTGTATACCTTTAATCCATTGTTAAATTTATTAGCATTGTTAGCATTTGTAACATTTGTTTTATTATTCTCTCTGTATGTACATTATTATGCATTTCTCTGTGTCATTTGGGAGTAGGATGCAGTTCCAGAGAAGGTTGTCTGCAAGGATGAACCAGAACTTTCCAAGTGAACAAAGGAGGGAAACGTCTGGAAATAGCTTTCATGTTCTTCCCTTTTCTCTGCTTTCCTCTAACTCTTCTTTCTTGCAAGTTAAACTTCTTCACTTCCTTGAACCCTTCTATTGAACTGGCTTTGAGTCCTTTTTCTCCCAGGGTGTTGGCATCTAGGTGCATTTCCAGTTGGTCCTCTTACAGTAGTGTGTCTAAAACATCATATGGACCTGGTGTGGTTGGTCTGACCAGGAAAGAGAAGTGCTGTCCCCCATTCTCTCCTTTGTTGGCCCATTTATTCACCTAGTCCCTCAGCACAGTCCTGTGGAGGGTTTCTGCTTGCAAGGCACATGTGCCTACAGGGACACTTGGCAGATAGCTGGCTGACATTCACACGGGCTCTGCTAGGAGCTGTGACACAATCCTGCCTTCATGGAGTTTACTTTGCTGGGGAAATGAGTATTTAAAAAGGAGCTAAGTAAAAGAAACTTGAGGATAATGATCACTTTCCTCATTCTGGATACTACACATCTGTTAATCCAGCTTAAGGTGCATCACAGTTATTGTGTCATAAGTTCACTTTTAAATAATTCACAACTTTTTACTAACAAGATGCTAAGTTACCTCTTTTTGCATCTTGCTTTTAGTTGGACTTTTGATCCAAACTCAGGAATTTATAGTTATAAGAAGGATAAAAAAAAATATGATTTAGCAACATGATAGCAAAATGTTGTTTTAAAAAATTTATTACTTATTCTCACTTAGATATCATCCTTGAAAGCATGAACTGTCTGATTTTTTTTGTGTGTGTGTCTAACACCTGATACAGTGCCTGCAGTCTGGTGATCCCAGATGTTATGAGTGGAAATAAGCCTCAGTTTACTAAAGTGAGCCCTTCCATTTAGTGCATTATCTGTTTAGATTATTGTCCATTCCCTGCTATCTTTCTCAGCTTCATTTTTTCTGCAGAGTTGGTTAGCTTGT
Source organism: Manis javanica (assembly GCF_040802235.1). Taxonomy (NCBI): domain Eukaryota; kingdom Metazoa; phylum Chordata; class Mammalia; order Pholidota; family Manidae; genus Manis; species Manis javanica. Next base: position 52,221,709 of record NC_133157.1, read on the forward strand.
TTTTTCTTTCTTAATCCCATTTTCTTGTAAAAATGTAAAATTGGACAGGGTAAAGGGAAGTACCTTTCAAGTGAAGCTGTTCAATCAGTTATGGATCCATCTACTTTAACGAGCCTGTTACTCCTCATCTTTCATATAAGGCTAGGGGGACAGTTGGCAGATAGCTTGCTGACATGCCCACAGGCTCTGTGCACTGCATTTTTCTGATCTGCCGAAGATGGAATGGGGCTGGTATAGAGAACTCATGATAGTATCTACTGATTGTCAACAGTAAGCTTCCCGTGAGGGCCAATTTCTTCTAATAAGTAATAAATGATAGTTCATTTTCGGCAAATAGGTAGATATGAAAAATCAGGTTGAGATAATAAATGTATGTATGTATATATAAAGTAATATGTTTGAAAGCAATTCAGGAATATAGTACTAGAGCAAACTATTAAGTTCAAAACTTAAAGTAGTACTGAAACATGTTATCAGTGTAGGAAATAGATAAGGCAAAATTAGAAAACCACAACATTTAAGAACTGGCTTTTTCAAAGAACTGAAAATTTGGATGAGAATCAGAAGGCCTGAAATTACATTAGAAACACTTTGGGTAGTGATATATTCTAACTTCTTAACTTGGAATGGGCTAAAAATAATATACTGTTTTTGCATTTTTTTCAGAAGAATTCTTTTAAGCTTTATGTGATATAAAAAGGATATTAGAAGGTGTTTCCTTAAATGGGTATTTGAATACTCTCTAAAAAAATTTGAACTTAAATTGCTCAAAATGTATGATTTTTCCCTGATTATTAAAAAAGGAATATAAAAATCACCTAAGCCTTACAGATTATATGAAGGTTTACAGTTTTGATTGCGGAAGCCTTTGTAATAAGTCCAAGCATGGATTGCTTAGGGAGTAGGTTATCTAGTTTATGCATTCACTGGAATCTCATTTAATAGAATAATTTTTTCCTTTGTTGGTGCTCGCCCTTTGGCTTTTTTGAGCTTTTTAGATATTTCCTCTAAAGGAACAGGACTAGAGTGGTGAGGAAGATTCATTTCCTTTAATTCTGATAGCCCTGGTGACAGTCTGGAGTTGAAGTTGACATGACAGTGTATTGGGGATATGTGTTGATTTCTGGGGTGCTCTTTCCCCAGCTGCAGCAACTGCACCTCCCCTTTTACTTGATCACTGGCCATGAGAGTGGCCATTGAAGTAATCACCCACTGCAGAATTTGATCTGGTGAACAGTTTTCTTTAGTAGGAAAGATAGGTTGATCATATGGTCAGTAAGCAGTAGATTTCCAGAAATCTGGTGGTGGTGTCCACTGGTGTCTTAATTTGTAACTCTAATGGCCCATTCAGATGGTGGATTATATATATGGTATCTCCCAGAGCATGACAGCTGGCCTGTCTACTTCCATTTTTTTTCTCCGCTAAAGAGAGATTTTTAACTTTGATGAAAAAGCTAGAAGGATATTTAGTGTCTTTTTATTAATTTTTGAAATTTTACTTCATTTTTTTTCTTTTTAAAATGGGCTAGCTTTTATCTCATTATGCAGGAACATTGCATATTACATTAGCTTTAAATGGGGGGATTAAATTAGAATTCTGTTCATATCCTTTATCCAGTTTTTAATCGGGTTATTTGCTTTTTGGTTGTTGAGGCATGTGAGTTCTTTACATATTTTGGATGTTAACCCCTTGTCGGATATGTTGTTTACAAATATATTCTCCCATACTGTAGGGATTGAGGGGTATTATGATTAGTACACATGGTGTGGGGGTGATCATGGGGAAGACAGTGTAGCATAGAGAAGACAAGCAGTGACTCTGTGGCATCTTACTACACTGATGGGTAGTGACTGCAATGGGGTAATGGGAGAACTTGATAATATGGGTGAATGTAGTAACCACATTGTTTTTCATGTGAAGCCTTCATAAGAGTGTATATCAATAATACCTTAATTGAACTCTGCTAATTTTGATTTGGGTGAGAAGAAAAGTATAAAAAATGATATAAGTTTTTTCATTTAAAAATAGTCCTATCTAGTGATAAAAATAAGAGCAGTATAAAACTCAAAAATAAAAAGACAAATAACCAAATGAAAAATGGCCAAAGAACCTGAATAGACATTTCTCCAAAGAAGATACAAATGGCCATTAAGTACCTAAATAGACACACAGCATCATTAGTCATCAGGCAAAAGAGAGTCAACACCACAGTGATACTGTCACACCTAAGATGGGACAATAGCAAGTGTTGTCCAAATATGGAGCAACTGAAACCCTCCTACATTATTGGTGGGAATGCAAAATCACATAGCCACTTTGGAAAATAGTCTGACAATTTTTAAAATGTCAAACATTGAGTTATCATATAACTCAGCAGTTTCACTCCTAGCTATGCACCCAAGAGAAATGAAATGTAAGTCCACACAAGAACATGAACATGAATGTTAATAACAGAATTACTCACAATAGCCAAAAACGGAAATAATCCACATATGCATAAACTAATGAAATGATAAATAAAATAGGCTTTATCTCGACAAAGCTGTTTAAAACTTAAAAAAAATTAGAGCAGTAAAATCAGGGCAGAGTAAGGATAGATTTTCTAACATAGTAATACCTGTAATTGAAATATGTGTTGTTTTCCTTAGCCTCTATCAACCCAGTAATAATATATTTCACTAGCTAAAAATACATTTTTTCTAACATCTTCGTATGACATCTAGGTTACTTGCAGGCATGGAACAGACAAGTCATTCTATTCAGTTAGATTTTTAATCTGTGCTTACTTTGGTGCAGATTCTAAAACTAAAGCAGTATAAGGAACATTGAGCATGACCTTTTCCTAAGGATACACGTACTTCAGTGCAGTGTTCCATATATCAAAAACCTTTATTGAAGGAAATAAAGAAGATCTGAATAAATATGTGTAACTGTGAAAATGTAATATTGTAAAGAGAACAATTCTCTGCAAAAATCTCTAAAAATGTGATGAAGCCCTAGTTAAAACACCAGTAGGACTTTTCTTGTAACTTTACAGTAACTAATTCTGAAATTTATGAAGAGTGGGGTTGCAATAATAGCCCATAACCCCAAAATAAAGTAGAGAACTTACCCCACTGATGTACGGTATATAAGAAAGACATAATGAAAATTCTGTGACTGTTGCGCAGAAGCAGATATGTGAGTGCCTGGAAACAGACCTGTCACCTGTGGACACTTGCCCTGTGTTAGAGAGTGCAGTATTATTCAGTGTGTCAAAGCAAAAGAATTATAGAGCGAACGAATGCTCAAGAAATTATTTAACAGTGAGAAAATCAGCAATATGGTAAAACCAAACAAATTATTTGCATATAGACCAGATTAAAAAACTCCAAGTTAACATACTGTTTTACAGAATATAGGCCTTAATTAATAGTAAACAGCAAATCAAAGGTATATCCCCCAAAGAATGAAGTATACCATCGGTGGGACTGTTAGTGCTAGGGATGGCTCTGAACAGACATACGGTCCTCCTTTTGTCTTATTTCCAAGCTAATGAGTAGCTGAAATGTGAGCTGCTCACTGGTGTTGGGATAATTGCCTACCCACAAGGAGCAACAATTAAATGTAGCTCACACTGCACACAAAAAAGATTCTAGATGTATTTGTATTATATTATTTTTCTCTATGTATTTGAAACATTTATCATAAAAATAGGTACTTGATGAAATACTAGATAGTAGTTTAAATGAATGAATTAAGACTATATAAAAATACTGTTGAATAAAAACTATTTTGTGATATTAATATAAATTTTAAATACTTATAAATATAAAAATTTGAATATTTGAAATAATACATATCTTAAAATACTGAAAGTACATGAATTTCTGAGACTTCATGTACATGTATATAAAAGCATAAAAGGACTAGAAGGATCTTATCTAAACTTTTATACCTCTGAAAAAATGCATAAAATCTAATACTATTAATAATTACCAAGTTTTACTAAATTCAAGTCTACTGTGCCTGGTAAAGATATTATAATTGTACCTCTGAAACATGCAATATTTACCTGGGACAACAGATTTGATTTTAGCAGAACTTAATGAATTTTAGTGTTTATATATATGGTATGTCAAATCGTTGGGGAAAAGATTTGATCTTCTAAAAACTATCTTGGTAAAAATGAAAAAAGATTAAGAAAAATACACAGTACAATCTTGTACCATGTACTCAAATTATAAATGAGTCAACAAAGTATTAGGCAGCAAGACAGAGGAGAGGGGTGGAGAGAGACTGAAATCTACTGTAAGGGATTCAAAGAGTAAACCCGAACCAGGTAAAACCAGAGAGTCAGAAAGGACTCACAGAGTTAATTAGTTGATTAGGAAGTTTCAAAGGCCAGTCACTTGGAATGTATGCATAGATAGATAGAGATAGTAGCAAGATAGAGAAAAGTCAATCCAGGTCTTCTCTGCCCTGCACTGTGAGGTAGGGCAGGGTAATGGGACAAGGGGCATGCTGTTGTGAAATCTACTTGGCCTACGACAAAGGCCCAGTTTATTCTTTAACAACCTATGTGCTGTTCTTCCTCTTCTTTCAGCCTCTTAATCAAGTAACTTTATAACTAGGATGGGAGATAGACCTCTGAAGTGTTAAAGAATCTATGTGGACAAAGAATGCTGAAATCCAGACCAACACAGTCACCTAAATAATCCTATTCTTAAGGGCAAAACTTGAAAGGAATTACGAGTCACCTGTATACATCAAGCCTTATCCTGACTCCTACCCAAAAAGGCCTGTAAAACTCCAAACCCTAAGTGCGCCTCTTCTCTGAGGTTGCCCACACTCCCTTTTCTTCGAGTGTGTCACTCCCTCTCTTCTACTCCGGATAAATAGGGAGGAGCTACTGAGAGCTCTGTTTGGGCCTGCCAGTTCCCGTCACCTGGGTGACCCAGACAGGACTGCAGCTATACACTCTTGCTCTTGAGTAGCCTGCCTGAAAAATCTCCTTTCTTTTTCCTTTGGGAAGTTCTCAGAACATGGTCTCACTCCATCCAGCCCTATATGGCTCCCCTAAATCCTGGGGTGGTAGGGGCTTAGTTCCTACACCGTGCAGATTCAAGTGGGCACTGGATTCCAGGTGACCCTGGCTTTAGGAGTTGGCAAGGGATTTGCCCAATGCCAAGCAGTTCAAAGAGCTTCCCTTTCTTGCCTTTGTCTACCATAACTCTGTCCTGCTCCTCCCCTGAGTGTATTCAAATAAAACTTTCATTCTGCCTTGCTACTATGTCTCTGCTTTTCAATTCTTTGTTGCTGTGGGGACAAGAACCAAGGCGAATAGACTCAACTGCTGACAAAAGTAAATAATTAAAAAGCAACAGCACTGGTAAAATTACTGGTATAATCTTTGTGGAGGGAAGGTTTTTTGAAGTAAGCCCTCAAATTCAGAAATGTTAAAGGAAAGTGATTAATTTTGATTAAAATTTTTTAATATTGGTGAGAATTTTATAAAAGCTAAAGGCAAATGAAAAACAGGAGGACATTTCTACATTTCAGAGACCAGGTTTTTCTAGCTCTTATAAATGAATCTGTAAGAGAACAGTTGGGCAAGAATGGTCCAAAAGGGTGGGCAAGCCTTTTAAGTCTGTCTTTCTTCTTTCCGTGCTTGTAAACAGAGGTCATAGTCACTGCCCTAGAGTCTGGTTTGCATAGTTAGTGTTTCCTTTGCTCTCCTAGTAAAACATTCCTTTGATGGAAAATAACCTGCCTTCAAGCTGCATTTCCCCTTTCCTATGGCGTTTTCTTCTCTCTCACCACCCACCTTTGTAAGAAGAATCTTGATTTCCCCCGAACCTGATGTATAAAAGTAAGGAAATTTGATGTGTTCAAGATAAGATATATGTTGACTATAAAAATATTATAGGGTATCAGGGAGTCTAAAAGGTGGGATATAATCAAATGCCACTTATTTGAGGTCATTATACTTCTTAAAATTAAAACAACAACAAAAAGCTTCCCTAATAGGATAGCCAGTAATTCTTTGCCCTTTTCTTTATGGCATGTATACAGTTAAGGAGAATGGAAGTGAGAGATGAGTGATTCTGTTACAATACAGGGCGGGGCTTATTCTTAAATTCTGGAACTTTTCTTCTTTTGAGTGGATCTGCTTTCATGGGTGTCTGTGGAAGTAGCCATGGGTCAATAAAGTGGCCTGAGAATCTGCAGACCAGGTCAGTCTCTACCTCTTCTCTGTCACTTTAGCACTCTGTGGCTTATATATAGTGGGAAATGAGGCAGTTTATTAAAAATAAGATACCTTACAAAAACACAAGTTCCTTTAACTCAAGCATTTACCCTCGGTAAATAATAAGGCCAGTGAGTAAAGGAGTTTGTTTTGCAGTATTGTTTGTAATTGCAAAACATTGGAAGCCCCAAAATGAGGGACAGTTAACTAATTATATTACCTCCATTCAGTTGAATGCTGTGCATACAGTAACTATGGTAAGCAACTCTGTGTTTACTGAGAAGAAAAAATTCAGGATAAATTAAGTGTGTAATGAAGGAATCCAGAATATGTCACCCCAAAATAAGCCTTTTTGACATAAAACTCATTCTGAACTAAAGGCAATTGAGAAGCAGTGAACACTGATGAAGCTCCCCTTTTCTGCCCAGAGGTAGGAAGTTACTTCTCCTTTTACTGGAGACAACTTAGCAAATCTGTAAACAGACCAAGTTAAACTGTTATCTTCCTTGTTACTAATTTGCCATTTACTACTCTTAGCCCAAACTTTCTGTCTTGCCAGTTCTTCACAAATTTATTTTTTCTTTGTCAAAAAGGCTTATACCTTCCTGCTCTGGTACCTCTTTGGGTCTTTGTTCTCCTGTGAGAATGGCTGCCATGTACACATAAAATTCAGTAATTTATAGGTTTTTCTCCTGTTAATCTGTTCCTGTCAGTTCGATTTTCAGACCCAGCCAGAGACCCTAAGAGGGTCAAGGAAAACATTTTCCTTCCTAGCAATGATACTCCATTTTAATAAAATACAAAAATATACAAAGATTTATTGGGGAAAATATCTTGTATCTGTATATACAAGATACAATGCTTCCTTTGGCTGCAGTGTCTTGGGGGGTGATTCCAGTTAATTCCTTTTTTGTGTACTAGAAGAAAAAGAAAAATAAGTTTATTTTGGGTGAACATCAGACATGTTCACTGTGTAGCTAAGTAGAATTTTGTTCACTTGATTTTCAAAGTTGATAAGAAATGGAGGTGAGATGTACTAAATTATTGAGTGACTTGTGTTGTATACTTGAATTTATATGTACTCTTCCTGTAAGATAAAGACATAAGATCCTAAATCCTTATTCTGCCCTTTTTATTAACAGGCCTCTCACAGATATGGCAACAAGCAGCCGTCACTTTGCATCATTTGATACCAAACAGGCCTCTGGACGGCACCGATCATCTAACTTAAGCAGGTCAGAAAGGGAGCGCGGACCTAAAAGCGGGGCTTGGGGAGGGCAGTCCAACCCTTTGGTGAATTATAATGTCGATGTTAGAACAGGACTTTGTGTAATACTGACTGGTGGAGTGGGGAGAGGCCCAGGCAGGCCTAGGGCCCATTTTACAAATTTGGGAAGGAGATGCTGAGTTACTAGTGTCTCAGAGAATAGGTGGCAGTGTTACATAAAAGCAGCGACAGAACCAAGTTCAACTTTCAGGCACAACTCCTTCTTGAGTCTTTTTTATCTTAAAGTTTTTAACCATTAATTTCTTTGTGAAATAACCACATTGCCGAGCATGGGAAAATATGGAGGAAAGGAGAAACATCAACCACTAGTTGTGAAACATCATCCAGTAGTTATGAGCACATTAACACACACTTTAGAATTTTGATGTGTTTCATTCCAGTCTTTTTCTTAGACATGTGCTTTTTGATATGGATGTAACCACAGAGTTTTCACTGAATAATGTATTATGGTTATTTTTCTACTTATATTCTTCTCAATCTTGGCTTTAAAGTGCATTATAAGAAATGTTTATTGTAGAAAATTCAGGAAATACAGAAAAGCTCAGGAGAGAATAAAATATGTATTACCATCACTGGAACTATTTTTTTGGTGTGTTTGCTTTCTTCTTCTCTTTTAATAGTGATACTAATTTTTTAAAATTGGGATCATGTTACATATATAATATTTAGTAACCTGCTTTTTGAAACATAGTATGTCCTACATTTTTCCCTTTCCATTAAATAAATACTTTTTATAATATCACATTTAATTGCTAAGTACTATCCCTTTCCTGCCTATTCTAGAATTAATTTAACCTGTTGTTTCTTTTTGAACATATAGGTTGTTCTTGTATCAGTTATTAAGGCAACTCTGTTAAAGCTATTTTTTAGTACCACGAGGAAGTGCTTTCCATCTATTCTTACAGGTTTATTAAGCTTTAAATTATACAGCAGATCTTTAGCATTTTGGATTTTGCATTTGAAAGTTCAGCTATTTATGAGTGTGTTCGTAATGTTCATGGATTTGGCAGTTTGTCTCAGCTCTCACAGTGTAAGGGATGCAATACTTGGAGGATCAAGGAATGGAGATGAAGTTGAAAATAACTTTAAGGATCTTAAGGCATTTATTTTCCACATTACTATTTTGTTACATATATCCCTGCTTATGGAAATCTGAGCTTTCTTCAGGAATATGTGTTCCTCCCTCAGAGTTATTCTCTAGTTCATCTGACAGTTTCCTAGGTAACCACTGCATCAACATTTACAGATCTTCCTCGATTTAATGATGGGGTTACATCCCAATAAACCCACTGTCAGTTGAAAATGCTTTTAGTACACCTAACCTACTGAACATCATAGCCTACCTTGAATATACTCAGAACACTTACACTAGCCCACTGTTGGGCAAAATCATCTTACACAAAGCCCATTTTATAATAAGGTGTTGAATATCTCTTGTAATTTATTAAATACTGTACTGATAGTGAAAAACAGAATGGCTGTATGGGTACAGGATGGTTGTGTGTCAGTTGGTTTCCTTGTGGTCACGTGGCCTGCCGGGAGCTGCAGTTGGCTGCTCCCGCTCAGCATCACGAGAAAGTATCGTATCCCAAGCTCAGGGAAAGAACTAAATTAAAAATTCAAAGGACGGTTTCTATTGAATATATATTGCTTTCACACCATGGTTAACTCACAAAGTCGTAAGCTGAACCATCACTAAGTTGGGAACCATCTGTATAATGCTATTTGAAAGCTGTAAGAAGATAAGTTAAAGGAATGCCACTGAAAGCAGTGATAAGTAAAGGGTGTGATATTCAGAGAGAGCTCTGTGTGGGCTCAGTAGACTGGAAAACTTCAGCATACATATTGTTATTGAAGTCATGAACCACAAATACTATTTCTAAGAGCAAAACGAAAAGGAACCTTCAGTAACACAGACATTGAAGGGATGGCTGAGGAATGACAGCTCAGGCAAACACTAAGGAAATGTGTGTGAGCGTCACACACACGTGTGTGTGGTGTCAGCATTTGCAGGTTTCACAGTCATTTTCTTTTTTAAAAATTAAACAATAAACATTCCTACTCTACCTTTTAATCAACAGGTCTTCTAATACATTTGTAGAAACAAGCACTTATAAATATATTGTGGAGCAGCGTAGGACATCTACAAAGTGGGGCACAGCTTCAGACTTGGACAAGTATTGTGTAGTTAGATTGCAGAGAATGTTACTTCTCACGTTAGTCCTCACTCCACAGATACCAATGTATTTGCTTCTCAGCAGAAAGCTGAGGCAGTCAAGGAGGGAGTTTGGGCTAGTATTTGACATCAACCACCCCTGGACATCAAGTGACACACCCAGGTGTCACAGCCAGGTAACTGGATGCTGCAACTTCCCATTCTCAGGCCCGAGTACCTTTAACGAACCCGCTGGCCTCCCTGGTTACAATCCCTCTCATTGTTTAGTCCTACAAAATGTTTTGACAGTCTTGGTTTCTTTAGATAGTACTTCAGCTTAAAAAGCCAGCAGTCTTTGGTAAGGATCTTGATGTCCAGAGACGTACATGGCTAACTGAGATGACTTGCAAATCTGAAATTCTTCGAATTTGAATTTATTGCTGGTGTCCTTACAGGCAGGGCACACATAACAAAGTTTTAGACATTTGTAAGTTTTGTGTTTATCACTTAAATCTGTCGACACACTACCTGTTGAAGCAGTTCTGTTAAGGTCACTTTTGGAAAAATGAGGAAAGACTTTCACCCTGGCCCAGAGCTTTCCCACATTTAAGTTGTTTGGACTTAAAACACCTGTTTTTCCATGGGAAATGGAATGATGATAGGGCTGCCATTCTTAAAATTACCTTAAAATCTCTAAGATAATTAATTGTGTGCTTGATCTATCTGAGAAATTTGTCAAAAGCAGGGAGCAGAACAGGGTTAGGGTTTCAGCATTAAAGGAATGGAGAGCAAACCCTTTAAGGACTTTTGTACCTTGCTTACCAAGCCTGGATTGTTAGTGCAGCATGGACACAGACCATTGGTAACTTCAGTTACTTCATGAAGATTGGCCTTGGAGAATATCAGAGTTGTGCAAGGAGTTCTGGTCACCTAGGTGGCTGAGTCCCAGAGACTGCAGAGTATGATGAGTTTTTCAAACAGCTAAGTCATCAAAGTGATGGCCAGATTTTGACTAGGTTTTTGTAAGAGAAGAGGGGTCCCTCTCTTGGTTTGGTTAGTAAAGAATGCAGGGCAGAGAAAGTTACTATTTAATGGTTATAGGGTTTCAGTTTTGCAAGATGAAAAAGTTTTAGAGATCACATAACAATGCAAGTACACTTAACACTACTAAACTTTACACTTAAAAATGGTTATGATGGTAAATTATATGTTCTGTGTATTCTACTACAATTAAAGGAACATGGAAAGAAAGAAGGCCCAGACATTTATATATAGAGCTCAAGCTAGCTTTCTTTGACCCCCTTCTTTGTCTCAGAGGGTGCTTAGGTACATTTTCCATGTGGCACAAGACATCTATTGCATCTGCTCTTGGAAAGCAGGGTTGAAGAAGGAAAACTCTGGAATGAGGCAGGGTTTTTTGTATGCATCTCACCTCATAGCTGTACTTACATTTTACTCTTTCTTCTTAACTCAACTGGCAGTAGCCTAAGGAGCAGCTTCTGTTTTGTTTCATATGGTTGTCCAGTAGCCTCACTAGTAGGATAAAACAGGTGCAGTTAAATCATCTTTGCTAAATAAAACCCATTTCAAAATAAGTTAATTTTACTACCAACTTATCGGACAATGTTGAATTATTTCCATGCCAATAAGATAATAAAGAGCAGCTTATTATAAGTGTACTTAATAACAAAATCAGGATAGGAGGAAAAGGCATTCAAGCACAAGTAATTTAAAGAAATATGGTGGATCATGTTCTGGCCTTGTGGACTAAGGGCTTTTTAAAAATGGTTGATAAAAATCCCACTCTTCTGGTTAATTAACAGATCTGCTAACATAGACATGACACAAAGCACTGTGACACCATAAGGCTGGCACTGGATCAGAACTCTGCTTTCCTATTTGGGTCTGAGGAATGTGCACAGAATTCACATGAGGAGAAACTAACTACTTTCATTCTGTTCAAAAACAATTATATTTACCTCATTTGTTTAGAGCATTATTTAGTAGCATGCTTACCTTGTATTATCTTTTGTGTTCCTCATAACAGCAATGTTAGTACCTGTTGAGTAGGTATTGTCATACCTGTATAGCCTTTTTATAGACTAGGGAGCAGAGACTTGGCGAGGTTATGTGACTTGCCTAAAAGTCTCATGGTCCAACACAGCCCTCTACTGGGTTTCTCTTCTCCCTGGGTTAATTAATGTAAAGTAGTACTAGGAGTCTCTGTGGTCTGGTTGTCCAGCTATAGGTGCTTCTGAACATCTGGGTCCCATAGAGCTGAGTCAGCAGACCTGATGCACTGTGACTGACGCACATTGACTCAGGCTCTGCAGGGCAGGGAGATCTGGAGTCCTCAGTACAGAGAAGATACTGGATTTACTTAGAAAAGAACCTTGGATACTCCCATACATGTCAATAAATGTCTCTGAAGAGTAATTTCTGTCCTGCTACCATTTTGGGTCTATAAATCCTGAGTGTTTAGTTCTTACTTTGAAAAAACTGTCTCTTTTTGGCCTAAGTCAGTCATTTTAGATACTGGTGACAGGGTTAGATCTATAGAGATCAAACTCTAGCTTTATTATTCATAAAGACTGTATTGGCAGATGTTGTTTAGATGCATGGAGAAATGGGTGTTTTGACATCCACCTTAATGAAACTTGAAGCCCTAAGTTACAAGCTTCCCTTGTGAGGATGGTGATGGTCGTGAGGTAGAGCCTGCCTTACTTAGCTCACTGCATTGTGGAGCGCATAGACTCAGTTGATGTCTAGAGTGGCTGACAGAACTCAGGAAAATGTTTTACTTACTAGATTATTGGTTTATTTGTAAAAGGTTATAATTCAGGAGCTAGCAGATGAAGTAATTCATAGCGCAAGGTATGCCAAGGGGCAGGGCGCTTCCTTGCCATCTCCTGTGCAGGAGAGGAGAAATGAATTCCCTCAATTCTTCAAAGTGCTTGGCTGAGATACCTCCTGCAATAGAGAGAGATTACCAGGAGAAAAAACAAATTTAATTTAATTTTGTCTGTATAGGGGCCCCCCAAAAGGGATCAAAGCATGCAGCTTTTATATCTTTTTGACAAGGAAACAATGGATTTGAGGAACTGACAAGACAAAGAAGTTTGAGCGTGGGGTAGTAAGCTAGAGAGGAAGCAACAGGTTTGTTTACATAGTTTTCTGTGCTCCAAATCCCCCTATCTCTGATGAGGATGGTAAGGATGTCTCCTTTCCTCTTGGTATGGGAGGGTACCTTTCATGTGGGGAATTTATTTTCTGCTTTCAGGGAGACAAAGACCAGTCAGAGGGTCCTTTTTGCATTGACTATTCCTTATGTAACTTTGATTCAATAATCAATATGTTAGAGCAACACATTTTTGGGTGATCTGCCCCGAATGCTATCAGTTCCCTTCTCTGAAACTTCCAGGAAAGTTTCACAATTTAGAAGCTGAGTTGGTAGATGAATACATAACTCATTGAATCAGTCTCTCAGTCCAGGAATAGGTCAGTCCAATTGCAGGAAATGTTCTTGCAGGTGGGTCCCCAAAGCCTGTATGTGCAAGCAATCAGGTATTATATAAGAAGCATTTCTATAGTAATAAAAGGAAAACAATGGTTAATGATTTGAGCAGACTATAATTCTAGTTTCTGAGATCTGAAGGTGCCAGTGGAGATGATTTCTAGATGTCAAGCTTGAAGCATATTTAGGTAGAGTGAGGGCAGGCAGTGGCAATCTGACAGATTTTCCTGGTTTGCAGTTTGAATGTCTCTGGCGATCTTTCTGAGCAGCCTACATAGCAACAGGTAAGAAGATTGTTCATATATGAGCTGTTGTGTTGATTTCTCTGAAGTTTACATCAAGTTGTCCAGCTTTAGTTTGTATAGCTTTGGAAAAAGGACAGTTTTAGTTTAAAATGACTCCAAGTTGGAAGAGTGGGAGAAAAATTTGAAATGTTAGTTCAGAGAGTTGTAGCCAAATATTGGAGGAAACTAGAAGTCAGGATCCAGTCTGTTTTACAGGTAGAAAACAAAACCTCAAAGATAATAAATAGCATTAAAATCTGATATCCACAAAAGTGTATTACTGAAATATAATTTGTCACTATAATCAGCCCCATTTTTATCAGATAATCAAAATAAGACTCATTTGTTTGTCAATTAAGACTAATCTCATTAAATTTGGCCTGGTTGTTATGTAAGTGCAGCAAGAATACTAGTTGACCATATAGGCTCTTTAACACAGGTTTGCTGGAACTTTTCATTAGGAATCTCTGAACTTTGAAAAGTTGAGTGAGAGGCTAAAAACCAAGCCAAGGACTTGCCATCAGACTCTATCTGTAACATCTATAGATTTAGGTAAATTCCTCTCCTCTCAAAGGTCTCCAGTCAAAGCCTTGGTAATATAATCAGTGCTTCTAATTGTGTCCTCTTATAAGGAGAACTTGCTGAACTTATGCAGGTAAATACATAGGCATGAAAATAAAAATGCTCATTGAGAGTTTCTAATTCTAGGAGATCAGGTAGGTAGAAAAAGATAAAAGTTTCATATTTGTTCACAAAGGTCTATTTTACCAAATTCTTCTAAGTCATAGGTAGTCAGAGAGAAAAAAGAAAAAGGTTTCCTTAAATCTGGAAAAACAAAGCACTTAAAAAAATCAGCAATATGTCAAACAAAAAAAAGTAATAAAAATTATAATCCTCCTCAGTTTATTCAGTTCCATCTTCTCCATTAATTCTTGTTCTGCTTGAATCCAGTTTTTCCATTGTTTCTGGAAATTCTTACCCAGTTCTGTTTTATGACCTTAAAGGTTATCAGAAACCCATATACCTGATTACTTGTGAGAGTCCTTCCCATGAATCTCTCTGAAGATGAAATATATTTGCAAAAGCATTAGAGTAAAACAATAACTGTCTATGAAGGACAAAAGACTTAAAAATGCCTGGCTAAAGATCTGATGAATGTTCATTATAATGTAGTTGACAGGAAATTTGGTTATTTTCATGACATACAACATTTTAAATAATACCTAGAAATACGACTGGTAACATATACTAAAACGTGCAGAATTTTAGGAATTTCGAACAATTTTAGGAGCACTTGTATTAATAACATTCCTCTATACAATATACCTGAAGGTTTACCACCACTTATTTGACAATGCTTCCTGATGCAAACCAAATAAGCCTAATTAGTGTGACACCTGTCTTTTTATAGGCAGAGAGGACAAATCCTTTGAGATGTCCCAGGGGCCCTTTGGAAATTCTTAAAGTTAGTTTGAAGTTAGAAAGACTTCATTTAGAATTTGCATTTTGGCAAGTTTGTCAAAAATATTAAAGAGGTTCTACACTGTGTTGTATGTTTGAAAACAAGATAAGATTGTATGTCAATGATATTTCAATAAAAAAAAGGAATGTAGGAAAAAATTATTATGTTCTAAATCTAAAAGGAAAGAAATATATTATTTCATATTCTGGAAAAAAATCCCTGAACTATGTCTCCTTAAGGAGGTGACAGTGTTGTACCACTAGAGTCTCAGCACCCCTCTGGAAATCAGGGCCCATGGGAGGAAGAAGAAATCTTGGCAGTCTTCTATAGAAAATACTTTCCTTGGTTGGCTAGGTTCCTTCTCATTAAATTAAGATGGAGAATACAAGATGATTTAAATGCAGATGTTCCATCCAAAGTTTGGAACACTCATACCCTTTGATTCATCAGTTCTGCTGCTCAGAATCTCTCCTACAGAAATACACAATCCAAAGTATATGTGTGCAATGATGTTCCCTGAAACATTGTTCATGATTATGACAAAAGTGGAGAAGATCTTATTTCTACCAAGAGGAAATGGTTGTATGAATTCTGGTGTATTTATACAATGCAATGCTAAGAATGAATCTGCACTGATGGGCAAAAATGATCAAATAGAGAGCTGAGTGGAAAAATCAAGAAAGGGAAATATATGGTAAAATCCTATTGTATTAAAAATAAACTGTATACATGTTTGTACTAAAAAAAATCAAAGAGGTTCTAAAACACTTGGTCAAATAGGATCATAGGTCACTGTGAAATGACATTTGTACAATTAACTATGGTGACAGTTAAAACCTTTGCTGGCAAATACAGAAAGTTCAATAGTTGTTAAGTGAAACTTAGCTCTTTTAATAGAAAAGACTCATTTTTTAAAAGTAATCAAAACCCTGATTAAAACAATAAAGGAAATATTTTGATGAGAAACAAAATTTGTTTTCTAGACAGATTACTTAAAAGATAATGAAAATTTTTCACAGTCTCTTATCAGGAGTAGACCAGTAGTCCAAGAAAACTTTGTCCTTTAAACAGATGAAAAAAAATAAAGTTCTGGTTTTATATAAGTACACTATTGATATTGAAACTTACTTTTAAAATTCTATAACAAATTACTTCAGTCTCATTCAGCTTGACCACACATAAAAGTTCTTTCCCAATATTCCTTTTTTACAAACCTTCTACAACTTTCTATGTCCATATAGTTTGTCCCTTGATCTCTTTTTCATTCAGAAATAATCAGCTTTACTTCAGGGGAAAATAAAATGACTTTCTTTTCCCTCAGCAAAAATGCACCTGTATTTCTTGTACCTTTTCTTACCCAAAACACATATCCTACTTTGCTTGCATACAGGTTGTTTCCTTCATTACTTCTAGTAGCTTCAATTAGAATTCTTAACCCTTACAAACTTTAATTTCTATTGAAAACTAAGAAAAAAATAATTGTGAACTGTCTGTTATACCAGCATTCTTAACATTGACAAATTTATGCCTATATGTCATAATTTCTAGGAATATACATTTCCTTGTAACACAAGACACTAATACCTCTAATTTCTTTGTAATAAGAGGTCAATAGTAAGTAAACTTAGACTTGTTTAGCACTTAATGTTTCAGTATGTCATCTTATTTTGAAATGATCTAGACATTCAATTATTCCCATCATTTCACTTAGCAAAATTCTAAGGTTAGAAGTTACCAAAAAGATTTGGGAAAACTACTTAAGTGGTTATATCATGAAACCATCATGCTAAAAAATTCACCTAAAACCCCTTATTTCATTTACATCTATTTAGTTCATTTATTTTTATCCTACTTACATTACACCTGAAGATCTCATGAGACAAAAAGCAGTTAGTCATCATCTTAAGTTATTTTTCTTGCTGACAATTTTTGTAACAGATAATGAGCTTATTTGACTTTAGTAAACCTAGGTAGAACAAAAGTATCCTTAATATGGATAACTCTAAGGATATGTCTATATTAATTAAACCAACAAAGTTAAACTAGTTTTTATTTACTGAAAATTATATTAGATCATGTGAACTTGAAAAAATATTTAGGTTAGTTTCTATTATATTTATAAGATACTGAAATATTTAATTCATAGGCACTTATTTTTAAGCCAGTTTAATAGGGCTCTTTTATAAATTAATTTTGGCAATACCATCTGGACGTAGAAAAATACCATATCTATGATGTACGTAGACATATATACAGAGAGATCTTAGTTTTCATTTAAAAATTTTAGCCATGAATCAGGTATAATAATATAAAACTCACTTGTTTATAACAGAATATAAAACTCACTTGTTTATAACTAACAGAATAAGTTGAATTTATCTGTGTAGATGGCTAAAGCTTTTTAGTATTTGTAGAGAAGACTTTTAAGATTTGTATTTGTCCTTGACAAGTAATCTTATGGAGGCTGTGGTCTAGCGTTGGGTAAGAGTCTTTCTAACAGTTTGTATTTTCAAAAAGCCTCTTTCTAAGAGGCCTTGGAAAGGTGGGGTAGAAGGCACGGTGGCACCAGTATTCTGGAGAGAGCCTTAATTGTGTGTGAAGATCTTGGTAAACCGCTAAGAAGCACTGAATTTCGTTGTGTTTGGAAATGCTGAGCTCTGCCTTCTGCTTCGCTCAGTAAGCGGTGAGCCGGGCGTGTGTGTGGCCTCCTCCCAGGTGACGGTTCGCCTGGCTGAGATGCAGAGGCGGCGCTTTGTCTGGCGAGGGCGCGGGACTCGGTTCCCAGCCGGTTTCCTGGTAACAAAAAATGAGCTGTAACCTGAGAGAAGTGGTGGGAGTGAAGATGAAGAGAACAGGTGAGAGGCGGGACCGGGGAACCCAGCAGCTGAAGGGCAGGAAGGAGTATGAGAAAAGGAGGGGGGATTTCTGAGCCACGGTATTTCCTTTTGTTCTTAGAGTGAAACCCGCCCTCTCTGCCACTATTCTGTTTCTGTGCCCATTTTCTTCCACTCTGCCTTGCTTACCACATTCACAGTTTAGAATCTCCCCCTCTTCCCCTAGCCTGGACTTTCCGTGGCTAGTTCCATTTCCCAGGATGCCAGTTCCACCCTTTGGAAGCGATTCCGGTGATCATCCTCAGTAATGCTGAGCCTCCCCTCCCTGACAGTGCTCCCCAAACCGGTTTCCCTCCTGGATTACATAGCCCGATCTGAGGTCTCCTTGTTGAAGTCTGCGCTTCCTCCCCCAGGAGAATGAAAGCACCTTGAGAGTGTGGGATCCTGTGTGTCTCACTGATGTGCTGTGTGTGCAGCACCTAGAAGGCTGCCTGGCATGTAGTCAGAGCTCCATAAGTATTCGTGCCACAAATGAATTCCATGTAGAGATCTGACTTGGGGACAGAGGTAGGAAATGGGGGAAGACACGGGTCTCAAGACACCATGCAGCAAATGGCTGCTCACTTGGACTGGGTAGTAGAGAGGAAACGGCAAATCCAAGAGATACTCAGGAGGCAATACTGACAAAATGTGGTGACGTACTGATAGGGGAGATATCAAGGACCTTTCCTGTGAAAAATCTTCTGTGAGGCATCTGTGAACCTGCATTCGTACTTCACCTCTTCATTCTCTAGAAACTAAGGGCAAAGCAGTTCTGTGTTAACGTTCTTCAGAGAAGCAGAACTGAGAGGGTGTGTGTGTGTGTGTGTGTGTAATGCGAATTGGCCCATGTGATTATGGAGGCCAAGAACTGAGAGGGTGAGGGTGTGTGTGTGTGTGTGTGTGTGTGTAATGCAAATTGGCCCATGTGATTATGGAGGCCAAGAACTGAGAGGGTGTGTGTGTGTGTGTGTAATGCGAATTGCCCCATGTGATTATGGAGGCCAAGAACTGAGAGGGTGTGTGTGTGTGTGTGTGTGTGTAATGGGAATTGGCCCATGTGATTATGGAGGCCAAGAAGTCCCATGACCTGCTTGCTGCCTACAAGCTGGAGAACCAGGCAAGCTGCTGGTACAATTTGTCTGAGTCTGAAGGCCTGAGAGGGCAGGTGGATGGCCCAGCTCAGAGCTCAAATTCACCCTTCCTCTGCCTTTTTGTTCCATCCCGGCCCTCAGCCGATTGCCCGATGAGCACTTACACCGGAGAGGGTCATCTGCTTTTCTCAGTTCACCAATTCAGGGTTTCTTTCAGAAACACCATCACAGACCCTGAGTATATAGCATATTGTGGAGGCCACCATGGGCACTGGTGGCACAAACAACCCCCTTACATTTATATCCTATGAGCAAAGTCGACAAAGACTGACATGTCCACAGATATGTACATAACATGCTTTGGATGGTGATGCGTGGATGAAGCAAGGAAAACAGTGAGACAGAGTGGGGTGGGGTCACCGAGGCAGCTCTAAGTTTGGTGCTTCTTGAGCTGAGATCGAACTACCAGAAGAGACCAGCCACGAGATGGCCCACGGCAGCACCTTCAGAACCAGTTTCTGGTAGAAGAGTAACTGAAGTGGGGTTTTGTTTTCATGCTTGAAGGAATGAGTTTGGAGAAGTTGGTGCCATGGAAATTCAACTTTAAGTACTTTTAAACAAATCATTGTAATGCTCATTTACTTATTGAAATATTTTCCTCTTAAAAGTTGTTACATAAAACATTTTAGAGGTGGCCCTAATTTTAAAGAGGAAAATTTCTACCAATCATAAATAACTAACATGATTTTCAGTAAAGGATAGAGTCATAACTGTTATACAGATGTAAAAATGAACATTTGTTAAAGGTTTTACTTACCTCATTAATCATGGAGGAAACTAGGCAGATGTTATAACAGATTCAAAGGAGAAATCAAAACAGAACAAATTTATATGGAGTAAAGTAATGTTGACATGAATGTGCATATTCAGGCAAAACTCCACAGTGGAGGAGGGCAGTCAGTTGAATGTCTGCTGGTCAGGACAGAATTTACATGCCTACACACAATAATTATTTTGCTTTGCTGTCAGTTACTTATAACTGATAGCACTGTAAAACAGTTACCATAGAATCAAAAGGACATAACCTGGAGGGGTCTCTTCTAGTATCTAGATGATGCAGATCCACTGAAGCATATTTATTCCCTACATAATCAAATGAAAACTAAATAACCTTCCCTTCCCTAGGAATAAAGGTAATTCCTACTCTTGTGGTCTTTGTGCCTGTGGTGAGTGTTATTTGCCTATTTATTCCATTCTCACAACAGCCTCATGAGGAAGGTGGTGGTGTTTCCATTTTATAGATGAGAAAATCAGACTCTGGGAAGTTAAAGACATAGCTAGTATGGCAGAGTTAGAATGCCAGCTTGCCCATCTGTCTCCAAAGTACACACACACACACACACACTCACATACTCTTCCTGCAACAACTTGCTGATATAAAAGCTGTAGAAGTGCTATGTGTTTTTTCTTGATCTCTAGGTCCATACCAACCAAAGTGGATCTCAGGAGTGGCCTAGAAGAATGTGCAGTGGCATTGAATTTATTTTTAAGTAACAAGTTTACTGATGCCTTAGAATTGCTTCAACCATGGTAATTAACTTTATTTATTTTAGATAAAATATATTTTTTCACATGTTTCTGATGATTCTGTCTTTGATGTCATGCATGCCAGTTAATTTAGGTGCATTTCCACTTGATTATGTCTAAGCTAATTTGGTTGAGATCTCTTACTGTTGATCAGTTTTAATATCCGGTTAAGAAATCTCTTCAAATTTAAATTTAATTAGTAGAAAGTTTCTGATTTTTTCTCAAATTTTAATTTCTATATGTATTTAAATATTGTCATCTTATATAGTTTTATAGAGCTTCAGTTTGCTTTCTTTAGTGAAATAATTTTATGGATATTCCTCTTAAGCTTAAATATCATTGGAAAAACATTCTCTTTGACATAGGGATGGAAAAGAGTAGACTATGCCAATCTCACATGCTAAAAAGAAATTTAAGTTAATGAAAATATTACTGGGACTCCTATTTATGTGATAAACAAGTCAAGCAATTTAATTTCAGTGAAATTTCAATTAGTGCCTGTGAAGTTTTCAAATGTGGCAGCAAAACCCGTGGCCAGCCTTTCTCCTACCTTGGTATTCAGCTCTTCAGTGCAGCTGTAGCTGGACAGGAATCACCCGACATTGTGCCTTGAGACTTAGGCACTTGCATAGATGAAGCACAGACCTCACAATTTTCTAGAAGGCTACTTGGGCACAGAAGTGAGAATCTCATTCCTTTGGGTGATCAATAGGGTAAGGTGAATCTGGTCATTGACTTTGAATCTTAGAAACTAAATTACCTCCTGAGAAGTTGCCCTACTTACTTTATTAGAAATTAGAAGAGTTGTTACATTGTTTTAGAATTTTGATCACTTGGCATTTCAGGGGTTTGGAACAGATGATAAAATAGATGGTGAAGGCTGTAGCCTAAGGAAATTGTTCAGTGTTGTCCCCAACACTTGTGGTACCTCTAATAGATGATTAACTTTTACCTGCTCTTATTTCTTTGGGAATTTTTTTTTTGACCCTCCAGTGACCTCAGTGTTCAGGACAAACTGCAAATTACCTAAGGGTGTTTAGACTTCCACAGGGGAAAAGAATAATATGGCTTGCATTTGTTTTGCATTAGCAGCAGGCTGTTAGGCATTATATTTGAATTAAAAACAAAACTGTGCATTAATATTTTAAACCTTATAAATAACTAATTAACAGAACTTGAGAAGTTTTCAGAAAAAAGATGATAAGGTTTTCACAGCCTGAGAGTCTGGGATATGCTATACATTAGGACTAATTAATATCTTCAAGAACAGAAGCAATTCTCACTGGTAACTTGATAACAGGAATTATCAAAAACTTTAATTAGGATTCTCAGATAATTAGTTAGGATTCTCTAATTGGGATTGGATTAGATACCATGTCTAAAAGTTACCTTTGTCTGGGTTCTTTGTGGTTGACCTAGCTTATTACAAAAATCTTGCTTCCTCTTGGCATCTGGCTGGGAAAGGAGAGGGGATAATTTTAAATGAGCCTTTATCTTTCAAAAGAGATATCAGAATCTCTGCCACAAAATACATATCAGGTGCTCTTGATTTCAGTGTATATTTCAGAGCTAAAGACAGTACACTGTCAATTGTTCAACTGAGGAAAATTGGTTTGCTTTAAAACGTTTTCTAGGAAATGAATCTACAGGCTGCCCCCTTGTGCTGAAACAGGGGAAAACATATAGTAGGCTTCCTACTCCAACCTGGAACATTCTGTGCTACCTGTGTAGGCTTAAATTGGAAAGTCCTTGATACTTGAGTTCTTTAGGACGTATATTTTACAGTCCATATTATTTCAGTGATTACGGTGAAGGAGTAAATGTTTTCACTGTGAAAGTCATAGCATGCACTAGGATTTCTTGTGATTAGTATCCGATAAGAGCTGACCGTTTTTTGAGTTGAATTGGAATGTACTAATTCCCTGTGTTGTCCCCAGGGCTAAGGAGAGTATGTACCATGCCTTAGGCTACAGTACCATTGTGGTGTTGCAAGCTGTCATGACCTTCGAGCAACAGGACATCCAAAATGGCATTTCTGCCATGAAAGACGCATTACAAACATGCCAAAAGTATGAACTGGATAATTACATACCTGATATATGACCACAAACCTTTATGGCTGTGTGACACAGTGAGTGCAGTGCCCACTGAGAGCTCTGTCTGAAGTTGGCCACGGTTGTAGAAGGACACTGTGCTTTGAAGCTTCTTGTAGTTTGATGTGATAGAGTTTGAAATTTCCTGTTAGGAATCATATAGGATGATTCTTGTTTGGCCAAATACTCAGCATCTATATCTCCACTTTTCTTTTTGGTAACTTGAGCTACAGAGAATGACTGAGGGAGATTTCAGTGGGGTTAGCAGCCAGTACCTCTCAAGGGTCTCCCTATGGTGGATGAGGTTAGGTACTGCCTGCCAAGCCAAGCCATTCGGTAAGGAGTGGTTCACATTTGTCCAAAAAGACATATATTTGAACACTTGTGATTGGTGAAAATGAGGTAGATTTCCAGTTATATTTTAGTTTTTGTTCTTTGTGTGTAGGAAGACCCCAGCAAAAACTGTTAACTAATATTGGTCAATTTTAATATTGATGAAATTATATCTTCATGTAATTATGTTTGCAAGCCTTGCAAATGAAGAGAACATCTAAATATTGCTCTCAAAGTCCATTCTTAACCTTGACAGAAGTATTGATTTCAGCCACAGAGATCAGGGTATGTGCTTGGCAGGACTAGTAATTGTTTTGTGTGGGTTTATCCACGCACGTGTTTGGTCAGCATGAATTGAGTGCCCCTGGGATGCCAGCCGAGTGCTGGGAGCTAGGTGGGCAATGATGAAAAGGGTAGTCTCTGCCCTCCAGACTTTAGCATTTAGAGTTCCTCCTTTATGATTCTCTGGTGTGACTGTGAATGAATGTCAAATGAAAATGAACTTGGCCTGATTTATTGTTACTTGTTTTATTTCCCGCCCTCTCTTCTACTTATTCTCTGCAGATACAGGAAAAAATCCACAGTTGTAGACTCTTTCTCAAGTTTTCTTTCTAGAGGGTCTTTGGAACAGCTGACTGAAGGTAAGAGTCATTTAAAATAATTAATTTTTTTCCTTTCATTGAAAATAAAAATGTGATTACACTCATAAAATTCACTACATAAGTGTATAACATAGAATAAATGGAATGTCTTTTTCTCTTCCCTATCATAGTCACTCTCAAGATGTAATCACTGTTAATAGTTGGTTAAATAGCCCAAGATTACCTGCCTAGCAGAGCAGAGTTCAAACCCAATCTTCCCTTTCCTAAGTCTCAGCAATTTCTCTATACCCCCTTTCTCCTCTAGGCAGGTAGATAAGGGCACAATATGTTTACATATGGATGAGGGAAATGTTAAATTATTTGAATTATTGCTATGTTAGACATCTTGAAAATAGATGGTACTGTGTTCTTATCTTTTTATAAAGTCTTTGGACATGGCTCTTTAGAAAGTTTAGAATATGATAAAAATAATATTTTTTTACCAATTATTAAAAAATAAAGCCAACAGTGAGATAACACTACATACCTATTAGAATGTTCAAGATCTGAAACACTGATTATACCAAATGTTGGCAACAATATAGAGCAACAAGAACTCTTATTTGTGCCTGGTGGGAATGTAAAACTGTATTGCAACTGTAATACAAAAATCAAATGTAAAAAGATAGTTTGGCAATTTCTTATAAAACTTAAACCTTTGCTGTATAATCCAGAAATCGCTCTCCTTAATATTTACCTGAAGAGCTGAAAACTTTATGTACACACAAAACCCCACAAATGTCTGTTTATAGAAGCTTTATTCATAATTGCCAAAATTTTTAAGCAACTAAGATATCCCTTAATAGGTGAATGGATAAACTGTGGTATATCCAGACAATGGAATACTATTTAGCACTAAAAAGACACATGATACCAGTCCATAAAAAGACATAGAAGAGTCTTAAAAGCATCATTACTAAGTGAAAGAAGCCATCTTGAAAAGGCTATGTACTGTATGAATTCTTTGGGTGCCTTTGGAAAAGGCAAAACTCTGTGGAGACAGTAAAAAGATCTGTGGTTGCCTGGAGATGGGATGTAGGGATGAATAGGTGGAGGATTTTTAGGGCAGTGAAAATACTCTGTATGATGACACAGTGATGAAAACAGATGGCCATACACGTGTCCAAACCCATGCAATATACACCACCAAGAGTGAATCCTAATGTAAACTGTGGACTTTGGGTATTTATGGTGTGTCAGTGGTGGTTCATCAGTTATAATAAATGTACTGCTCTGGTGGGGCATGTCAATAATGGTAGTGGTTATACATGTGGGGGGGGGAGGGATATATGGAAATCTCTGTACTTTTCCTTTAAGTTTGCTGTGAGCCTAAAAGTCCTCCAAAATAATAACCGTAATTTAAAAATAAATTAGCTTGTGACTGTAGCCTATTCTGAAATACAGGTTTATTTAGGCTTTTGTATCTAAAGGCATGCTTAGCTAACATTTCAGTGCATAATGAAGACATTTCCCTTAGTGGACCAAGGAATTTATAATTAAAAGATGTTCTGATAATTATTTCCTCATAAATGCCAAATGGCTAATTTTGAAAGCTAAGAAACTGCCCAATATAAATCAACCAGAGCAAAGAAATAAGGCTTACATAAATTAAGTTGTGTTTTATTCCTAATGAGTCTGGTTGTCACCACAACCCAAACAGACTTTGTGTTCAGGGTAGCATGTCAAAACATTATAGCTTTAGTGTGTGATTTGTTTTTCCTCTTGGTAATTTTCATTTACATCCTCGAGTCGCTGTTTGTCTGCAAGAGTGAGTATATTTAATTAAACTTTTCATGGGTTTAACTTAGAACACACCCAACTTCTCTTGTGGCTGGCATATAGCCCCGAAGGGCTTTCAAATTGCCTTTAAAAACATATTTATATGTAGAGTTTAGGGTGAGAAAGAAATTTAATATGAAAAATACTTACATATGGAAATTCATATATAAATCAAGTATAAAAATTAAACAAATATTCATATTTGACCTGATTGTTTATAATTCATAATGCGTGATCAAAACCGAAAGTTTCTGTGATGACTGCCCTTGTACTGTTCACCATGTAAGAACTTATTCACTATGTAAGAACTTGTTCACCATGTAAGAACTTGTTCGTTATGCTTCAGAAGATTGGAGACTGTTGAGAATTAGGCTTGGGGTTGATTAATGACTGTGCATTGAGTCCCCTATACAGAATTTTATTGTTGTTAACAACCATATGATCAATAAATATGAGAGATGCCCTCTCAAAAAAAAAACAACTTACATATGGTATCTAGAGTTCAAACTTTCTTGCCTCTGATCTCTGCCTTCTTGTTGCATCCTTTAGGTGCTCTTAAATTTGTCCATCTTTAATTTAACCCTAATCTGTCTACCCTTTCTGTTGCCTGTTGAATTTAAGCCCAGACTCTGACTTTCAATGTCGTCCATGATTTAGCCCTGACTTACCTTTCAAGACTCATTGCCCATGACTCCCTTTACAAATCCTGTGCTTCAGCCCAAGGAGCCCTCTGGCCTTGTCCCGCAGGTGCCCTGTGCTTCTCTGGCTCCGAGCCTCTGCTCGTGCTGGTTCTCTCCAGTGCCATCCCCCTTGGCACAGGCCCTGAGTCAGCAACCTGTGTTACTGTGCTGGCTTTCAAAGTGAATAATTCCAAGCAACTCCCATCTTCTTAGAAATGTACTTAGAAAAAGGATATTCAAATGACACTATAAAAGTAGAAGTTACCAGTTTTTATTTCACTGAACACAGAAAATCCAGAGGCACACTTTGAGGTGAGGTATACCAAAGGACTGAGAAGCCCTGGTGTTGATGCTTTCAGGATGTGGACAGGCCAGAATGCCTCAAGTTTGGCCCCATCTGTATGCATGCTGTTGGCGGACCTGAGCTGCATAGTGCAGTTGCTTTTGTAAATTCAAGCTTGGAATATAAGCATGACCAGAAGTTGAATCAGTTTGTGAGAATGGTCAGTTGTGTGTGTGTGTGTGTGTGTGTGAATGAGATGGGGGTGTGTTTCTGTGTGTAAGTGAAAGAAAGCAAGCACTAGGTCTTAACCAGTTTGAATCAACAGTATTCTCACTATCACAGAACACTTTTTCAGTTACTTCACATAAAAGTGTTCTTCTTTCTGAACTTTTATGAAAAGACGCAGTATGGGTGCAGGGTAGTAATCTTAGTGAAAGCAGCTAACATGTATTGAGTGCTTATCACTCTGAATAGTGAGCTCTACTTGAAGCACCTCTTTTGATCCTTCAGCCAGAAGTAGAAACATTGCTAGCTGGACTTCATGGTGACAAAACCAGCAGAGAGAGGAAGGGCTGCTTGCTTGACCTGCTACAGCTAGTACGGCAGAATCTTTCCTCCTGCCCGGGCCCTGAAATACCCCAAGCTCATTAACTTACATGAAGTATCAACTTGCATCCCATAGATAAAGCAGGAATCTGCTGGTTTTGTTTGTGCAAAAATGCAAAGGTCCTCTACCCCTACTCTGACCAATCCCTGAAAACATCATGGATTGTTTAGGAAGACAGGCCATGTGTTTGGGGACACTCCACATGCCCCTGGGATATATGCAGCCCCCTTTGTGAGTGACATGGTCCTGTGCTAGATTATCTCAATAATCAAAATAGCCAAAAATGGGCAAGTGCTTTTAACATCGTCTTCTGTGTGTGACGAGTCATGACTTGGACACGAAGGGCAGCTCTTTTTCACAGAATTCTAGAGAGTTGCTGTTTTCTCTTAAAGATGTGTCTGATTATTGCCATGATTACCATACCTTCATATTAGAGAAGCTAGAATTCATAAATTCAAGACAGTGTTTTGAATCTTTATAACTGTGTTAAACTTGCATGCTACCATTCAGGAAAATACGTGGTTTCCTTTTTTAAAATTTTGTTTTCCTCTTGTGAGCTGACTCTGGGGCCCTGATACTTTGCAGTTAATTTGAATGGGGCCAAAGATGACTTCCCTGAACCATTTCACACATTCTGGGAAAATCCTGCTAAGGCACTGAGAACTGAGGTCATCATTGCATTTTTATGGAAGCACCAAAGCAATTCTAGGTTTTTATGTCTCTCTTGGGCTCATTTATCTACGAGTCTTTTCTGAACATCTCAGAGCAATTACCATGGACATGGGATTTTCCTTAATGTAATTTTATTTGTTTTTAATAGAGGAAATGCATGCCGAAATCTGTTATGCCGAGTGTCTCCTACAGAAAGCAGCACTCACGTTTGTGCAGGTAATGAACGTTCGGCTTCAGATCAGTATTGCGGGGAAGCCTGACAGCACTCGTAGAGGAAGCATGGTGCATTCTATGTCTGTGCTTCAGTTCTTTTGTCTTGGAGTCATGATGAAAGGTATTTGTTATTCTGATAGACTTTGGCTGGAAAAGACCTCAGTGAGCTTTTTCCTACTCAAATGCACTAAGAGGCTGTTTTGAATCTCAGTCAGCTGGGAACCACTGCCTTTTAAAGAAACTGTCTTAGAACGGCCACACCTAATTTCAGGATGTTTTCTCTGTGAGACCTGTGAGATTATCCCTCTTTGCACTTGCTCATGGTGGAGGGCGGTGGGTGGTGGAAGGAGGTTTCTTCATCCTTAGCTATTCCCTTCTTACACCAGATGCTTCTGCAAAGCTCAGGAGTGCATGCATTGAGAACCAACTTTTCATGTATACTGCAGATTTTATTTTTCCCCTCTTTCTATCCTCATTTCCCCCTTTTGCTTTAATTTCTTCTTTTTGAAGAGCAGTTTTAAAAGTCACTCAACCGAACAATGAATCCTTTTCTAATGGGACATTTCAAGTTCACCTCTAAGAAGTGTTATAGTCAATACTTGCTTAGCATTGCGTCTTCCGGTGCTTCCAAAGAATGTGGATTTTTGACATCATGGCCACATGGCAGTGATGGAGTGGAAGTGGAGTACAGCTTGTTAGGGGGTAGAAATTAAACTGTAAAGTGGGAAACCTTTCTTAATCTCAGTGTTTTGTGTACGGAGAGGTGCTTCTTTCTTTTTCTGGAGGTTTATGTCTTAGATTGGATTCTGGTTTAGTAAAATTGAATCAGTCTGGTCCATGATCCTGTTTCCTAAAACCCAACCATGAAGGCTGGTTGAAAACAACACTCTTACTGCCTCAGTAAACATAAGGCTGTCCTGGAGGCCCCCCATTTTTTCTGGTGGGTTTCCCAAATAGGGATTTGACAATGAAATCTGGGATTCGAAGTCTTATTTATTATTTGGGGACTTGTAATGACGTATCTGAAAGCTCTCCATGACTCTTCCCCACTCCTCATTGCTCAGTATCCAACCAGTGTCATGGTTGGGCTGCTTTTCCCTTTGCAGATTTGGCAGCCCCATCTCATCCTCTTTCTGACCGATTGTTCTAGTGGAAGTGTTGTTCAGCAGCTCTTCCCTTGACTGCATAGCAACCTAGCAACCCACTGACTCTAATTTCCCTTACCTCCAGCTCATTTTCCGCTGTGTAGTTAAGCACCCTCTCAGAGGTGAGCCTCTCATCTTTTTTCTCTGCTTCAGCATTTAGTAGCGCTCACTGACTCTGGTAGTGGTTCTGTATCAGAATTCAGAAATGGGGGAGACTTTTGCAAACTGAACTGGCATCTCCCCCAGATTTCCTACTCCTCCTTACCCATGATCTCAGATGCTACTGGCAGGTATGTAGCATACTTGTGTGGCTCCAGTAGAGGTAGCTTTCTTATCCTGAGCCATTCCCTTTGCAGTAGATTCAGCAGCAGTCCTGAGTTACACAAGCACAGATGGCCAAGCACACCATATGATCTTTAATGCTTCCTTGCCTTTCCACCTGAGTTTTCCTTTGCTTGCAAAGTTCACATCTGTTTTGCTGTCCTTCTCCTTTCCCCTTCCCAATCATTTTTTTGTGCCTTAAGCACTGATGCTTTCAGGAGCCTTTTGTGCACTTTTCCCTGTCCCCCTCCCCTACTCTGTGTTCTCACTTCATTCCATGCATGTTTCCATCCACATGCATGCCTCCATTCTCAACACGTTATTTTGCTTTGGTCTGATTTTGCATTCAGGTGCCTGGCATAAAATAGTTGTTATTCAATTAATGTTTGGTGAATCATGTGAAATATTCTTGTTTGAGGCAGATTTTGATTTGATTTAAGAAAATCTTCCCTGCCCAGTTTTGGGGCTTGTGTAATCATATGACTCCTTAAAATAAGAAGGTAAACATTTAAGTTGTGTAGTGAATTTAATGTTTTTATTTATTGGTTCTTAAAATAATTTAAATGTTAAAGATTTAATTAATTGTTAAATAAGTAAACTAAAATCAGTTTTTATTTTGCTTCAGGAAGATGTTCAAGTGAACAGGAAATAAATATCAGGGCATCTTTCTGATATCAATAAACTAGAAAAACATTCTCCTTGGAAATGTGAAACCTGGACTGACTCCAGTAGCAGCATCTATCAGAGTAACTTCTTTCAAGTAGTTATTTGATAAAATTTATTACGAGATTCTCTTGGAATCCTTGAATCCTGATCCTGAGAATAGCATTCATTTAGATCAGCTGTCTCAATTTTATTTGATGACCGTCACACAAAGAAAAGTGATGTGATCTTTTTTTTTGCAAAACAAAATTTCATATTAGTGGCAACCAGTTGAGAATTCAGATCAGTTACTTTTGGTCTAGCTAAGTATATGAATGAAATCCACAGTGTCAAATAGACTCTGCATGCTAAAAAAGTACCCTGCAAAAGAAGAAGCATAATTCCATTTAATGGAGTATGATGGCCATGCTCTAAGCTTGGCTTTAGAGCATATCCTTAAATCAACCATGTTGGGTTTTATTGAACCCAGAAGAAAGTGGCTCAGTAGATGATGATGTGTATTAAAGCAGATTTGGACTAACTCATATGGCCCCTAATTGGTGAGGATTACTTCCTTAATTACTTTCTTAAAGTAATGCAAGGCTTTTTAACATGGCTTCTTCTTGTTGCCTTCTAACTTGGAAGAAAAATTACAGAGAAGTGTTTCAAATGTAAAGCAAGAAGAATGTTTCAATTTAGAAACTATGTCCCCCAAAGATAGCTTTGTTCTAATCATATAAATACACTGCTGTGGGGACAGTTTTAAGAATATTTTTGCTAAATGATCTAATTATTTAATTGAATTGTTTTCAGGATGAAAATATGATCAACTTCATCAAAGGTGGACTCAAAATTAGAACAAGTTACCAAATATATAAGTAAGTTAAAATTTAAACTGTGTTTTTTAAATGATTCTTATACTATGTTTCCTTTGTACTCAAAATTCTCAAGGACTAATTTTTTTAAATTTAGTGTTGGTAAAAATGCACTTGATTTTTGGTTTACTGAGTATGTTCTATGTTATAGGACCACAGAATTTAAGTTTAAATGGAATTTTGAGAAAAACAGTTGAAAAGAAAGCTAATGACATATTCTTAGGTTAGATAATCTTAGATTCCCTCTCCTAACAATTCATGTATTTAAAACGACATATATGCTTTCGGTCTGGATTCTAGGACAGCACTGCCTAGTAGAATTTTCTGCACTGATTCAAATGTTCAATTAAGGTAGACCATAGTGTTGTTCATATCATCTATATCCTTGCTAATTTTTATCTAGATGTTCTATCATTTACACATAGTATTAAAAATCTCCAAAATTTATTCTGGAGTCATCCATTTCACCCTTTAATTTAGTCAGTGTTTGCTTTGATTATTTAGAACCTCTGTTATTAGACATATATGTGTCTTTAATGGTTTTATCTTCCTAATGTATTAACCTTCTTATCATTATGAAATGTCCCTACTAATAAGTATTGTGTCTCCCCTTTATATCCCCTCCTTATAATATTCCTTGTCTTGAAATCTGTTTTGTCTGATACTAATATAGCTACTCGTGCTTTTTTATAACTAATGTTTGCAAAGCACATATTCCTTTACTTTAAACCTATCTTTGTTTTTATATTTAAATTGCATTTCTTATAGATGTGCATAGTTGGATCTTACTTTTTCATTCTGTATGACAATTGACATGTTCTCATTTTTGACTACCATTCTGCTTTTTCTTTTGCCTCATTTATTTTCTCCCCTTTGTTTTATGACATTTTTTGCATTAACAAACTTAAAATTATAGATTCCAGCGTAATCTCTCTATTGTTTTCTTAGCTATAGTCTTGTTTAATTTTTTTTAATGGTTGCTCTAGTGATTATAATATCCTTCTAAACTTATCTTAGTCAACTTGAATTTAATATTATACTATTTACATAAATTATGAGAACTTCACAAAACTATAGTTTCATTTACTACCTGTCACCTTTTATACTATTCTTACAATAGTACACTTGCATATATTATAAACTCCACAATGCCATGTCAGACTTTTCCTTTAAACAGTCGTGTGCTATAGTCTCCTCTATTTACCGATATATTTACCATTTTTAGTGTTCCTCATTCATTCCTGTATACTTTCAGATTGAAGAATTTATTTTAGGATTTCTTGCAGTGTGTGTGTGTTTTCACAGTTTTTCCCTGTTTTCATTTATCTGAAATGTCTTCTTTTTTGCCTTCATTTCTGAAGGCTGTTTTTGCTCAGTATAATATTCTGAGTTACATGGTTTTCTTTCTTCTTTCCTCCATTTAAAATTGTCAGTCCATTGTATATGACCGGTGTTGTTTCTGATTTTTGTTATTTGTTACCCTCTCTGTACTGTGTCATTTATTCTGGCTACTTTGAAGACTCTTCTGTGTTTTTGGTTTGATTTGGATGTGTTGAAGTGTGGCTTTGAGAAATCTGTGGCCATTATTTCTTCTTTTTTTTTTTTTTTTGCTCCAGTGTACTCTGTCCTCTCTCTCCTGATCAGATTCCAATTACACATGTTAGTCAACCTGATTTTGTTAAAACAGGCCATGGAGGTGCTGTTCATTAAAAAAATGGATTATTTTTTTCAGATTAGCTATCTGAACCATGGTAGATATTCCCTGGTTTTATTTCCTGCTTTTTCTCTTGACTGTTTGTCATATTTTTCTGTTTCTTTTCTTGTCAATAATTTTTAAATTGCACACTAGATATTGACTCATTGTAGAGATTGATTCCGTATTCTTTTATCTTCATGGAAGGTGCTGATTTTGTTCAAGGAAGTATTAACTTGACTAGAGTTAAACTCTATAAACTCTTACTCTCTACTACTGGGCAACATCTGGTCTTTGCTCCTTTATTTCTTCTGTCTTGTTTCTGCTTTTTCTTTGGAGCCCCCCCCAGTGCTCATATAGTTCATGGGTCAGACAAGAATTTGAGTGGCGTTTTAACACAGATTTTGGTCTTTCCTTCGTATGTGGTTCCCTCCTATCTGAAAATTTCCCCATTACTCTACAGCCACTCTTTGAGTTTTGAACTCTGTATAAGCTCTACACATTCTACTGATTGGCCTGGGGAATACTTTCAGGTTGCTAGCCATATAAATGTAAAGTCCATTCAAGAATTATTCATTTTTGAAGTTTAGTATCAACGTTTGGTCCTTCTCCAGTTTCTGCCTACTTTTTTTTTTTTTCACTTTCCGGTCCCTGAAAATATGTTTTAAATAAATATTTCATGTTTATCTAGAGTTTATAATTGTTATCTGTGGAGGGTTAATCTAATATAAGCTACCACTGCCCTAGAAACAGATCCCCATTAGTGGAAGCATAACCAAGATTTAGTATCTTAAGAGATACGTTTACTCAAAATGATTTTATAAAATTATATTCCATTCAAAATCCTGAAAGGAGGTAGATGGTTTAGGAACCTGACATAATTATTTTTAGTTTTCCTTTCAAAATATTTTTTAAAAATATGTTAAAGAGTTGATTGCTTTTCTACTCATCAAAATTTAAAAAAACAGAGGGTATTAAAATAGCCTTATAATGGTACAGACATATATATCAGTGGAATGGAACATAGGGTTTTGAAACAGACTGTGCATGTCTGTGTGTGTAAGTATACTCAGGTATATGTGCATATGTGTACTTGTACATACATACATGCAGATAGTTATCTGGGAATTCAGAGTATACTAAATTCCTATATATACATAGGGCTCTTTCAAAACAGTGGGGAAGGTGGGTACTTTAATAAATGTTCTGAAAACTGGTTCTTCATTTTGGGAAAAAAGTGCTATACAAAAATCAGTTCCATGTAGGTTTCATATAAAATATTTTTTAAAAAGTACCAGCAAAAACATATGTAAGTAATTTTTCTAGTCCTAAAGTACAAAGGCATTTAAACTTTTATTTTACTTTTACTTTTCCCCTTTGAAATAATTTCAGAATTTTTACAAAGAATTTTCATATATTTTTCACTCTGATTCACAAATGTTAACATCTTATAGAACCACAGTGCAATTATTAGAATCACAAAACTAACATTGATACATTATTAAATACAATACTGACTACTCAAATTCCTGGAACTCTCTGACTAATGTCATTTTTCTGGTCCAGGATCCTGGATTTTACATTTGGTTTTATGTCTCCTTAGTGTCTTTAATCTGATAGTGTCCCTCAGTTTCTCTTTGTCCTTCATGACCTTGACATTTTTTAAGAATACTGAGCAGTTATTTTATAGGACACATCTCAGTGTGGACTTCCTTAATCTTTCTTCATGACTAAATTCAGGTTTTGCATATATGTGGTAAGAGTACCACAGAGGTGATGTTGTGTCCTTCTTAGTGCATCATATCATTTGGTATACATGATGCTAATCTCAGAAGCTTTCTAAAGCATGACATAAAATCAAGAACCATAAAAGACTGACTTGACCAAATAAACATTTAAATTTTCATCATGGCAAAATACACCATAATAAAATATATGAATAGAAATGTGATGCAAATGACAATGTGAAAAACTCCTAAATTGGTGGGAATCTAAACTGAAGAGTTTTTTTGGAGGATATTCTGGCAGTATATATCAAAATGGAGAATGTGCCTTGCCTTTGAGCTCAGAAGTTGTTTTTCTAGGAATTTATACTGGGGACAGTTAGGATAGATTAACTATAGTTATACTACTTGATGTATGAAAAGTACTTGATGAATGTATAAGAACACTCTTAGCAGGATTGTTTCTAATATGGAAAATTTGGAAATGTCAATATTTAATGATAGGATTTTGTTTAAATGAATTATTCCATAGAATGGAATAATATGCATTTGTTAAAGAATGAGGTAGCTTTCATGATTTTCATGGGAAATTATCAAAATAACCTATAGAATAGTATGTGCTTTATGATCCCATTTGTGTTTTTTAAAGATTATATTCTTAGTAAAGCATAAAAACACCTAGAAGGCTATGTATCAGGCTATTTACAGTGACTCTCCCTCTGCAAGGTGGTCTTGAAAGGGCACTTATACTTTATCCATATTATTTGGAAATTTTGTAACACACCGATAATCAGAAAAAAGAACATATTTATATTTTGATTTGAAAAAGAATCTAAACATCATATCCACCTCTTGCCATCCTGTTGCTATTTTGACATTTGAGTTTTTAACTCATATATGTAAGCACATACAATTATCTTTTTATATAATGAAATTATGTGCTTCATTTCATATTGAATTTTTTTTTATTTCATGTCAGAAAATTTTAGGTCGTTAAATATTTTTAATTCATTATAATTTTAATGGTTGCATCGTATTCTATGATGTGGATGTACCACATGTATGTATAGAGGTATGCACTCATGTGACTCTCTTAACTAATTTCCTGTTGTTGTCTATTTAGTTTGTTTATATATTTTCATTATAAATAGCAGTACAGCATCTTTCCTTATAGGTAAAGTTTTGTGTTTATCCATCTGAAGAATAATTGGGTTGGCAAACTTTTTCTTAAAGGGCCAGGTAGTAAATATTTTAGGCTTATGGGTCATGGCCATAAGATTGCTGTCACAATTATTCAACTCTATGACATAGTATATAAGCAGCCACAGACAATAAGTAAATGAATGTCTATGGCTATGTTCTAGTAGTTTGCCACTGTTTTACTATAACTATCATTTTACCAGAAGTATATGAATGTGTCTGCATTTGCCACACAAATGAAGTAATACTTTATTGTCACAAAAATGGCATATGTATTTTGGAAAATAAGAAAATGTAGATTAGCAATATTAACACACAATACACACTCCATATTCTTATTAGTCAGTGATTATAGCTTTTAATACTTCATTATATATTCTTTAAGAATATTTTCTATACATATCAAAAATATATGTATTTTTTAACCAAAATGACATCACACTGTACATACTTGTAACCTACTTTTTTCAGTTAATTATTTTTTCATATGAGTAAATATTAATTTCACATAATACTCAATCCATCATCAAATTTTCCCAGTTGGCCCCAAATTTATTTTACTGCTGGCATGTCTGCACCAGGATCCAACCCAAGACTATCTTCTGCATTTGATGTTTATATCCATTCAATATATTTAATTTTAGAACAGTCTCTATATTTATAACAGTTGTTGAAAAGCCAGTTGCCCTGCAAAATATCTCATGGATTTGTTGCTTCCTTGAGTTTCCATTTAGTTTGTACCTTGTCTTAGCTCAGGCTGTCATAACAAATACCATAGACCGGGTGGCTTAAACAACAGAAGTTGATTTTGTCACAATTCTGGAGGTGGAAGTCCAAGATCAGGGTACCAGTATGGTCAGGTTCTGGTGAGAGCACTCTTCCTGGCTTGTAGACAACTGTCTTCTTTCTGTGTTCTCACATGGCTGAGGGAGAGAGCAAAGGGGGTGAGAGAGCGATACAGAGAGATATCTCCTTCTTCCTTTTCTTATAAGTCCACTGAGCTTATCAAATTAGGACTGCACTCTTGATTACCTCCTGAAATCCCTGTCTGTAAATACAGTCATATTGGAGCATGGAGCTTCAGCATATGAGTTTGAGGGCTGGTGGGGTGGGAAATAATTCAGTACATTGCATTCCTCTAGTCCATTATATTTCCTGTAAACTGGATGTTAGAGCTATAGACTTTGATAGATTCAAATTAAGTGTATTTGGGTAGAGTATATCATTAATGAAATTGCATGCTTTATAATTACATCATGCCAGGTGATATGTAACATGCGTCTAATTCTTATTACCTTTTAAAAACATTTTGTCAGTTTGATAAGCAGTTCCTGGTTTTTACCAATTTTTGTGTCTTTGTCATGGTTTTGATTTGCATTTCTCTGATTAAGTCTTTGCGTTTTGAAGATGGGGGAGGGGATTTATGTATAAAAAAGAGATTAAAGTGATAAATGGGAAAGATTTGCTTGGATGGACCCAGAAAAAATAAGAAGGCAAATAGGGCAGTTGTCGTATGATTTGCCTTCCTCTTTCGGTGTCTGCTGGTCCCACACAGTTATTTTGCGTAGTTGAGACCATGGCGAGCACCCTGAAATCTTCTTGCCAGTAGCATCTTAGCTACCTGCTGGAAAGCAGGGTTGCTGCCGTCTGCACAGTGGCCGAGGAGCTGGCACTCTCAGGGAGTCTGCTGGAAACATTGCTGGGAAGCTGTGAGATCGCAGTCCTGTGGCCCTGTGGCTCTGGAGTCACGCTTGCTAATGTTCAAACCCTCTCTTGTTTTATGCCCAGAAAGACTGGTACTGATAAGCAGTGTAGAAATGGGTGTGTCATTTTCCCTTCATGATTACTACTAAGTAGCCTGCTAAGTAAATGCAGCACAGCATCATCCAATTTAACAATTCTTCATTAATGTTGCATAGTGACATTTATAGTGTGTATGTGGCATTTGACTCAACCTCGATTTACAGAGTCACAGTAAATTTATGCTGTAACTTTTTTCTTCAACCCAGAGAATGTCTTTCTATCCTGCATGTAATTCAGAAGAGCAAAGGGGAACAAGAGTTTTTCTATGAGTTTGAAGGGGGTGTCAAGCTTGGAATAGGGGCCTTTAATTTGGTAAGTAAACAATTATAAAGCCTCCAGAACCTATTGTAAAAAAACCTAAGATTTTCAGTTTCTTCTCTACTGCCTTTGAGCCTCATACTGAACTTTGCCTGGGTTTGGTTGAAGAGTAGATAGAGAGGGATCAATTTTCTTGTGTCGTGACCTAGTAGGGACTTTCGCCTGTGGGTGTTATGCAGTTCTGCACATGTTCAGAGTAGCTTTGGTTTGTACAGTAAAGGAATCATGTAGCACTCTGAATAGACGAGTCACATTTTTGGCAATGAGGAGCTTGGAACCCAGTTCCATTTCCACTTCAGAAATACTGTTGGCATGGCAATGGTGGCTCTACAGTTGAAAATAGTTGAGGCAGCAGTGATACAATTTGAGGTACGGTTTTGATGCTTTGGAGGGAGATGAAGAGTTTACAGAGATAGTCATCAAATTGTGATATATTATTTAGAGATTTTGAAATTTGATCAAGATTTGGCTGGAATTGGTGAGAAAATTAAGTGGTAAAGGGCATCATACACATGAGCATGTACACGACTGTGCCCACTTTGTTCATGAGCCTGTTGGTCAGTGTTGGAGGTGCTGGGGAAAGAGGCTGACTGGTGTCTGCAGAATGAATCACCTTATCCACTTGGTTATCAAAATCCTCCTCTGCTGAGGTTACACTTTGATGAGCATGGCTTTGTTCACATGGGCCACAAATTATTTAAATGTTTTTTGCTAATTCAGAGAGGTTTGTGCACATACCTCCTTCCCAGTGTGAAATTTGACTCAACATTAATTTGTCATTGATTTTCCATTCATGTTCCTTCCAAATGTGTGGCTGCCCAGCTAAACCAATGGCTCTAGCCCATGTGGGTCAATAAATAATTGCACATATGGCTATTTCGCCTTCCAAGCAAAGTGATCAGCCAGGTGCACTGCTTGCAGTCCTACACGAGAGGATTTCCCTTCATCACCACTCTTCAGGGATGTCCTAGATAGGGACTGTAGGCCTGCAGCTGTCCACTTTTGGGTAGTGCCTGCATATTGTCCAGAATACAACAGATGTTTGCTTTCTGGAAAAGGATGCTAAAAGAAACCTTGTTTGGAGGTGGGCACTGAGGGATTGCCTTCTCATCACTTTATCACTGCACAGAAAAGCCATCCTGAAAAGGCCAAGTTTTTGTTTTTGTTTTAGGTATATTCTGTTTGATTAAGTGAAAGTAATTCAAAAGTAATGGTTGTAATCTGTGCAGTATGTGATGATTGAGATGTGTAGTGGATTAAACTTGATTCTAATTTTTCATATTATTGAATTATTAAAACTTTAAGTTGTTTGGAGTTAAACATTGTATAGTTATATACACTAACAAATAATACAATCGTATTTTTATTTTATTTTTTACAGATGCTGTCCCTTTTACCAGCACGGATTATCAGATTGCTAGAATTTATAGGATTTTCTGGAAACAGGGTACACATTTCATCTCGTCTTAATTTTGACAGGGAAGATAAAACATTATTTATTGAATGTGAGGGCAATCCAACATGTCTTCATAACCAGCATGGCAATTATTGACAGTTTGTTTGAAGGACAATAAAGAAAGAGCTGCTGGTGCTTGATCATATTTTTCAGGGGTTAGAGAGTTTTTCTATTGAAAGTTAAAATTTTTTATCTTCGTTGCTTAAATTCTGGGATTAAAAATTATGTTTTACTAACATTGCTGCTTGCTGGATCTAGAGTACTCTTGTTTGGTTAAAATATCCTTCCTTAACATTTTAGCAACCCCAGAGTCTTTTGTAAAACCAGGAATTTAGGCTAGATTTCCATGTCTAACATTTTATAATTTGCACAGGTCAAGTATAGTTGCACTATTTGGGGTTTCCTTGTGTTTTTATAAGTTTCACTAGAAAACTAAGCAAGGAAATTTGTTTTCGATGAGTTTTATTCATTGTTTTTCTGTGTGATTATTTTTTGTAGTGTGTAACCTACATAAATCATAACATCAATATGCTATTACCAGGGTTGCCTTATTGAAAAAATTGTTTCTGTTAGTCATGAGTGTAGGTTTTGAGAAGTATGTGAGAACACATGTAAGAACCTGTAATTTTTCCCCCACAAATACTCTGTATTTTCCTGTTTCTGTGCTTCTGCTAGTCTCTCTTTTGGATGTCCCCCCAGCCACTGTCCCCTCAGATAATGTTTTGTTAAGAACCTTTCCATCCATCAGGTCTGAGATCAGTGTCCTCTGTTACACAAAACCTCGGCTTATCCTCTTTTTGTGAGGCTCAAGTATTCCTAGCTCTCAGGATCATTTACTTGTCTTTCTTACAGTACTCACCATATTCTAGTAAAATCACATGTTCATGTACTGTCTTCCTTATTTGATGGAAAGATCTTTGGAGACATAGAACTATATTTATTTATACCCACCATAATGCCTTGCACTTAGATTCTCTATGCTTTAATAGGTTTATATTTTAATCAGAGAAATACAGCATTTGTATGAAATGAGCACTGTCTTTTTCTCTCCTAAAATCATGATATAAAAGAATTTGTGAGATTATTTTATGCCATTTAAAATGTAAAGGTTGTTTCTAGTTAGTCATTACCACTATTCTAAGCTCTTGAAAAATAAACCCCACCTCCATGGAGTGTGGGGATATGTGAACTAGCATTTTAAAGGGTCAGATATGATTTTTCAGTCATCTTCTTCTCATTCTAAAATGCTTTTCATTCCTACAGGAGCTGGGTCTCCTGCAGTTACGAGAAGGCGCGTCAGGAAGAAGTATGAGGTCTCCACTGTGCTGCTTAACTATCCTAGCTTTTCATACTTACATCTCCCTGATACTTGGTAAGGACTAGATTATATTTTACGTAATTGGAAGCTGGAAAATAGTGACAGTTCTCATAGTAACATTTAGCGGAGGGGATGAAGGGTCTCTTATTGAATATGTTTTATCCATTCTCAGCTAAAAAAATTCTATAAAGCTTTCTTAAAATGATCATTTTTAGCATATGTTCATATTATATATTTCTTTTTTAGTAGAACCTAATATTGTTGTTAAAAACAGCAATTCCAATTAGAAATATAATACAACCACCTCTGTGTTTTTAAGAACTAATCTGTCCTAGAGCTTTCCTAAATTAAAGTCATAGATGAGACTTGTCTTATTCTATTTCCCAAATGTAAAATGATGGATGAACAGTTTCTGTTTTTTTCTCTGCATAGATGTTTGCTATGTTTTAATGAAATTTGGACAATTAGTTATAAAAACCTACTGTGTTTCATGAAGACTGAGGCTTTTCCTGTTAAATTTCTAGGTACAGGAGAAGTGAATATTGTGGAAGCAGAGAGTCTTCTTGCACCCTTCCTCCAGCAGTTTCCAAATGTATGCTTAGAATTTCAAGTGCACATTTCAACCATAATCCGTCTGCTGGGTTTGACCATTGAACAGTCTTTTTCTTCCTTCCTCCCCAGGGCTCACTCATGTTGTTTTATCATGCCCGGATAGAGCTGCTGAAAGGGAATGTGGAAGAGGTAATTTATTTGGGGGGAGTCATTTGGGGCACTGTCTGTATGATGAAGTTGTGTCACACACTCATTCATTATTAGTAAATTCAGCTATACATTTACTAGATGAATTAAAGAAAAAAATATGTCATTAAAAAGCCACCATCAAATTTTGTATATGCATTCTATAACATATAGTAGAGTACTGAATAGAGTCTATATTTACACATAAAGTACATGAGGCAATCCAGGGTAGAATATACAAATACAGGTGGGCAATCTAAGGAACTTTCAAAAACCTTTACTACTGTCAATTTCCATACTACACATTGACCTTGGAATCTAGCCTCTGCTCAAGATATAACTCTACTGTACTACATGTGGGCTCCTCATCAAAGGAAATTATTCACTGATTGCCTTGAAGAAGAAGAGTGAAGAGCCTTTCATGTAAATTTCTCACAAACAATTTTCTTCTCACAAATGGGG
This sequence comes from Manis javanica, assembly GCF_040802235.1. Classification (NCBI taxonomy): domain Eukaryota; kingdom Metazoa; phylum Chordata; class Mammalia; order Pholidota; family Manidae; genus Manis; species Manis javanica. The sequence goes on from NC_133157.1 coordinate 52,263,192, forward strand.
TCGAACATGTATTTCTCTTTGATTTTTTTTTTTCCACTTAAAATAAATCTTGGATTTCTTTCCAGGTCAGTATATCTAAATCTCCCTCATTTTTTTTGATGGCTGGGTTTCATTCCATGGGATGGATATACTATATATACTAAAACAGTCCACTTTTGATAGATATCTGGCTACTGTAAACAGTGCAGTCGTAAACATCATTAATTGCTATTTCTATGCACTTATTTATATAAGTGGATTTCTATAACACATATTCTGATAATTAGGATTTCTATTCAAAGATGTTTGCATTCTGACTAATTCAGCCAAATTGCCTAACTTAAGGTTATTTTATTTAAATTCCTATAAAGCTTTGAGAATACTTGTTTCCAGTGCTCTTTGCCAACTCTGGATATTATCTGTTGTATTTTTGCCAATGTGATGGCTGAAAAATGATAATCTGATTTTTATATTTATATTTTCCACTTTATAAATTTCTTCATGTGTATATTTATCACTCGTATATTTTATTCTCTGATTTGCCTATTCATATCTTTGACAATTTTCCCATTGTCTTTTTCTTGAGGGCTTTCTAAAATTGTTTACAAATGTATCAAATTGTTATATAATGACAGTTAATCCTTTTTCCATTTATGTATGTGGTGATATCTTGTCCTCTGTGTATTGTCTCTAACTTTGTTTAAGGTATATTTTACTTTCTGGAAGTTTGACTTGTCAGTCTTTTCTTGAAGGACTTCTTCATTTTATATCTTACTTGGAACTTCCCTAATCCCACATTATGAAATTCCACAGACCCCTCACAAAGTTAAATAAAGAGGCAGAACTTAACTGCATCATTGTATGTAAGGAACATATTATCATATTGAGTGGTTTAATGAGTGATAATTCTGTACTTTTTGTACAAAGTGTTTTATGTATTTTTCCATTAGGTTATTATCTCCTTGTCTAATGTCTGGATGATCAGCTTTATGCAATTGACTTATAGGCACAAGAGATATTTCGAAAATGCATTTCAGTTCAAGAAGAATGGAAACAGTTTCACCATCTCTGTTACTGGGAGCTGATGTGGATTTATATATACCAACAAAACTGGATGGAGGCCTATTACTATTCAAATCTACTTTGCAAAGAGAGTAAATGGTCCAAGGTAAAGTGTCATCTGTTTGCTAATAAGTGTCCAGGATGATTTTCCTTTAGGACTGTTTAATAGACTTTCCAGTTCCCTGATGACAAGGCTATTCCTAGTCAAAATTAATTCTGGTGCATTTGTGAGAAGTTGAACAAAATGAGACAATGGTCTCTTGTTCATTCTGTGCACCTTCTCATCCATGAACACTATAGTTGTATAATAGGAAAATAGTCTAAATTAACTGAAAAGTATTATTCTCATTTGGAATGGGTAATATAAGACTTAATTTCCTTCTATTTCTTTGCTGCCTCTTAATTTGTCTGGAAGATTTGATATCATCCCTGATTTGCAAGGTAGAAATGTCATGTGCCTAAGGGAGTTCTGTAACTAGCTGCTTTTCTTCTTTCCCTCAAGGCAACGTATGTGTTCTTGAAAGCTGCAATTTTGAGTATGCTTCCAGAGGAAGATACAGTGGCAACTAAAGAGAATGTAATAACTTTATTCAGGTAAGCAAGGCATAGTCTCAATCACAAATTCCTGAATGGATAAAGGAGCACACAGATACATCTTCCTTCTTTTCCCCTTAATGCTCGACCAAGCTTCATCTTCATATTTCTTTAATTTCTACTTGTTGGATAGAGGAACCCTTAAAAAATATATTTAGTTAAAAGTGAAAATGTCTTCCTGTTAGCAGGATTTTGCAGATATGCCAAAGTGATTGGGAATCCTGAGAACACATTATTTTTTGTTTTGTTACTGGAACTTTGCTACTGCATTTTGAACATAGGTGTCTAAAATGGTGTTGTTAGGTAGAGATTAACTGTTGCTGTGTATCAAAGGTGGTCAGATAAACTTAAGAAGCGCACAGTATGATTTATCCTTAGTCTTTATCCATATGACAAAAATTCCAAGAAGGTCTGCTGTGAATTTAATCTATTTAATTTTGTTAAGATCGGCATCCATCCATCCATCCATCTGTCCATCCATCCATCCATTTTTCAATCCATCTGTAACCTTCATTTTGAGCACCTACTGTATGAAGGGTACTGTGTCAGGGGAGGAATAAATAGGCATGGCTCCTGTCCTTGTGGAATTGATGATATTAGAGTGAAGCTTCTTATTGAAGACATCAATGAAATAATCATATAAATAAATGCACAGTTATAATACATGGCTCATTTTTCCCTCCTACTTTTCTCACCATTCCCTCTTAGTATCTTTGTAGGCTCATCTCATCTTATTTTTTCTAGCCATTACATGTTGATGCTTTTTATTTCAAAGGTCAGTCTGTAGAGCCTCAACATTAAGAAACCTCAGCTAAGCCACATTTAAATGTCTGGTCCAGGCCTTGTGGCTGAGCTTCAGACCCATGTATCCAGCTCCCAGTTGCCACCTTCCCTTGGATATGAGCATCTTCACTTCACCATGTTCGATCTTCTCTAGCAAACCTGTATTCTCCCTCTCTCATTGATTGAGATGACCACTTAGCCTTCCAGAACCCCAGGATATTTGGATCACCAACAGGACCTGCTGTCTCCCTGTTGCCCAGTGGGAGGAGAGGACTGTATAAGAGCACAGAGGGGATGTCAGATGTGGTCATGTCTGCAGGTGGAGCAGGAGCTGCTGAGGCAGCGGTGCGCCATCATGATGCAGCCTCAGACCCAGGGAACAGCCTGTGAGGGGCTCTGTTGCAGAAAAGAGCAGTGCGCATTTAAAAAACAAAAAGAAAGCTGATTTTTGACAGTCTATGATGCTATATATATATATATATATATATATATATGATGACATATATATATATATATATATATGTCAAAGAAAAAGAAAGGACAAAAATGGTTCAATTATGGAGTCCCACAGAACACAGTGCTCCATTTAAAAATAAAACAAAATGTGTTTTTAGTGACAGAGATCATTGGTAACCCTAGCAGGAGCTGATGAAGTAATGGAATAGAGGTGTAACTAGATTGGTGTTGCTGCAGAGTGAATAAGATAGAAAGAAATGAGAGACTTGAGCTTAAATACATGTGATGATGAAGGGGAGGGGGAGAAAGAGAGAGAAAGAGTGCTGGTTGGAGGCAGATGCATGTCAAAAAATATGGGAGAGATCTGAGCGTTCTTAAAAACTGTGGGAATAATTCAGTTGAGGAAGATCTGAGCGTTCTTAAAAACTGTGGGAATAATTCAGTTGAGGAAGAGATGTTGCACATAAAGCGAGAAATGGCATAATTGATATTTGTGAGGTTCCAAGAAGGCAAGGAGAGATAGAATCCAAAACATTGATGGCAGGACTGGCTTATCTAGAAGGAAGCACAGGTCCCCTTCTGTGTCAGAAGAGAAGGAAGAATAGGTGCAGAGGTTGCAAGCTTCTGTGTGGTGTATGAAAGGAAGCCTTCCTACCTCATAGCTTCTGTTTTTCTGTATGAAGTAGGAGGCTGGTTCATCTGTCGAGAGTGAAAGAGAAGGGAGCAGGCTGCAGGTCTGAGGAGGGTGGAGAGTGTTTGCAAGGATTGCTGCAGTCAGACAATGACTGCCGTGAGGTCCTGAGGGAAACAAAGTCAGGGGAATGGCAGGCAGTGCCAGGGCCCCTTTGAGGTTGGTGCTGGTGAGTTTACAGTGATGCCAGTCTGCCCTCAGTGCAGGTGCAGGGAAGATGGGCAGTGAGCTTCCTCTAGGATTGGGTTCTTGCCAGAAGAGTACAGCAACTAGGCAGTGGACAAGGGAGTTTAGGACATAGACCAGACCACGCAGCAGTAAAGGACAGGGCAATCTCAGCGGGAATATGGAGGGACAGGGAGAAAGAAGGAGACTGCTGGGCAGTTGAAGGGCAGAGGGACTAAAAGTCTTACAAGAACAGCCAAGTTAGGAGGAGGAGAATGGTGTTCAGAGAGAGGTGTGCTTCACTTTGTGCTTTGAGGTAGAAAAGTTATAGGTAATGAAATGATCTAAGGTATGACTCTAGGGGTTGGGGACTGATAGAAAGGAGAAGACAACCACTGGAGATGAAGAAGTAAAGGAATGGAGAAGAACCACTACATTCTTGAAACATAATTGATGACAAATGGAATATGATATTCTGTAGCCATAATATGAGAAATAATATCAGATTTGTCAACAGATTTGAAGGGATGACCAGGATTATTTTTAAAAGTTCTCTTTAAAAATAGGACCACATATTATACTACCTGTAGAATCAACATTAATAGAAGCCATGGTCTGATAAATGCCACCTTTTATGGGTAAACTGCATCTTTTCATTTCACATGAACAAACAACTGGGGCAATGGAATGGAATGGAATATTAAGATATGTAAAATCTTCTAAATTTCCTTCTATTTCCTCCACTTCAGAATAATGTTCTACATATCAAAACACTTTCTGTGAGATGCATAACCAATCTAATTTTCAGGAGAAAGTTGGAGGTCAGCTGTGTGATAGAGCAACTGTTTGTTGGGAAAATGAGAGTTCATTTTTGGGAATGTTTTCCCAAAAGGAATTCCCTGAATTCCTTCTCTGCAACCTGTTTGATGCATTTACAAGTTTATTTTCGATTTGAGAAAGTGCTCTAAAAACAAACATGTAGTCTCCCCACTCTACTCTCATTTTCATGTGCTTGTGAGTTTTGTAATTGGAATCTCTTAGACTTTTGGGAGGAAGTTTGTAAACATGGTGCATATCCTTAGATGATTATTTTCAAAATCACCTAAGCTTGGGAAACATTTTCTCAAATTACATATCAATTGCCGACTATCTTTTGAGCTACGTTATTTTATAGATCTGGAATTTTTTAGATATCTGGAATATTTTATAGATAGGAATAGGAAACATACCAGTTTAGCCCTCTTTCCTCTCTTTGAATATCTACAATGTAAGTAAATACTTTGCACTCTTTCTTGCTTACTCATGGAAACTGCCAATCTTGTATCTCCAATTCCTTGGCTGTGTTTGATAAGACATTAGCTAAGTTAGCTGAAAAGAAGTGTCAGTTGGTTCTCAGACCTGAGCTTGAGTCAGAATCACCAGGGGGACTCACTGAACTCCAGATTGCGGGGCCCAGCCCTAGAGCTGCTGGTTCAGTAGTTCTGGGGTGGAGCCTGAAAATGAGCATTTGAAACAGGTTGCCAGGTGATGCTCACTCTGCTGGTGGGGGAGCTGCACGTGGAAACCACAGATATAAATAATGTACGCATTCTGATGACCTCTCGCTGGGGCTGGGGCTCTCTGCAGACAGGTGGATGGCTTGAAGCAGAGAATTGCCGGAAAATCGATTCCTACTGAGAAGTTCGCCGTGAGGAAGTCTCGACGTTATTCCAGCTCACTGCCTGTGCCAGTGAAGCTCATCCTGCCTGCCCTGGTATCTGCCTTTATTTTACTTACTGTCCCTGTTCTAGGAATGATTTGTGCATAACAGCACACCCAGCTTCTGTTGTGAAGTTTAGCTCAATTAAAAGCCATTGTAAGTGTGTTTGTAAGATGAACGTTTTTATTAATAATCAAATAATAATAAAATTACAGCTAATTTTCTTTGGCAGTTGGTATGTTCTAGGTGTTATGATGAAGGCCTTTAAAAAATATGTCATTTGGTTTTTATGGTAATCTCTCTTATAGTCCCATTTACAGAGAAGGAAATTCAGGCAGAGAGAGGTGAGTTGACTTAACTGAAGCTGATTGAATTATAATGCAAGCCACATGAGATTTTTACTTTTTCTAGTAGCCACATTAAAAATTAAAAGATAAAAAAGTAAAAGGACATAGGAAACTAATTTTAAGAATGTATTTTGTTTAACTCAGTATATGCAAAATGTTGTTTGGACAGATAATTGATAAAAACTTCTGATATCTCACATTCTTGTATATTGTGCTAATTCTTTGAAATCTAGTGTGTATTTTACTCTTATCTCATCTCAGTTTGGATAGGCCACTTTTTCGGGGCTCAAGAGCCACAGTAGGCTGGCGGCTGCTGCATCTGCCAGTGTAGTGCTTGTGCTCACTTCCTTAATCATTATGCCAGTTAACCTAGACTTCATAAAAAGCATAATTTCAATTTTTTAGTGAAAACTTCTTTAAAAAGTACTGAATATATCAAGTTACTATAGCTCTTTGGGGGCTTCTGGTTAGTGTAGGAGGTAAGGTAGCATGGAAAGCCGTTCAGTGCCATCTGAGGCCGGCAGGTCTCCTTTGGGGTTTTCTGAATTTTTTTTTGTATGCCACAGTTTATTTGGTTATTCTGCCTTTCAGAGTTATTTAGTTGTTTCCAATTTTTACTATTACAAACATGCTATAATGATGTTTTTTATATTCCTCTTTTTTTGTACATGGGTATGTAATTCTCTGGGGAAGATTTCTAGAAATGGAACTCCTGGTTGAAGGGTATATGCATTTAATATTTTGACATTGCCAGATTGCCCTCCAAAAAGGCTTTACTGATTTAAATTTCTACCAACAATGTTTTACTGTTCTGATTTGCATTTCTCAATTGGTGAGGTTCAGCACATCTCTTCATGTGTGTCTCCTGTGAATTGTTGTTCATATACTTCCTTAATTTTTCATTGGGTTGTTGATTATTTTATCATTGACTTAGGTGTGAAAGAGAATTGTAGCCCCTAACAGCCCTCAGATAAGAGGTAGCCTGAATCTAGAATGTAGGCCCAAGTGTTCCCTATATAGGATAAAAAATCTTGGAGAATACCACCCTCTCAGCTCAGGTTATTCTGTATTTGTAATGGAACAAGACAAATATATGACCACTCTAATATCTGAGCCCAGATAAAAATAACTGTGCAAATCATAAAAATGACCAAATTCCAGCTAATGATAGAGGCTGCTGCATTTTAAAATCTTAATTTAATTTAATTTGATTTAATTTTTTACCAATTACAGCTTTTAACTCCATCCCTTTTTCATTTCTATCAAGTGATTTGCACTGGGAAATTTTTTCTTACTGCGTCACAAAACTTCTCTGAGAATTTTCTAGAGCACCATAGTCCTTTCTCTGCCCTAGAACTAAGATGCTAGTGTGTACATCACTGTATCTATCCTGCTTTGATTATTAAAGATCTTAAGGCAGGTTAACTCGCTGTAATTCTTTCTCCAGGTCTAAGGGTGTAGAATTGGCTTGCATTTGTGAAACCGGGAATTTTACCAAACTTCTGTTTTGCATAAAACCTCAGATGTGAGCTTTCCTTCTTCTAATAAAATATTCCATTAATAAAAACAAAATTTAAAAAACTGTCAGTTAAAATAAGTACTCCATTAGTTACTGAATTAAGCTCTTATACTGTTAGCAATAAGAAACTGTTAGATGTAAAATAAAAGGTAGAGTGTCATGATATTAGTTTTCAGTGCCATAAAGTGAAGATGATGGCTTTGCTGCCACTATGTTTGAATGTATTTTCCTCATTTCCATTGTTTCCCTGAAAGAAGCTGATCAAACAATATCTTTATCATCTTTTTTTATTGTAGTATCATTGACATACAGTCTTATGAAGGTTTCACATGAACAACATTATGGTTTCAACATTCACCCCTATTATCAAGTCCTCACCCGCCTCACCACTGTAGTCGCAGTCTATCAGTGGAGTATATTTTTATCATCTCTTAACATGCATTAATTTCCAAAAGATACCAATTACCATATTTATTTCAGACCCTTCATATATGAACTATACTACTGGAACATTAGAAAAAATATTTTCAAGCAAAAGCACATTTGCTTTTGGTCCCCACCTCCCACAAAAAAAACCCCTCATCATTTAGACCATTAAATATGATTTGTAATGAGAAATCATTAGTCTGCATTTTTGGGGGCTGTTGTTTAGCCATATGGCCTTTAAATGAATGCATTTTCTGTATTTGGATTGCATTATTGGACTGTTACATATTTTTAATGGTATAAAAAAACCTGAGCCCAGTAAAGTACTTCCTATGTTCATTTCTAGTGATGTCCTTGGAAACACTTTATATAAACAATTGGCAGATTTTTAAATGTTTCCCTCTACTTAAAAGTAACAGGAATTTATATTAAATGTAATTGTCCATAGTATCAGTTTCAAATATTATATTTATTTCTTTATCTGTAATCTGTTATCTTCCAAAACAATTGGATAACAGTAGGTGCTTAATAAATATTTGTTAAATGCATGAGTACATTAGTTTTTCAGTGAAAACATAATATACTATATATATATTGAATTACTTCAATGTTAAAGACAAAAGGTATATAATAAAATGAGAGAAGGAGAAACTATAACTAAACTTAAGTGAGGAAAGCCAAGGAAAATGATCACTAAACGTCTGGAGTAGCAACCAAGGCGTAGCACATCCGTAGTTTCGTCGTCATGAAGGCTGTTGAATAACCTCGATTGTGAACGGTTTTTCCTTCTTCTTCATTAGGAAATGATGTATGTCTGGAATGGTTTTCCGATAGTGAGCAAAAGAAAAGACCTTTCAGAAAATCTGTTGGTCACTGTTGAGAAGGCTGAGGTCGTTTTACAAAATGAAAGTAAGTATGAAAAATCAAAGCCATATTTTGCCGTATGTGGACCGAAGTAATTGCCACTGTTCCGTCCTCCCTCTGTGCATGTCTGCTCATGTCCATCTGTGTGCATCATCAGACCCAGAGAGCTTGGGCTGCAGGGGTTTGGGTGATGGCCCTGCAGGCGAAGGGAGGAATGACACACTGCGACACAGTTAAGCCTTGGGGTGTTAGGTTAAGTGAAAGCAGCCAGTTGCAAAAGGCTACACAGTATGCAATTCCATTTATATGAAATAATGAGAATAGATAAGGCTATGATGACAGGAGGTAGGTTGCCTGGGGAGGGGAGAACTGGGAGTGGGGTGGAAGCTAAAGGGCATGGTGTGTCTTTTTTGGGGTGACAGAAATGCCTTGAGGCTGATAGTGATGCTTGCACAGCTTAGTAACATACTCAAACCCAAGGAATTATATAGTCTAAATGGGTGAATTGTGTGATATGTGAATTGTATCTTAAAATAAATCTGTTACCAAAAAAAGGTGAAGGGAAAAAGGCAGTCAGTCGAGTTTCAGAGCAGCACCAGGAGAGTGCGCACTCCTGGTTTTAGTCCACGGCCCTTTCCATGACTCCTTAGCTCTCTCATGATGGTTTTGTCTCTTCAGTCATTGAGAGTGGTTTTGTCAAGTTGAACTCTTTTCGCAATTTAATTTTTTTACTCATTACTTTTGATTAGAGGTCCCACTCTAGTTTATTGGGAGCTCCATTTCCTGGAAGCAGCTGGCATAGTAAAAAGGAAAATCAGTTAATTTGGGCTTCTAGTTCCTACTCTGCAGCTGTGAGACTCTAGGAAACACACTTCTCCATTCAGAGCCTCTGGCTTCTTTGAAAATGGGAGTGGTGTTGGTCCAGGTGATACCTGAGGTTTTAGGCATTTTCTGATAATCTATTTTAAATAGAAGCTTTATCCTTTGATAAATGCCATAAATGATAGCCTTTGGTGTATTGCTTATCAACCTCCAAGTCATTTAGATATTATCCCAAGACAATGGTCTTATCCTCTAAAATATTCTAGCCACAGAATTAAAACAAAAATGCCTGTAGTGACTGACAAGGAAAGGAAATAGAAATTCAGGAATAGTCAGGGAAAATTATAATTATTCACTCATTTTTCTTAACTGAAAAAAAGATGGACACTGTGATGAGAATTAGGCTTGAGATGGATTATTGTGCATTGAGCATTGACCCCCCTATACAGAATTTTATTGTTGTTAACAACCATTTGATCAATAAATATGAGAGATGCCCTCTCAAAAAAAAAAAAAAAAAAGATGGACACTGAAGGAGCACTGGCTCTTTAGTCAACATACTCCCATGCAGGGGATTGAACTATGAATAAAGCTCCAGGGATGAGGACCTCGTTAGATCATTTTTGTACTTGGAGATACAGTATGAGGCTGAAATTTAATGAGATTTATCTTTACAATATTAAAAAAAAAATTAAACACATAAATGATGGATGTAGGTGAAAAAAGTCACTCATATTTCTGATACTATAATTCATGATTTTTGTTTATTCTGTGCAAGGCTTATCTTTATAGTTACAATCATAGTATACCTGGATAATATACTTGCCTAGTTTCACTTAATATAAACTTTTTTGTTAAATTGAGGTATAACTGACATATAACATTATATTAGTTTCAGATGTACAACATGATGTTTTAATATTTGTATACACTGTGAAATGATCACCACAGTCAGTCTAGTCACTATCCGTAGTTACAGAAAAAAAATTTTTTTTCTTGTATAAGAACTTTTAAGATCGTAGCAAATTTCAAACTGCAGTAGTGTAGTACTGTTAACTATGGTCACATGCTGATGTTATATCCCTATGACTTATTTATTTTAAAATGGGAAGTTTGTACCTTTTGACTCCCTTCACCCATTTTGTCTATCCCCTACCCTTAGCAACCACCAGGCTCTTTCCTGTATGAGCTTGGTTTTTTTGGATTCCATATATAAGTGAGATCAGGTGGTCTTTCTTTCTTTGATTTATTTCACTTACTCTCAGGGTCCATCCATATGGTTGCAAAGAGCAAGATTTTATTTTTTATGCCTGAATAATATTCATTGTGTGTATATATACCACATTTTCTTTATCCATTCATGCATTGATGGACACTTAAATCTTGACTTGGAAATACACTGCCATGAACACGGGGGTGCAGATATCTTTTCTAGTGTTTTTGTTTTCTTCAGATAAATATTCAGAAGTGGAGTTGCTGGGTCATATTGTAGTTCTGTTTTTACCATAGATTTTTCAATTGTTGCTAAACAATCCGTTTAATAATTTCAGAAGCTTCATAGCACTCAACGGAGCTAATATATCATAATGTGATCAACTCTCAGTGTTGCTTGGCATTTAGGCTGCTTTCTATGTTTAAAATAATTCTGGCTTTAGAGTCCCATCAATGAGAGAAAGAATATAAAAAAATGAAATCTGAATCAGTGGGCTTATCTACTAACACAGTCAAGGTTTCAGGCAGGTTAGCTGAATCATCCAATAGAAAAGTGAGCGCTGGTGTTCTAAGGCCAGAGACCAACTCCATCCCTTTCCCTCCAATCAGCCATCATGCAGATACAAACTGGTGATCACAGAGAGACCAAGTAAATGGAATACTCTACTCCTCTACTGAAAAAGTCATATGCGAAGCTTATGTGTGGATGGAAAGTAAGTCATCTTCCCATATTAGTGGCAGCATTTTTAGAAAGGAACCATAGTTCCTTTTCTCTTCCTTCCCCCCCCTTTTTTTTTTGAGAGGGCATCTCTCATATTTATTGATCAAATGGTTGTTAACAACAATAAAATAATGTATAGGGGAGTCAATGCTCAATGCACAATCATTAATCCACCCCCAGCCTAGTTCTCGTCAGTCTCCAATCTTCTGAAGCATAACAAACAAGTTCTTACATGAACAAATTCTTACATAGTGAATAAGTTCTTACATGGTGAACAGTACAAGGGCAGTCATCACAAAAACTTTCGGTTTTGATCACTCATTATGAACTATAAACAATCAGGTCAAATATTAATATTCATTTGATTTTTATACTTGATTTATATGTGAATCCCACATTTCTCCCTTTATTATTATTGTTATTCTTTTTTTAAATAAAATGCTGAAGTGGTAGGTAGATGCAAGATAAAGGTAGAAAACATAGTTTAGTGTTGTAAGAGAGCAAATATAGATGATCAGGTGTGTGCCTGTAGACTGTGTATTAATCCAAGCTAGACAAGGGCAATAAAACATCCACGGATGCAGAAGATTTCTCTCAAAACAGGGGGGATGAGGTTCTAAGCCTCACCACTGTTGATCCCCAATTTCTCACCTGATGGCCCCCCTGTGACTGTGCCTGTCTTAGGTTGTTCCTCCCTTGAGGAATCTTACCCGTCTCTGGCTAACCAGTCATCTTCCGGGGCCATACAGGGAAATGTAAAGTTGGTAAGTGAGAGAGAAGCCATATTGTTTGAAAAGGTTAGCTTTTTACTTCTTTGCAGATTTATGCCCTGTGGTTTCTATGCCCAGCACTTGTCTCGAGGTATCTTTACCACCTGGAGGGATTATGATACTCGGTAAATTCGATATGAGGCATGAATTCTATTTAAGGGTTGTAATTAGGAAGGAAGAAGAAAAGCTATAGAGGTAGCAGATGGAAGAAAACATGGGAAGATTGATTATTTCTTTGACATATCTTCTTGGAGAGTAACTTAAGCATGTATAGGTTTTAAACTACTAATTAAATTGCTCACACACATTAACATAATAGGAATACAGTTTAACCAAAGCAGATCTATAATTACCAGCCATCTCTAGTGAAGCCAAGAAAACCAGTTAGGCACCCTAGGCATTTGTGAAAATTTGTCTATGATATAATGTATAATGGATATTGTCCAACTGTTACTTGAACAGTCTGAGAGAAATCAGACAAATTAAAACAACCCATTCCTGGGAACTGTTCACATCCCATATGTTCTTTTAACAGTAGATAGTCTGTAGTTGTAAGATTTTGGAGCACTACAACTTGTACTTCTCCTAATTCTTGGTTGAGTTCCAACAGTATAGATCCAGTCAAATTTGTTCTTTTACTGTATGCACAGGCCAGCTTAGATATCTCCTACTTCATTCCAATGGCAAGTCCAGGAACCGGTGGGATGAATGCAGCTACGACTGCAGCATCGCCTGGATCTTTGTTGAGGTTTTTTGATGATCATCTTCTGGTATGACTCTTCCAGAGAGTGCTGATGTTGGAAGTTCTTCTTCCTATCATATCTTAGTTCATTTTCGGGGTAGCCAAATTAGGCTTTGATCCTCTGTATAAATACAAACAGACCCTTTGCCCACACTTTGATATGCCCTTTATATCATTGTGTAGAACTCATTGGAGGTCACCACACAGGAACTGTTTTTTTTTTTTTTTTAAGAGAAAGGAATATTATCAGAAAAGTGTACCTCCATAGCTGATCATCTGACATCCTTTAAGTGATCAAAATTAAGGATATTTAAAGCATGCATTAATCGTTGATTTAGTTACTTTTATCCTATCAGGGAGTAATCCCCCTTCTCTTCTTTCTTTCTTTTTTTTTTTTTTTTTTGGTTATCTTTAATCTACACTTACATGAAGAATAGTATGTTTACTAGGCTCTTCCCTATACCAGGTCCCCCCTATAAACCCCTTTACAGTCACTGTCCATCAGCATAGCAAAATGTTGTACTACTTGTCTTCTCTGTGTTGTACAGCCCTCCCCTTTCTCCCACGCCCCCCTATGCATGCTAATCTTAATACCCCTCTTCTTCTTCCTCCCTCCCCCCCTTATCCTGCCCTACCCACCCACCCTCCCCAGTCCCTTTCCCTTTGGTACCTGTTAGTCCATTCTTGGGTTCTGTGATTCAGCTGCTGTTTTGTTCCTTCAGTTTTTCCTTTGTTCTTATACTCCACAGATGAGTGAAATCACTTGGTATTTCTCTTTCTGCACTTGGCTTATTTCACTGAGCGTAATACCCTCCAGGTCCATCCATGTTGCTGCAAATGGTAGGATTTGCCCTCTTCTTATGGCTGAGTAGTATTCCATTGTGTATATGTACCACATCTTCTTTATCCATTCATCTACCGATGGGCATTTAGGTTGCTTCCAATTCTTGGCTATTGTAAATAGTGCTGCGATAAACATAGGGGTGCATCTGTCTTTCTCAAACTTGATTGCTGCGTTCTTAGGGTAAGTTCCTAGGAGTGGAATTCCTGGGTCAAATGGTAAGTCTGTTTTAAGCATTTTGATGAACCTCCATACTGCTTTCCACAATGGTTGAACTAATTTACATTCCCACCAGCAGTGTAGGAGGGTTCCCCTTTCTCCACAGCCTCTCCAACATTTGTTGTTGTTTGTCTTTTGGATGGTAGCCATCCTTACTGGTGTGAGGTGATACCTCATTGTAGTTTTAATTTGCATTTCTCTGATAATTAGCGATGTGGAGCATCTTTTCATATGTCTCTTGGCCATCTGTATTTCTTTTTTGGAGGACTGTCCAGTTCCTCTGCCCATTTTTTTAATTGGATTATTTGATTTTTGTTTGTTGATGCGTGTGAGCTCTTTATATATTTTGGACGTCAAGCCTTTATCGGATCTGTCATTTACAAATATATTCTCCCATACTGTAGGGTTCCTTTTTGTTCTATTGATGGTGTCTTTTGCTGTACAGAAGCTTTTCAGCTTAATGTAGTCCCACTTGCTCATTTTTGCTGTTGTTTTCCTTGCCCAGGGAGATATGTTCAAGAAGAGGTCACTCATGTTTATGTCTAAGAGGTTTTTGCCTATGTTTTTTTCCATGAGTTTAATGGTTTCATGACTTACATTCAGGTCTTTGATCCATTTTGAATTTACTTTTGTATATGGGGTTAGACAATGGTCCAGTTGCATTCTCCTACATGTAGCTGTCTAGTTTTGCCAGCACCATCTGTTGAAGAGATTGTCATTTCGCCATTGTATGTCCATGGCTCCTTTATCAAATATTAGTTGACCATATATGTTTGGGTTAATGTCTGGAGTCTCTAGTCTGTTCCACTGGTCTGTGGCTCTGTTCTTGTGCCAGTACCAAATTGTCTTGATTACTATGGCTTTATAGTAGAGCTTGAAGTTGGGGAGTGAGATCCCCCCTACTTTATTCTTCTTTCTCAGGATTGCTTTGGCTATTTGAGGTCTTTGGTATTTCCATATGAATTTTTGAATTATTTGTTCCAATTCATTGAAGAATGTTGCTGGTAATTTGAGAGGGATTGCATCAAATCTGTATATTGCTTTGGGCAGGATGGCCATTTTGATGATATTGATTCTTCCTAGCCACGTTTTTTCACTCTTTTTTGCAAAAATGTTGTAATATTTCAACCCCTTATGAGCTGGAGCTTAGGTAAATTAGCCAGACCACCAAGTTACTCATCTTCATGGGCTGATAATTCCTTTTGATTTTTGTGACAAGTAAATAAGAAGGCTCAAGAAACTGGGATCAAAAAGAAAAGTCCAAAGTTTGTACTGCTGAACAATCAAAGGAACCCATGTGTGAGTACAGGTGACAGTCTCACTATACAGCATTTCAGACTTTGTTCCATCTAGATGTTCCATCACTAACATTTCTTTACTCGTATAGAGTTGGGATAATCTCCCTTACTATTTTTTTTTTACAGTTACATCTTTTTAACTGTAGTAAATTGCACATCACATAACATTTACATGGTGAACTATTTTAAACTGTACAGTAGTGTTAAGTACATTCACATGGTTGTGAAACCAGTCTCCAGAACTTTTTCATACTCATAAAACAACTCCCCATTTACCCCTCCTCCCAGCCCTTGGCAGCTACTATTCTACTTTTTGTCACTGTGAATTTGACTACTTGAGACTTCATGTAAGTGGAATCATACAGTGTTTTTCTTTTTGTGACTAGCGTACTTCACTTAGCATGATGTCCGCAAAGTAACTCCATGTTGTAGCATGTATCAGAATTGCCCTTTTCTAAGACTGCATGACATTCCATTGGATATATATACCACATTTTTGAATCTGTTCATTCTTTGATTCATTTTTGGGTTGATTTGGCTACTGTGAATAATACCTCTATGAATGTGGGTATGAAAATAGTTTTTTGAGACCCTGCTTTTAATTATATTAGATACATTCCCTGAAGCAGAATTGCTGAATCATATGGCATTTCTATTTTTAGGTTATTGAGCAACTGCGAAACTCTTTTCTATAATGGCTGCACCATCTTACATTCCCAAGAACAATGCCCAAGAGTTCCAGGTTCTCCACATCCTTGCCAACACTCATAATTTCCTGTTTGTTTATTTCTGTCGTAGCCATCCTAATGGGTATGAGGTGATCTTTACTATTTTTAATTCTAAATATTTTCAAAAAGAAAAAATATTTCATTTTGATTTGAGTGGAAAGTCAACATAAGGTCACATCGTTTTGAAGTTTAAATGAAATGAAACTCCATGACAGTTCATCTTAAAAAATGAGATTTTACAAAATGAACAATAAAAATCCACTTGGTTTTTGAATAAATTTACTAGTGTTCATTTTTGTTCAACTAATTTGGCCACTTATAATTAATTTGCTCATTTGAACACTCTTAGATTTTTTCAATATGAGATAAAGAATTATGATTGGCAGAGAAAGGATTATTCCTGCCACTGAGGGGACTACCTATAATTAGACCCACATAGCCACAAATAAAATGGAAACTTGAATGTTTCAAAATAAATGGATATGTGAAAACTGGAAGGTAAAGGAAAACTTCCTTTTATTAAATGAAAATATTCATTATGGTGTTTTGTACCCCAGAAAATTAGACCAGCTTTTTTCTTCTGTGTTCCTACAAAGATAAAGGCTTTGGTTCCATAGCATAAATTCTGATGTTTGAGTGTCCATCTTTTGTAGTACAGACTAACCACCAGAGAGCAGGACTTTGTGTATTAAGAAGTCCTGAAGGACCACTGGGTTTTCCTCAATTTGAGCAGGTTCTTCGTTCCCAACACCTGAGTTGCTTTTGCCCTCCCCTTTGGCTGGGGGAGGAAGTACAGGAGTAATAGGTTTATCAGACTATGCATGTAAAATACAGTAGGGGTTTGGAAAACCATGCTGGTTTCCCCATTCCTTTTTTAATGACGTATTGAGATGATAGCCTTTAGACACATTTAAACTGGGTTGGGGGAAGCATAGACAGACATACTGTACTTCATACAATTCTTTGTATGTGTTCCCCTGGAGGAAAAATCTGGCTTCTTTTCTGAAGATCACCTTTGCCAGATGTTGTACATGAAATTTATGAAGGTCCCTTCCAGGTTCATTGTGTTATGCAGGAAGATTACAGTTTCCTCCCCCCTGCCCATCCCCAGCTGTTGTGACCTTTTAGTAATTAAGCTCCTCTCCTTCAGAATGAGGGGGGAAAAAAAATCCAAAGTCGGAAATAGAGTGAATGTTAACCTGAAGGGACTTGAGTGTCCCTCCCCTGCCTTTCGTGTCTTTGGCAAGTGTTTCTAAAGTAGAAGATGGTAGAGGACAGTTGGTGTTCTGCTCTGACAATGCCATAGCATGTAAGGCTGGTTGCTGGATGCAAAGGGGAGAACACAGTTAAAGGAGAGAAAAACACTTAGTAATATGACTGGGATCAGTGTTTGCTATTAGTGTTTCATTTGAAATCTAACTAAATTCCACGGGTAGCCAGAAGTTGTACAGTAGTTCTGTAAGCGTTTGCTGCAGTTGATTTGCTTGATGACATTATAGAGTGAACGTTATCTGAGCTACATAAAAGGGGAAGTGTTTGTTGACTTTATGGCTTTACACTTCAGAGATCTGTTTTCATGTTTTTCCTTTGGTACATTTCAACTGGTTTCTAAGAAGTTCAACATCAGCATTTTTGCATATGAGCCTCCAGCTTCCTTTTCCTTCAACTGGCCATTTGGTTTATTATTCATCAAGTTCAGAGCTTTTGTGATGAAAGTGTGCTTTGGCAACATTATTGTATAATTTTCTTGGAATGTGAAATGGGGGCCATGTGTTGAAGTGTTCGTCCGTGAACCCCCATGGTGTTGACACTCATGATACAGCCTTCCTATTGTAAGGGAGGGTCAGCGTCTGGCAGGTAAGTGCCCTGTGGTCTGAGGACATACTGGTTCTGCTTTTGGAGGCGTGTGCTTTTTTTGAACCCATTTCCCACATCTCCAACTCATGATCTAAATAAAAGCTAAGTGTGCCTTTTCAGGTACTTGGACTTAGCATGGTGTTACATCTGTTCCTCAGCAAAATCATTGTTCACTGGACAACACAAACTGTCACAAACATGCTGCACAAAACTCAATAAAATGCGCAGAAATGATACTAAATACCAGTATCTGGCATGGATCCGTAGGGGTGTGGTTCTAAGCTTGGGGAAGATACTGCTTCTTGCATGTGTATTTCAGTGAGCATCTATAGAAGCATAAATGTGTGTGTGTATACACATTGGTAGAAAAATGGTCCTTAAGTAATGGGAAAGGTAAGGGGTACTGATATCTGTGATTTTCTTGGTGAATGACCCATCAGAGCTTGGAAGTAAGAAGCAAATATCAGCTGTTGTCAGCACTTAGAAATAAAGTGACCCCCTTCTAGGTGGTTAAGTAACATTCTTAACCTCCCATAGACAAGCAATTTACTAACTAAAACATCAGCATGGATTAATGGGGATTTCTGGGGTTTGTACTGAAAGCAGGAGGATTTCCATGTGAGGGTCTCCCAGGGCCTCATTAGTTTGGTTTGCTGCTCCCTCGACCCCTGTGTGGTCCTACCCTGAAAGGTGTAACTTACCAGTCTCTCTGGGGATGACTTCTTAGTTGCACCAAAATTCAAACGTGGTAGATGTGAAATGGCTACCTTTGTCAGATTGATGTCACACATCATATGGCTCCTTCTGTTTAATATTCTATAGCCTTGGGCTGTAGAAGGGGAAGAGTCATTTTCAAAAGGGAAAAAGTGGTGAAAGAAAAACCTTTACATTAGCCTCAAGCGTTGGAAAGTGTGAGGATTTTAGGTACCTTTCATGTACTTCAGAACCATTTTGTCTTAATTTTATGACATAATTTCCCCCAAAAGAACATAACCTGAGAGAATTGGTAAGTTGTAAACATAGTGATCTAGAGAGGGTATTCTAATTCCTGAATTTTTAATGGGTAGAAAGCCATCTGCCTCTCCATATGGAAGTGTTATCCTCTTGTTCATGAAGCCAGCACAGTTAGAAGCCAGAACCACAGGAGGAGGTAGCCTTCTTGCTCCTTATGGCTTTGCCTTTTATAGAATTAATAAAGCTCTTACTTTATTTAGAGTTCAGATTTCCTATTACTACATCTAAGGTTGTGTATGTATTACATCTAAGGTCAAGTATGAGCAACTGAAAAAAACTTAATTGGATAGAATGAACCCCTTAATAAAATGGTGTGTCAATGTGGTAAACTCATTCTTTTAATTTAAAGTATTTTAATTGTGTTTTATTTAGTGAGGCTTAACAAATGCTAAAAATATTTTCCATCTTTTAAAATGATTCCTCTGAAAAAACAAATAGCTGCTGGTTCTTCCTCTTAATTAGGATTTTTTTTAAGTTTTTCTTTTTTTATGTCATTTTGTGTGTTTGTTTTGCTTAAGACTTGAGTGACTACTCTGTAGATGACGAGTGCTTAGTGAAGTTGCTGAAGGGATGCTGCCTGAAGAACCTACAGCGGCCCTTGCAGGCAGAGTTGTGTTTCAACCACGTTGTCCAAAGGTAAAAACCAACAAGGAAACCAACCCGAGTACCTGTTGTGGCTTTTGGGGAATTAACTATGAAAAGTGGTACTTTTATCTCCTGCTGCTAACCTTTTACTTGGTGTTGCCAGAAAGTGTTTTCTTTGTATTTTGAGAACAAAATTATAATCTAAGTGGAACATGGCATTATCATATCCACTTGGTGTTTAAAGGAGATACGCAAAAATTAATGGCCAGGCGGAACTGTGGCAGTGGTATACTGAACCTCTGATAACCTTTTGATGCATGCATTTGTTTTTCCATTCATTTATTCCATGATATTTGAGCACCCATGATTGCCAGAGACTGTGCTGGATCCTGGGGATTCAAAGTTGAGTAAACAGACTTTCTTTTCATCATTGTGATAATAATTTGGCAGGGAAGAAAGTCATGTGATGAACACTATAACTGCTTTCTTTGGCAAAGGGCCATCCTTTGGTATACGAATGAGGCTTTGTTTGTTTTCCCAGGAGCATTGGTGATGATGTCCTGCTCTGCTAAACAGAGAGTTGAGTCACGGCTCTGATACCTGGCCCTCTTCTCTGTATCTGGAGTCACAGATGTAGATACCTACAGGGGACAAACAAGTAGCCTTACTGAGCAATGGCAGGAATAGGAATTGGTGGGCAGTGTGGATCTAGAAGATCATGTGTTCTCTGTAAATAATGCAAATGCCCTTTCTTGCTCTGTTTGATGTAGGCTCAATAGCAATAGTTCTACGGTTTTTTCATGAATACCTGGAATCTTGATTTTCTATAAAAACCTACCAATTTTCATATATTGGCTTAAATTTTTTGAGAACACTATAGGTGGAATAGGTCACAGACACAGACTGTCCGTTGACACGCTCTGTTCCATATCAGGTGCCTTTCCAGGTATGACCACTCACCCCCTTCTTTCTGACAGTGTTTTATCAGGGCATATAGGAGGACTGGTGTCCTCTTAAGAAGGTGCAAGACACCACGTCTGTTTCCCAAATAAGCGACATAGTATTTTTAGTAAACATGTTAAAGAAACATCCATTCAGTTCTATTTTATTGGTGTTTTTACACAGATCAAAAGGATGACCTGCTTGTGCTATTTATGTGTTCATTGACTCTGTAGTGAATTGCTTCCTCATGTGTTTTATAATTGTGGATTGTGAGCTCGCCTTCAGCGGCGCTTTAGCTTGAGATGCCTATGAAGCTACAGTTGAGGAAGAGTCTCTCAAAAGTGATTTTTCTTTTATTTCTGCCAGGTGCCCCCAAAGCCTTTGCTTATCCAGGTGCACATGCATGCTAATTTCATTGCTTAGAGATTCTTGGATCATTTGGGCAATGTAAATTTGAAGTGCAAATTCGTGTGAGGGCAGGCCTGTTATTATTAATTTCCTAAGGAGTATGTTTTTATTCCCCTACCTAGAGTGCAGGTCAAGGAGCAAACTGCCCTTGTCTTCCTCCTATGCCAGTGAGGTTTTTAAAATTAATTATTTATTTTAATTATATTTTTTAATTAATATTTTTAATTAACATTTTAATTAATATTTATTTCTAATTCATCCTTTCTCTGGTGATATAGGGTCTCAGTCCTGGCTCCCTGCTTTATGTGGGTTCAAGGCTTCATCTCCTGCAGGGTCATTGAGACACAGAGCTCTGGATGATTGATACTGAAGCAGACCTTACCTCTGCTTTGGCATCACACTGAGAGTTGTGCTTTGTTTAGTTTCAGCTTGAGAGTTTTTCTTATGTTCTGTGATCTGAGCTATGCATTTGGAAGGGTGTTATTCATATGTTTTTTTTTTTTTTTTAGTGCTGCTAGATATTTTGTAGTGAGAGTTTTCATAATATTGCTGAAAACAGAAGTACTGACCATTTCTCTACTGAGATTTTTTAGCATTATAAGACTTAATGATACAAAGGGCATTGGATCTTAGTCAAAAGTCATAGAGTGTTTTACTTCTGAATGGAGTCATTTCCTGAATACGTAAGTTTAGAATAAGACTTTGTTCTTTCCAGGGTTAATCTTTGAAGATCCGTGTGCTTTCATTTACCTAATAGGCAGTAAACAGTCCTCAGTGCTGGATTTAGATTAAGGGATAAAGTAAAAGATTAATATAGTAAAGTGTGTTCTTTATTGCCACAGTTTATTAGATTCTTTGATTATATGACAGCTTTTCTCTTATAATAGGCTTAGTGCTGCTCCTGATTTCTGAGGAATGGGGAAAATATATATGTTAAAAATGAATGATACATTTTTTGTTCTTAATTGCTTTTCATTTACTCTTTTAGTGAAAAGCTACTGAAGTATGACCACTACCTAGTGCCATTTACTCTGTTCGAGTTGGCACATTTGTACAAAAGCCAAGGGGAAATTGACAAGGCTATAAAGGTCCTAGAAACTGCAAGGTAAGTGATGATGGCAGCTTTTCCTTGATTGTTATGAAGTCAAAAATATCTATACTATTATAACAACAATGGTAATATTATATACTTAAAAGTTAAAACAGTCATGAAAATTTAGTGGTAAGGTTACCTTTGCTAACTTACCTTACTTTATGCTTACGGCTTTTGCTGTAATTATGCTATTTCCAACCTTCTTAATGCCTGGTCCTGTGATAGATGTTGCAGTTTTGGGCATCTGTATGACAGCTTCCTAACCTATTCTCTTCTATATTGGGGGGCAGCAAACTTTTTCTGGGAAGCACCAGATAGTAACTATTTTTGGTTTTACAGTATAAGGCCTCCATTGCAACTACTCAATGGTATAGCCATCTTCTATACCATAGAAGACAATGTGTTAAGAAATGGGTGTGTCTGGATCTGGCCATAATTTTGCTCAAAATTTGCTGACCCTTCATGTATTCAACATTGTCTCTCATTTCCTTGAAGAGCCACTGAAGTGAGGAAGCCCTTTGAATCTCTCCCTCACTCTCTCTTCTGTCTCCTGTGGTAATTTCAAAGTACTTTATCATTTCTGCTAGAAGAGGGCTCTCAGACTTATGATCATGGCTCATGTAGTAGGGACAAAAACTCTGTGGTCTGCTTGCCTTGAATGCTTCTTGCAGTGAAGAAATCTATAGTAGCTCATTTGTTTGTTCATTTACTCAAATTCAGCAAATATTCACTGAGCACCTGTTATGTGCCAGACACTAGTAAGGGCTGTAGACAGACAACTGTACATAAGCAGGAAGTGTTTCTGCTTTCTTAGTTGCAGAAAGATTTGAATAAACAAAGAAGAGAAATAGTAGTGATATATGCTTTGCTGAGATTTATAATATGATGCAGAGTACTTGGGTGTTACTTTAGATTCAGTTGATTTTGGAAGGTTTCTTTGAGGAGGTGATATTGTAGTGGAGATTGGCGTAACTAAAGCCAGTTCTGACAAGATCAGTCACCAGGAGACTGAGTTAGGAGCATTCCTGGCTAAAGCCACAGCTAGGTAAACTTTAGACTGGGGGGGGTCGCATCAAAAGGTCAGTATTGCCGCTTTTTACTGAAATGGGGAATACTTAGAGAAACAGGTTTTGTGTGGAAAAACATAACTTCGTTTGGACCATGATATTTTGAGGTACCTATTGTGTACCTAGTGGAGATGGTAGATTGGCAGTTAAACAGACAAGCATGGAATTCAGTGGAAAGGTCAAGGCCGAATGTAGAGATTTCAACGTCACAAGGACATAGTGATATTTAAAGCCATGATACTTGATAAGTTCATTTTTGGGGAAAACCAGAGCTGGAGAAAGAGGCCCAGCACAGAGCCTTGGGATATACCATCATTTTAGAGATCAAACAATCAGATTAAGAAGTAGACAGTGAATTAGGAAGACATCCAGGAAAGCCAAGTGAACAAAGTTTTTCAGAAAAAAGAGAGTGGTCAGGTGTGAAGATGACTGCTGAGAGGTCAAGCAAGGTGAGACTAGAGAAGTGGCTGCTGAATCTTGCAGCATGAAGATCATCGGTGACCTTGATAAGTGAGGTGAGAAAGTAGAGTCAGCTACTTCAGCCAGCTCTTTCAGGATAAAGCACCGAAACGGGGAAGCTTCAGGGACATGGTAGAGCCAAGAGAAGCTGCTTCTTTTTTTTAAAGGAAGTAAGATAACAGTCATTTTTAATTTGTGAGAGAATGATGCATGTATCAACTGACATGTATGTATCTTCAAATCTAGCAATTGGAAAATTAAGGACTATAAATACCATTATTCCAAGTATTCATTCTTTGGACATTGGCCACTAAGACAAACTTATAATGATGAAAATAAAAAAGCTACTAAAAAGCAAGACCATCAGCAATCAAAGGTCACCACTAACTCAAATCAGAACTGATGATGCCAACTAAAACAGACTTCCCAGTAACTTCAAGACTGTTAATTGTCTGCAATTTCCCTTATGTAGTAGGAGCTATACAAAGTTGCCACAATTAGTGGCCAAACATTTAGGAAAACACTCAATTATATCCTTTGGTAAACTCCAATAAGATGTTAGTTTAGCTTATGAACAGTAATCCTAATCAAAGTTACCAGTAAGTGGCCACTAGAATGAAGAGCTGTAGAAAGGAATGAATGATTGTAAAGAAAGAAGGTACAGCTCATCCTGGGCCAAGGCGGTGTATGAAGGCAGCATGCCCAAGGAGAAGCCATCCCATTTTGCTGATTCTTCACAATTCTAGCAGAGAGAAGTCAACATGAATGATCTAAGTACAGAAAGCGTTT
Organism: Manis javanica; assembly: GCF_040802235.1. Lineage (NCBI taxonomy): Eukaryota > Metazoa > Chordata > Mammalia > Pholidota > Manidae > Manis > Manis javanica. The sequence goes on from NC_133157.1 coordinate 52,287,344, forward strand.
AACTGATCTGTGGATTTCTGTGGCCCCTTCTGACATTGCAACCAGTAATTATTGGCCACACCGTTGATTTTTGCCCATGAGAACTGGAGTAATTCTGGTGTCACCAAGTAATCCTGATGTCTTTGTTGTAGTTGTTGTTTCATGAGAGTTTCAAGATAATTTTTTTTGGGGGGGGTGGTAGTGATTGATCATGTTCCCCTTGCTTATACAAAGCTGCCTTAAAGTTTCAAGTTTAGAAAAGGTCCACTATTTAGGAAGAGTTCACAAAATTTGTTAAATCCTCTTCATACCTTTTTGCCGGGTTTGTGAATGGCTTGGTAATTAAATAGAACTTGGCTTACCAAGTATGACTTTTAGATCACCACCAGGAAGCTTCTAGAAATACAGAATATTGCTACCCTCCTCCCCTTGCAGGGCCAGAATCTACATTTTGACAAGATCCACTGTTATGCGTATTCAAGTTTGAAAGCAAATAAGGAATGAAGATAAGAGGAAAGGGAGAATGGTGGTGAAGACTTGGAATACACAGGAATTTTGACTTCACAATTTTATCATTATTGTCTTTAGAAACAACTACAAAGACTACTCCATGGAGTCCAGGCTACACTTCAGAATTCAGGCAGCCCTTCACCTCTGGAAAAAACCTTCCTCAGATTGATTAGAACAAGATGGATGGAATTTTCCCTCAGCACCGGCATGTGCTATAGATTAGACATACTAAAGTGGAAAAGTGATCTTGTGAATGAGAGATGAAAAACTAATTTTATTGTCAATATTTTCTATCATCTGTGTGGTTTACTGTTGGTCTGTATGATTTTTTTTCCCTGTGTAATGTTGTTCAACACTATCTAGAAAATTCTTATATTTTGCATCTCCAGAAAGAATTTCATATTAGTTTTGACCTGGAGGGTGAAGAAGCCTTTTAAAGGACACACAGGTACAATAAAGTCTAATTAGGTTATTAATTTTTTTAATGTGGAAATTGATGTTTAAGTAGCAAAATGGCTTACAAGATGAGCCAGTTTTAGATTTGGTGGTCAGTTAAACTTAAGAGATACTTTGTTGTCTAGTATTTAAATTTAAAAGGGGAAATAAAATCTATATTCAAAATAGCTTAACAATAATCTTTTGAAGACTCCTGAAAAAGACAGGCAGTGGGTGTGAATAGGGATGGGATAATGTGTTAGCTGGTTGAAAAGACCTATATCTGGAAAAGATGACAAAATATTGTTTTGGTTTTTTATTCTTCATGTAAGTTAAAAGTGGTGACATTTTTGAGAGACTATTCTGTCTTTGAATGTATTTAAGTCTATTATAGTGACAAAATTAAAAAACTTTGTATCTAAGGGGCAGAAAAAGTTATATTCTAGAAATTATCCTCAACCTTAGAAATGAATGTCGAGGTACATTAGTAATTTTTCTTATAAGAAGCAAAGTAAAGCTTCCTGCTGCTTTAAATGATATGTAAAATATCAATAATTTTTGCACTATGATGTTGGTGATTAAGATCTAATTTTCTAATCTCTTGAGCACTGTGATGGTTCCTTATAAATACCTGGACTGTGCTTAGTCCTTTAATTGGGAAACACAATTGGCACAGAGCAGAAGAGAGTCCAACTCTATGGCCCTGACTCTGCTACCAGGTAGCAATTGCCAGGGTGTTGCTTTGGGAGCCCCCTGCTCTGTGTATCGGCATAGTTTCCTCATCTGTGCAATAGAAACACAGATGACTTTCAAGGTCTCTTTCAGTTTTTTAACTGTGAGTCTCTGTATTCGGTATTTATTTTCAGCAAACACGTTAAAATGTTTACCCCAGATCATTCCCACTTAGTGTATATTCTTTTTTGCAATCATCACTATCTGCCGTCCCCTCCCCTAGTCCTCAATATGTATGTGCTACGGTTAAGGACATGATTGTATCCAGAATGAGGAAAAACAATTCCTGAATTCATGAATCAGGGTTTTGTCCTATTTCTGTATCTATGTTGAAGAATAACTTGTTGTGGATGCCCCTGCAGTTTAACAGAAACAGTCCCAGACTGGGAGGTGGAAGCCCATCTGCTTTAGTTCCTCAACATAGAGTAAGTCGTTCACCCTTTCTGGGACTCAGTTTCCCCAGTGGGGATAGCAACAGAGTGCTTGGTGCTTGAGAGGGCCCAATTAGATCATAGCTTTTTGTAAACTGTGAAAGGCTGTATGAATATGAATTGTAATAATCATTGTTTTTATACACTAATTGCAATATAGGCACAGAAGTATGGGGTGAGTCTGGTCTCTGATGTAAAATGAAAGAAGCCTGGAAATTTAAAACCTTTAAATTTATTCATGTGTTTGGCTCTGACAATAGCCCAGATTATGAATTTGCTCCTTGCTATTTATTCTCTGCTATATGAACCTGCACCCAGAAGGTATTGGCCTTGTTTTCTTTAAGGTACTAATTCTTGACTAGGACTGAGGATATTTCCAAAGGAAACTGATTAATGCAACTCAAGTCAGAATCCACCCCTTCAGATAATATAGTGGTAGATCTTAATATGTGGTATTAATAGAAATTATATAACTTTAGGTCCAGACAAAGATGAACTCTCATTACAGTTAATAGTGGAAAATGTGTTTAATAATTATTTTGTATATAAGTTAGGAATATTTATAAATTTCTTAGAACTTCAGCAGCATTCTTTTAAAGTATAAATACCCATATTTTTTTGTGAGAAGCTGCAAGTCAGAACAAAATTCAGAAAAAATTCTCTTTTTGATATAAAATGAAAACAATTTAAGCTAATAATGGTTATTTCTATTTTATTTTAACTCTGTATTACCAAACAAATACAAAAGAAATTCACATCTTCCATTTAAATTTCTCATTTGTTTTTTTAAATTTCTATTCTGTTTAGAGTTACTGGTGATATGAATAATCTATCCAATTGATTTTGAAGTGCTACAGTGTCATTAATGCTACACATATTTATGTTTCCTGCCATATTCAATACTGTGGTGTTAACAATTTCTTGTGACATCAGCTAATAATGCATTTTTGGAGTTAGTGATTCAGTATTCTTTTTGTGAAGAATGAATACTGAAGTGACAATGTTTTATCTGCTGTTTTGAGGGGCATATGTGGTGAGGTTGAGCTGCCAATGTGTCTTGACAGTTTGTGTAATTTGTATACTTCTTGGTATAATTGCCTTTTTAAAAAAAAATCAAGAGCAAGGGTTCTGATTGGTGCTGTAAGAATTATAGACTCAAGTAGAGGTTATGCTTTGTAGCACGGATGACAAGGAAGGCATGATTTCAGCTTGACAATCAAAGATTAATGGAAGAATAACTACGTCAGCTTTTATATGGATATATATTTTAATGTTTCTATGCTTCTCCTGGGTATAAGAGGGTCCCAAGTTACCTTGGAAAAAGAAGATTGTTGACTCAGTCCCTTCTATAAATAGGTAGAAATGGTAGGGAGATAAATTCTAGATTAAGCAGTGTTAAAGAAGATTTTTAATCATTGAAACACTTTAATAGTTTAACCCACCTTTTTTGCAAGGGAGTGGGTTTAGCAGAGCTGTGTGACTGTCATGCCTGCCTGGCCTGGAACTTGAACTCTCGGTTCACTCTATGAGTCTTTGATTAGGGCTGCCAATCAGGGGGTGTATATAATGAAAAAAGTTTCCCCCTTCCGAAGAAAAGTGTTTCCTTTCTTGAAGCTACTTTTAGAGGTAATCACACTGTGATTAATATTAACACTTACTTTGAATCATTCCTTTAAATTGAATCTGTTGATGTTTTTGGTGGCTTTTCTTCTTTTGGACATTAAAAATAATAATTAAAAAAAGATTTTTGTGGCCAACTGGAGAAATATTTGGAATTAACTCTGATTAATTATTGATATTTTGTTTCTGTTATTTTTTCCATAGTTACTCTCTCCATATTTGTAAATCATAAATTCAAACATATTTAGGCAAACTGAGTTACTGTAGACTTGAGTGATTGTTTGGATGCCCTGAGATTTTGTGATTCACAGGGCTGGGAATGGATCTTGGGAAGTGATCTCCTCCTCCCCATCCTTTAGACAGTGGTGTTTCCCCTCAGTCTTGCTCTGTCTGGTGCGGCAGCCTCCCAACACACGTGGCTATCCAGCACTTGAAACATGGCTAGCGGCCCGTGTCGGAACGAGGCTGAGTGTCAGGGAGCGTTTGTTTACACATGCTGCAGTGCTTTTTAAAGTAAAGGCCTCCCAGGGTCATAGGGTTTTCCTTGCTGTCTGATAATGATCACCCCGTCACCACAGCTGCACTGTCAGTTTGATTCAGTTATGTATCTGTGAGGTGAGGTTTGCTTCTTTTCTTTCAGGGCCCATAAACCGTCATTTCACTGTGTTTACTCTGCATATGATCAGGATCATTGGCACACTCGGACTTTATTCCTCCTCCACCTGCCATCCCCACACCGCCAGAGCTCCTTGTGTGCTAGTCTAAGAGACCTTATTTTTAAGATGACACTTTTAATCTGATTTTACAGACATTCCTTGCTTTTTCAGATGCAACAGCACAAACTGTTAGAGTTATAGAGAAGTGACTTTCACCTTAAAGATGTTAGTAGATTTTATGGTTAAAATTATTTTCTAAGATTAATGTTATTTAAAAAAATTTGGTGAACCTTTTCAGTCCCTTCATATTATCAATATTCCAACATTGACTCAGCTAGGTCAAGATTACTGTTTAAAGATTTTTCGATAACTAGTTACCCACTTAGAGAAAGAATTGATAGTTTATTTCAAGTTACATATTTTATGCTTTTGTTGCCTATTAATATCTTTAATGCGTATGCTCTCTGGTGATATGCATATATATAATTGACATATTTTAAATCTCTTTAGACGTTTCTTGATAAGGTACACAAATAAACAGACAATAGAAAAGAGCTTTAATATTAAATAGACAGTGTTTGATACTTTCCTTTCCAAAGGAATGCAGGATTTTTCTCCAGGTTGTTCCGCCTCCCCTAGACCATTTACGTATTTTCTTTTTTATGTATTAGATTGCTTGTCGTGAAACCCTATTCCTGCCTCCCATTGTTAGTAGTTTTGTCTGTTATACATCTGCTGTTCAGAATGCTGAACTTGAATTGTAATGAAGAGGACACATCAGAATTTCTCATGAGAGAAAATACCTTCTGTGTGGAGCAGTTGCTGTCTGATCTTGATGGTGTTGAGGTCTATTCCAGTCTGTTTATAACTTCGTAACTACAGAAAGAAATGATGCAAGGACTATTTTGTGGATTCAGAAGGCTGAGCAGGTTCTTGGCCTGATATATCCCAAAGGGGTATGGGGACCTAGCTTCACAGGAAGCTCAATCCCCTTTCTGTCCAGTTTACAAATGTGTCAGCACAGTGATACTGTAACATGACTTTGCATGGAAAATTCAAAGCAGCTGCCTCCCTCTGCTTAACTAATAAACAATGATTGCAAATGCCTATAGATCGGATATTTAATAGGAAAACTCAAGGTACTCTAATACCAAGCTTCATTAAGTAAAACCTGTTGCATATTAATATACAATACACCTTTTATGTTAATCCAGTAGTTCTTAGAAACACGTAATTTAAAGGATGAATATTAGGGATGCTGGCATATTTCAGTGGGAGCTTTTTGTTTTATTGCTACTTAATATTTTCTAGTAAATTGGTTTTAATTATTGGTAGTTTGCTTGGTATCATTTAGAAAAAAACAAAATGTTAGCCAGAGAAATTGGATACAATGAGCATGTTTAAGAATATTGCTTATCATTTAAGTTTTAAAGGAATTCCATTATTTGGAAATGCTGGAAGGTCCTTTCTCAAGTTGAAGGGATGACATTCCCTGCTTTGAATATCATGCATGCCTATAATTCACTCTTATGTTTATTGGAGCCAAGTGTCCAGGTGGCAATTTGGGGTATAGTAAATGTGTTCAAACATTTTTCAATAATTACTTCACCTTTTTCCTGAAGTGATTTTATTCTTCATAGTAGACAGTTGCTTTCTGTACAAAGATTTGTGTTTTAAGAGAATAATTTACATTTACAAGAGAGATTATAGTATATACTCCAATACTCTTAGGCTATTGGTTTAATGGCTTAAGAAAACAGTACCATTGGGTACCTTGATTTGCATAAGGAGAACACATGTGTTTCACTGATATGTGCTGTCCAGAAAAATTACCTGAATTCTCAATAATATGTTGCATTCTCATGTTGTGTTAGGGGAAGATTTTATAACTAAGTAGTTTATTATTTTTATTCCCTTTGCTAACAGTTGACATCCAATCACCTGAATTAATACCAGCTGACTCATTTATATACTAGTGTTTTAAAATATTTATTTGCAAATGTTCATAGAACTCTTGAATTTTTTGATGCAAATTGCTAAATCATATGTAAAGGCAAAATATATATATATATTTAATAAGTGAGAAGTATTATTTTATTACTGAAATTTATTTCCAAAGCAAATTTATTTTGTAGGTACATCACTTGGGGAATGTTGCTTTGCCTTAAAACACACAAACAAATAGGCCTGTCTTGTGATCTGGTCACCTAAATACCCTTAATATTACCTTGACATAAGTAGGGGGATTTTGAAATTATTTGATAATGTGTATTTTTCACTTTTATTTGCATTAAACAAAAATAAAGGCCATAGATTTCGTAAATCAATGTATGGTTTCCTGTGGAATCATCAGTCTACCTGTATGTACTTTATAATTCAATGTTTTTTTAGTAAAAATTGTCAATATCTTATCTCACACTTTCTCTTCTCATTATAATTGAACTTAGTTTCCTATCTTTCCCATTCCCTCACAGTTTTACAGAGCAAAACATTTTTAGAAATTGAAGATGTGTGAGTTGTATGTAAGATGAATGTGTTGGTGGCATCCATCTGCTGATCAAGTAGGCATTGGATCTGGAACCAGAAAGTGAAATAGATTGTAGTTATAAAAGTGTTAACAATTTAAGTAGAGAAGAAAGAAGAAAACTGTGAACTTCTGATATTTTTAATATAAAAACTGTTCCCAGTGAGTAATCACTTGCTGATTTTGTGTTAATGTTATCATCTATGATTTGTAAGCTAATAGTGCTACGTGATCTAAATTTTCAACATGAAGACAACAGTTACTGTAGCCTATTTTTAACATTAAGTCATTTTTGAAAACAGATGTCATGTTAAAAGTTGTATTTTTAAGTGCAAATAAATTATCCCAACTTGAAAGTCAACATGTTTTATTTTTCATTCCTTAATATTACAGAATACTCTGTGTTATCAGATGAATGTACAAGTTGCCAGATATTCTCGGAATTTTATGTCTTCACATTGTTGCAACGGGCTTACCCACAGGGTGCAATTAAATTGTTGTTCAAATAAATCCCTTGATGGGATTACAGTCTTATTCTGGTTGGGCTACACGTGAAAGATGTACGCATTTGTTTTGCTGTTCTTTCATTTTGGTGTGGTGTACATTTGAATTTTTGTTTCTTGGTAACTTTTTTTTTAAAACCTTTACAGACACTGGTGAAGGCCCTTGTGCCATGTTCTTGCCTGAGCATTGGGCATGAAGAGGTAAATGGGATAGTAGGGTTGTCTTGAGGGAGGATTAACTTCTCTTTTACCTTTTTATAATCTGTTTACTACTTAAGAGATTTAGACTGGCTACTGATATGTTCAGTTTAAGAGGGAATCTTCAGCATTCAGTGTAACGTGTGGACAAAAAGATCTCTGGGAATCAGGAGGTCTGTATTTGAGGCTGAACTTGGCTAGGTGGTGGCGTGTGATCCCCTTTCCCAGCAACTTAGCTTGTCTGAACTTTGCCTAATCCCTCTGAAAAATAGGGACAGCCTCATTATACCTCTTTCACCTCTCGGGAGGATCCAAGGAGGTACGCAGGAACCACGCAGGGCCGATTCAGCATAAAATACTTTCTCCCACTCCCTCCTTTCCCTGTGTGAGTGAGGGTAAGCTAACATTGGTCACAAAGCAGGTGTTCTTGCCAGTGACTGGCTTTTCTTGTTGTCGTTCGGTAACCCAGGCACTTCATTTTGTTGCTCTGCTGTCTTCAGTGCACGGCTGCTGAGTCACTTTGCTCTTTTGTGTCAAGCTGCTGAAGGGAAAAAAGTGGGAGGGTTGTGTGTGGGAGGTGGGGCAGATCAGCTGTGCACATCCCACTGGCGGCAGCCTGGTCGCTTGCTTCAAGAATGACAAAAGAGGCAGGAAGTGGAGTCTAGCTGGGCTGGGGAGAAGAGGAGATGGGGCGGCCTGCACTTGGCTTCTTGTCTCTGCCACGCCCCCACTTGGGCTGGATCCCCGCCATTCTCTCAGTGTAGCCCATGCTTTCCCGTTTGTTTCTTTTGTTCTGTGGCATAAGGAGCTTAATAGATTTGTAAACGAATGTTTCAACTCTTGGGTTTTAAAAAGTAAAGTTAACTTGTCCTAATTTAAAAAACAAAAACTCGAGGAGGCATATATATATTAAATGGATAAAGGGTGTCTTGTGACACCCAAGGGCAGGAATGAGAGAGATCCTCAGTAAGCATTTTAATTTGAAATAAAAAGCTTTTGAGACCGTTTTTTTCTCTGTCTCTCCCGAGTGTCTGCTTCCTTCTCAGCAGGTGAGCCTTTGCTAGTGGTTCACAGGCTACACGATAGAGGGAAGATGTACACAACAACAAAGGCTAATTTTCCTCTCATACTCCGTCTCTCCTTCAGGCTAGTGAAAGATCTACCCCACATTGTCCACGTACAGGGCCCCGGGGCTGCTGGACTCTACCACCTGGCATAAGAGAGGGGAGAAAGCATGGTGTAAATGGCTCTTAAACATTCCGCCTGGCAGTAACACACATTCATGTTCAAAGCGAATCACAGAGCTTTACCTTACTAACTGGGCAGGAGAATGTAATCCTATTGTTACCTGCTGAGATGCTGTTTTCCCCAGGATCATTTCTTGGAGGTGACAGAGAGTGAGGCCAGCAGACAAGAACATGGAGCAACTAGGAAAGTTTTTAATGAGGAGTGAAAAGGAAAGAAAAAAAGACTCCCTCTAAACAGGAGGGGCTCCAAGAGTAGAGGCCACTGGGGCTTTAGTGTCTAGTGTTTAAAAGCCAAAAAGAAGGATGTTTACAGGATTGGCAGGGGCTTGTTGCTAGGAAGACGCCTTTGTTTTTCAGGCTGAATTCTCCAGATGCCCAGGATGTAGCCCCTTGCTTCTCACACTGAATTAGCTAGATGCCCAGGATGTAGCCCCTTGTTTACTGTGAGGCCTTGGGCCTATTTCCCTCCTGCCTTCCCCTTACTGGGGCCACAAATTCCAAGGCTGCCTCTGTCCCACTAACTCCCGCCTCACTCTCATGTGCCTGGAAAGAGAAGTACCAGGAATAGTTGGTAAACAGTACTGATGACTGCCTAGATATTTGGTTCATTCTCCTTTCTGCACACAAATTACACGTACTTGTGCCTGAAGGGAGATAATCTCTGGATCCCATTTACTTGTGACATCTCTGCAACCACCCTGTGGTCAGCTTCAGATCCAGATGTGGCTCTGATTGACCTGGAGAGCATGGAGCAAAGTTATTTGCCCTTGACACACAGTTTATGTACTAGTTGACCAGAAGCAGGATAACCACAATAAGCACTCCCATTCTGAAAGTAAAGAGGGAAGCATGAGAAACACACTGCAAACATTGTTCTGTTCCAATTCTAAAATGCCTTATTTTGTGCTTCCTAGCTTGCGAATGGAGAGTGTTCCTTGTTTTGGCCATGATCCCATTTCCTATAGTAATGGCCTTGTCTGTTGTTCTCCTTGGCATCTGGCTTTACCTGCCGAGAGATTCCTTATTTTCCATGATTTCCTTGGCCACATCTGAAGTGGCTGTCAGGGAAATTGCCCTCCATAGGAGCTGTGCAACTTTCTCAGCCCTTTCCTGCATCATGCTGTAAAGGAGTGCAGAGAGTATCAAGAGTCAGGAAACCCTAGAGCAATAGTCACCCAGTTTTCATAGAAACTACCCGAAGCTAACACGCCTGCCCTAAGTTAGATAACCAGAGGTGGGCAGTAGCCTCAGGACATAACCTGTGATAAGTCACGAAGACATGCTTGTGTGAGGTAGAGATAACGGGAAGCAGTTAGGTAACCGAGGCATTCCCGTTTCAACTCCATTGGCTAAAATGTAGAATGTGTTTTTAATTCATTGGTTGTGGTAATGTGCGGGCTTCGGTGCAACAGCTGCGAAAACCCTGTATATTCCCTACCTAAAGTTGCTTGGGGGTTGGCAGCTTGGACTCGGCCTGCGTGTCAGGGGAGGTGCTGTTGGCCCCAGCTTGCTGGCTGAATAAAGACTTTGCTTGGATTTACATCTCTGTGTCTGTGCGGCTTGTTCTCTGGGGAAACCCCGGAGTCCTGGACCCTAACATTTCTGGGCTCGTCCGGGATCTGAGCGGCTTCCCTGAGAACAAAGGACGGCTGGAGGCAAGGTCTAATTGTCCAGACGGGGCAGTGTAATTCAAGGGTCACCCCCTCGTGTCTGCATAAATCCATTATAAAGCAAGAGTCGCCATCCTGTGTATGGTCTCGGGTTAGTGACCCCGAGTGAGGAAGTCCGGGTTGGTAGTCCCGGCCCCCAGGTTAGTGACCCTGGGTGAAGTCCAGGTGACCAATCCTGGCCCTAGGGTCCGAGTGACTCGGCCTTAGGAAGGCAAGTCCGATTGGCAGGAACCTGGTGCCCGAGGAGGAAGAAATCGAGCTCGTCACCCTGCGGCAGTCCGAGTGGATGCCTTTTGGGAGAATCACAAGAGTTTTTGGGGATCCTGAAAGTGGTGAGTGTGGTGCGCACCAGAGTGAGAGAAGGACCGGTCCGAGCGAGTGCGATCAGATGTGGTGTGTGTGCTTAGTGTTATCGTTGATTGTTTTATTGTGTTTTGGTTTCGGTTTATATTTCTTTCTGCGCTTTTCATTTTAAGTTTCCCTGTTCTAAGTTTCTCCTGTTCTTTCCATTCCTCCTTTCTGCCACTAAATCATTCCCCGCGGGCACAGGTCAGGCAATTAAGAGTCATTAGGGTGCCCGCCGCTAGAAGACTCCCGTGACAGGATAAGGGGGTCACAGCCGCAAATCCCAGATAAATTTGCGTCCCCCACAGAAGAAAAACTGTGCAACAACAGGCACCCGTTCACAAGCACATACACCAGTCATCTTGTTAGAGTGGCATCTCTATCTTTCACCTTTGTCTTCCTCATATTTTTCACTATGGGCCAGACTCAGGCTACTCCTAAAGGTCTGATCCTTTCCCATTTCCCGAAGGTCAAGGAACGGGCCTTAAATATGGGCCTTGGCATCAGGAAAGGTAAGCTCGACACCCTTTGCTCGGCCGAGTGGCCTTCCTTTGGAGTAGGCTGGCTGACCCAGGGGTCTCTTTCCCTGGACCTTATCGGCAAAGTCAAGGCCATTATCTCCCGGCCAGACCCTGAGGGCCACCCTGACCAATTTCCCTATATCCTTGTCTGGGAAAATCTGGTTGAGAAACCTCCTTCCTGGCTGGAGCCCTTTTTGGTGGGGAAACCTCACACTGACCCACTAAAGACCTCTGTCCTAGTCGCCCAGGAAAAATTAAAGCCCTCTGATCGCAGGGCCAGAAACCCTGTGTGCCTGAGTGTGCCGCCTGTTCTCCCTGACAGTTCTCCCCTCTACCCACCTCTGCCAATTGAGTGACCACCCCCGTATGCGGCTCCGTGGGAGGGAGGGGGTGAAGCTGCCAAGGGGGTAGAAAACAAGGTTAGGGTGCCTAGCAGGGACCAGGTGGCCGCAGCTTCTCCAGACTCTTCAGCAAGAGAAGATAGGAGGCCAGGGAGAGTGGGAGGAATGGCCGCAGCTTTTCCGGGCTCTCCAGCAAGAGAAGGCAGGAGGCCAGGGATAGCGGGAGGAATGCAGTTAAGGCCTTGGGGGGCCAGGGAACAGGAAGGGGAGGCTCCTTCCTCCACCTCAGAAGGGGCAGTGCCAGTCCTGCCTGTGCATGCCATTGATGCAGGCAATCCGGACGGAGCTCAGCAATATCAGTACTGGCCCTTTTCGTCTAGTGACCTCTATAATTGGAGGACTCAGAACCCCCCCTTCTCGGAGGACCCCAAGTGTCTTATAGGCCTGGTGGAGTCCATTATGTTTACCCATTGTCCCACATGGGAAGACTGCCAGCAATTGCTCCGCACCCTCTTCATGACGGAAGAGCGAGAGCGTATCCTCAATGAGGCCAGGAAAAATGTCCTCGGAGAAAATGGAAGATCCACTACTCTCCAGCCCATCATCGATGAGGCGTTTCCACTTACGCACCCGAATTGGGACTTTGGGACTGCAGAAGGTAGGGAGCATCTCCGGGTCTACCGCCAGATTCTGATGACTGGTTTCCAGGTGGCTGCAAGGCAGCCCACTAACCTGGCTAAGGTAAAAACTATTGTTCAGGGGGAAATAGAAAGCCCGGCCGCATATCTGGAAAGGCTGTTTGACGCTTACAGGCAGTATACCCCCATAAACCCGGAAGCAGAGGAACACAGATCAGCCGTAGTCCTCTCATTCATCAACCAGGCATCCCCCGATATCTGGAGGAAACTCCCCAAGCGGGAGGACCTGGGGGAGATCTCTGTTAGAGAAATGCTGCAGCAAGTGGAGAAGGTCTTTAATGCTAGGGAAACTCCGGAAGACAGAGAGGAAAGGCTGAGGGAAGAGAAATGGGAAATGCAGGAGAAAAATAGGAAAGAAGACAGAGAATTTCAGAGGAGGGAGAACAAGAAGCAGAGAGAGGAGATGGCCAGGATATTCCTGGCCGGGGTGAAGGAGGGCCCTAGGCCACCTCAAAGAACGGGACCCCGCCAACCCCGACTAGGACGAGATCAATGCACCCTGTGTAAGAGATATGGGCATTGGAAGAGGGAGTGCCCCCAAAGGGGGGAACAAGGAGGAGGGAACCCCGTTAAGACCCTGCACCTAGGAGAGGGGAATTGACGGGGACGGGGCTCGGCACCCCTCCCCGAGTCCTGGGTAACCCTGTGCGTGGAGGGGACTCCCATTGGCTTCATGGTAGATACTGGGGCACAATATTCAGTTCTCAACCAAGCCCACAGTCCCCTGAACCCAGGATGCACAAGTATAGTCCAGGGAGCGACAGGGTCCAAGAGATGTGCCTGGACTACTAACAGAAAAGTGGACCTAGGAAGGCATCAGGTCTCTCACTCATTTCTGGTTGTACCTGAAAGCCCCGTACCGCTGCTGGGCAGAGACTTATTAACCAAGGTCGGGGCGTGCATCCATTTTGAACCCGAGGGGATAAAGATCATGGACAAAGAGGGGCAGCCCCTACCACCGGTGCATGTGTTGACTCTGTCCCTGGCCAATGAACATCGTCTGTTTCAGGCGGATCAAGAAAAGGGGGGCCAGGGAGAAATGGACTCTTGGTTGCAGAGGTTCCCTTCCGCATGGGCCGAAACCGGAGGAATTGGTCTTGCCAAACATTTCCCCCCAGTTGTTGTTCAACTCAAGGCCGTGGCCCTACCCATCTGGGTCCGGCAGTATCCAATACCGGAAGAGGCTAGAAAAGGGATAGCACCCCATATCCATGGACTGTTGGAGACAGGAATCCTTAAACCCTGCCAATATGCATGGAATACATCCCTGCTTCCAGTAAGGAAGCCTGGCAGTGGAGATTACAGACCGGTGCAGGACTTGTGAGAGGTCAATGAGAGGGTAGAAGACATCCATCCTACAGTGCCCAACCCTTACACCCTACTCAGCCACCTGCCACCTGCACATGTGTGGTATACTACTCTGGACCTGAAAGACGCCTTCTTCAGTATCCCACTCTCTGAAGTTGGTCAGCCTTTGTTTGCCTTTGAGTGGCAGGAGCCAGGGGGAGGAAGAAAAGGGCAGCTTACCTGGACTAGACTGCCACAGGGCTTCAAGAACTCTCCCACCTTATTCAATGAAGCCCTAAGCCAGGACCTGGAGCCCTTTCGCAAGAGCCACCCCCGCGTGACACTGCTGCAGTATGTGGATGACCTGTTGCTGGCCACAGAAACCCGTGAGGAGTGCGAAGAAGCCATGGGGAACTTGCTGGCTGAACTAGGCAAACTGGGATATCGAGCCAGCGCCAAGAAAGCCCACATCTGTCAGAGGTCAGTGGTCTACCTGGGGTACAAAATATCTAATGGGGTCAGGTGGCTAACGCAGGCCATGAAACAAACTATCCTGACTATCTCCCTCCCTTCCTCACCCCAGGGAGTGAGGGAATTTCTTGGCTCAGCCAGGTTTTGCAGGCTCTGGATTCCAGGGTACGCAGAAATAGCCCGACCGCTATATGAGGCGACCAAAGAAGGGCCAGGCTGGCAATGGACTCAGGAACAACAAGAGGCTTTTGACAGACTAAAAGAAGCTCTCCTCCAGGCCCCCGCCCTATCTCTGCCAGACCCAGAAAAACCCTTCATCCTGTTTGTAGATGAAAAAAAAGGAGTGGCTAAAGGAGTCCTGGCTCAGCAGCTGGGCCCGTGGAAAAGACCTGTGGCCTATTTGTCCAAGTGACTAGACCCAGTGGCTTCTGGGTGGCCACCTTGTCTACGTATCCTAGCAGCCATCACTCTACTAGTAAAAGAGGCAGACAAACTGACTTTTTGCCAGAACTTGAGAGTAACAGCCCCACATACTGTGGAGGGGATCCTCAGGCATCCTCTAGGAAAATGGATGACGAATACAAGACTCACCCACTACCAAGGGCTCCTACTAGACTCTCCACGAATTGCCTTCTCCGACCCGGTGACCCTAAATCCTGCCACCCTTCTGCCAGACCCAGATCTGACGACCCCCATCCATGACTGTAGAGACATCCTTTCCAAAATTATCCAGGTACGAGCATACCTGAAGGACACACTATTACCGAACTGTGAGCTAAATTGGTATACAGATGGGAGCAGCTTTGTGCAGGAGGGGGTCAGGAGAGCAGGGGCAGCGGTAGTAACCCACGAAGGGGAAGTTGTCTGGAGCGCAGCTCTGCCCCCTGGCACCTCAGCACAGAAGGCGGAACTTATTGCTCTCACTGAGGCCCTGGAAAGAGCAGAAGGCAAGCGGGCCAACATCTACACAGATAGCAGGTATGCCTTTGGCACTGTCTTGGTACGGTGCCATCTACCGAGAAAGAGGATTCCGTTCCACAGAAGGGAAGGAACTGAGGAATCTACAAGAAGTCCAAAGACTACTAGCCGCTATTGAAAAACCCAAGGCGGTAGCAGTTATACATGTACCGGGCCACCAATCAAAGAAGACACCTGAGGCCATCGGCAACAATCATGCTGATGTGGAAGCTAAGAGGGCGGCCCTCTCGGACTCCCTTGTACTTGCAGCCCTCGAAATACCCATACCTGAACTGCCCGCCCTGCCACCCAAACCTGAGTATTCCCCCCAGGATCTTGAGTGGATTAGGAAACAAGTCTTGGGGAAAGTGTTTGGGGAGGGAAATTGGAGTAGGGACCAAGAAGGTAGGTTGATCCTGCCAGAAGCATTAGGGCAGTACATGCTTGCTAATCTGCATAAGTCCACCCATCTAGGCTGGAAAAAGCTACCCCGCCTTTTCCAGTCTGCGCAGTTAGTGTTTCCCCACTAGAATGAGGCAGCTCGTCAGATCATGAAAGAATGCAGCAGCTCTGCAATGCTAAGACCAGCCCCAAAAGGGCCGCACCTGGCAGGTACTCGGGAAAGGGGGAGGGCTCCCGGGAGGAGTTGGGAAATAGACTTCACTGAAGTAAAACCAGAGAAGTACGGATATAAGTATTTGCTGGTTATGGTGGATACCTTCTCAGGATGGGTGGAGGCTTTTCCAACCAAGCATGAAACCAGCCAGGTGGTAGCAAAAAAATTAATTGAAGAAATCATCCCCAGATATGGGGTCCCTGAAGCCATAGGTTCCGATAACGGCCCGGCTTTTGTTAGCAAAATCCTGCAGGGATTAGCCCTGGCTTTGGGGGTAGATTGGAAGTTACATTGTGCTTACAACCCACAAAGCTCTGGGCAGGTAGAGAGAATGAATCGGACCTTGAAGAAGACCCTTTCTAAATTGGTATTGGATACTGGCGGGGACTGGGTGACCCTCCTTCCCTTAGCCATCTTCCATGCTCGGAACTCCCCCTATGTACATGGTTTAACTCCATTTGAGATAATGTATGGGGCCCCTCCACCTATAACTCGGCAAGTGCAGCTTCCTGATGCAGAGGACCTGGCCCCTGACTATCTGAATGTGTTGCAAGCTCTCGCTAGAGTACAGCAGGAAATCTGGCCCCTGATCAGAGCATATTACAAGGGTGGGAAAATTCCGAGCCCAGAACATGGCATAGTCCCAGGAGATATGGTATGGGTCAAGAGACACCAAGTAAGGATGCTCGAACCCAGGTGGAAGGGACCTTATGTTGTATTGTTTACCACCCCCACTGCTCTCAAGGTTGATGGTATCGCTCCATGGGTGCACTACACCCACGTTCGGAAGGCTCTACCTCAGAGTACCTCAGAGTGGAAGGTGCAGCAGCATCCTGTCGATCCCCTAAAACTACACCTAAGCTGAAGATGAAGGAGATCCTGCTGATAAGCGCCTTAATATGGACCTTCAAGGAGACCACATCTGTGGAGCTGGGGGCAGGCATCATCCCCCGGCTCGAAGGCACCAACCCTCATCAGCCATGGGACCTGACCTGGATGCTGGTTAACAGTGCAACTGGGGAGATCATCAGCACCACAGAACACACTGCGCCACTTGGAATCTGGTGGCCTGACCTGTTTTTCTGCCTCCGACAGATCAACCATGGTTACCGAACTGTCCCTCCAAACTTGGCTCGCTCCCATGGATTTTATGCTTGCCCAGAAACAGGTAAAGGAAAGTCATGTGGGGTAGGGGGGAGACTTCTGGTGTGCCAAATGGGACTGTGTAACCTCAAACGATGGGGATTGGAGATGGCCAGTTACAAAAAAGGATGCTGTCAAATTTTCTTATGTCAACCAGGGCATCCCTCGTCACGTGCCTGTGGCCCTTTACAAGGACAAGGCTTGTGACTGAAGGGACCAGGATTGGGTACGAATTCAATTCACCGAGATGGGCAAAAGACTGAGGTATCGCGCTGGATAAACGGACTAACATGGGGGATAGCATACTATAAATATGGGGGGCATGAAGGCTCAACCCTCACCATCAAATTAGCCGCGTCAAATCCCAGCAGCGTCTTCATTGGACCCAACCCGGTTGTACGTCTCCAGCAACGGGTTATACATCCCCAGAAACCTTCAAATCAGAACAAGGACCTGGGCCAAAGGGACGAGAAAATGTCGACCGGACGTATGCCTGCACTTCACGCCCGGCTCAGCTCCCTGAGGGGTGCCCTGGCGGGCACCGACGACCACATCCACTGGCCAACCGCCGGAACACATGCCCCGGACCCACCTGTAGTAGTAGCCGGGGCCATAGCCCTAATAGCCATGGGGCAAGTAGTTGGAGGTGCCATAGCCTGGCCCGTAGCCCTGCTGGTAGCTGTAACCCTGGTTCCAGTAGGTGCTGTAGCCCTGATTCCAGAGCCCACAAGAGGATCGAGTGTGGGTCCCTCCGGGTCAGATAACCCCATGTGGGAAATGGTGCAGGCAGTAGCAGAGACTCTTAACCACACCACTCCCTCCCTCACTGATCCCTGTTGGCTATGCTACCCAGATTCACCCCCCCTTCTATGAGGCAATCGGGATAAATGGCTCCTACACTATCAGCAACCGTGGGGACTTATGATCGCTCAGATTTCAGTTGCTGGTACATGTGTAGGCACAGTCTAGATGGCCCAGGGCCAGTTATGCTCTTCCTACGCTAACACCACGTGGGAGCAGGAAAAGTGGATTATACCTTCCTCGGGCTGGTGGCTCTGCTCAAAGACAGGACTCACTCCGGCCCTATCCACCTCTGTGTTCAATGCTAACAGTGAGTTTTGGGTACTGGTGGCCATTCTACCTTGCCTAATGTATCATTCTCATAAATCTCTCCTTTCTTATTGGGAAGAAAGGCCGAGCCCCCACCGGAGCAAGAGGGAGGTTGTTACCGCCCTGACCATTGGGACCCTCTTCTCCCTAGGGATAGCAGGGGCAGGCACTGGGGTCACAGCCCTTGTAACTCAGGAAAAAGGGCTCACAGCCCTGAGGCTGGCAGTCGACAGGGATCTAGAACAACTCTGTGACAGTCAATATCAGACCTGGAGCAATCCCTCACCTCCTTGTCAGAGGTGGTCCTACAAAATTGAAGGGGCCTGGACCTCTTGTTCTTAAAGGAAGGTGGACCGTGTGCAGCCCTAAAAGAAGAGTGCTGTTTCTATGTAGATAAGACAGGTGCAGTCAGAGATTCCTTAGCCAAACTAAAAACGGATCTAGAGAAGCAGTGTAAAGAATATGAAAGTAACGAAGGCTGGGTTGAGTCTTGGTTCAAATACGAGCCTTGGTTCGCTACCCTCCTCTCGGCCGTTGCGGGGCCACTGGTCATCCTGCTGTTGTTGTTTACGATTGGTCTGTGCATAATAAACAGGCTGCTTAGGTTTGTATGGGAAAGGATTAACACCGTCCAACTTCTGGTCCTTCGTCAAAAGTATCAGGTCCTAGGTGCCGCTGTGGAAGATTCCTCAGTCTGATCAAGAAAAGGGGGGAAATGTAAAGGAGTGCAGAGAGTATCAAGAGTCAGGAAACCCTAGAGCAATAGCCACCCAGTTTTCGTAGAAACTACCCGAAGCTAACACGCCTGCCCTAAGTTAGATAACCAGAGGTGGGCAGTAGCCTCGGGACATAACCTGTGATAAGTCACGAAGACATGCTTGTGTGAGGTAGAGATAACGGGAAGCGGTTAGGTAACCGGGGCATTCCCATTTCAACTCCATTGGCTAAAATGTAGAATGTGTTTTTAATTCATTGGTTGTGGTAATGCGCGGGCTTCGGTGCAACGGCTGCGAAAACCCTATATATTCCCTACCTAAAGTTGCTTGGGGGTTGGCAGCTCGGACTCGGCCTGCATGTCAGGGGAGGTGCTGTTGGCCCCAGCTTGCTGGCTGAATAAAGATTTTGCTTGGATTTACATCTCCGTGTCCGTGTGGCTTGTTCTCTGGGGAAACCCTGGAGTCCTGGACCCTAACAATGCTAGGGCCAAAGGATTTTTTTTTTTCGTTGAAGTATTGTTGATACCCAGTCTTATATTGGTTTCAGATGTACAACACAGTATTTCAGCAGTTACCCATATTATTAAATCCTTACCCCCTTTAATGTGGTTACTATCTATCAGTGTAGAAAGATGTTATAGAATCATTGCCTATATTCTCTGTACTGTACTCCCATCCCCACGACCAGCTTCTACTGTCATTATGAATCCTTGTTCCCCAGAGGATCATTTTTAAGTCTCACAAAGTTACGTCTTTTTCAGGCACAAGTGGTTCTTTGGCAGTACAGTTCTCCAAAATATTTAGTCTGTTTTTTGTCCATTTGATTCAACTTCCATGTGCCAGATAACCACACCACAGTATTTCTAAGACATCACTTTTATTCCATGTCCAACCTCCCTTGACTTAACTGACTAAGCTTCATATTGACCAGAATCAATACCAGCTCTGGAATCAATTTCTGCATTAATCAGAATGGGCTAGGATGTGCTGTAGTTGCAGCCCCCAAGTCTCAGTGTAAGATGGCTTACACTACCATCTGGAACGATAGTCCCTGCCATGGCAAAGGAAAGGAGTCTGGCAGATTGCACACTGGCTTTTTGTTTTAAACACCTTTCTTGATGTATAATTTAAATACCACAAAATCTACTCCTTTTAAATATACAGGTCTGCATTTAGTAAATGCATACTTTTGTGCAACCATCACCACAGTTGAATTTTAGAACACTTCCATCACCTCAGAAAGGGTTGTCTTGCCTGTTTGCTGTCCATCTCCACTCAATCCCCTGGCTCCCGGCAAACACCAGCCTCTAGTTTGTCTAGTTGTCTCTCTAGTTTTGCTTTAATGCAAAACTTCTAAGTGGAATCACACATGTATGGTCTGTTGTTTCTGGCTTCACTTAGGGTAATGTTTTTGAGATTCAGCCATGTTGTTGGGTACATTTGTAGCTCATCTCTTTTTATTATTGACTTGTATTCCATTGTATCAATATATTTTATTATTGAATTATATTCCATTGTATCAATATTTCCCACTTGCCAGTTGGTAGACAATGGATTGTTGGTTTTGGCTTTCATGAATAACAGCGCTGTGGACTTTCACATACTCATCTGTGTGGACGTACGTTTTCATTTCTCTTGGGTAGATACCTAAGAGTGGAATTCCTGGGTCATAAGTAAATATATGCTTAACTTTTGAGGAAACTACCTGTCTTCCAAATGGGCTGTACTATTTATGTTCCCACCAGCAATGTTCCCATTTCTCCACATCTTTATTAATACTTGATGTTGTCAGTCCTACTACAAAATTAATTGTCTGGTATGTGTGAAGTAGGTTTGGGGTTTTGATGCTTGTTGGGTTTTTTTTTTTTGAGATATAGTTCATATAACATAAAAGTAACTATTAAAAAGTACACAATTCAGTGTATTTCTCAGTATTTTTTACTTTGTTATATAGCCATTGACACTATCAAATTTGGAGCATTTACATCACTCTGAAAAGAAAACCTGTACCCTTTAGCAGTCAGTTCTGATTCCCTCCTCCTCCCATCCCCGGGAAACTCCAAATCTAATTTCTATCTGTTTGGATTTGCATATTCTGGACATTTCATACAAATGGAATGAAAATAGATGACCTCTTGTATCTGGCTTCTTTCATTTAGCATAATGTCTTCATCCATGTTGTAGCATGTAACAGTACTTCATTCCTTTTTATGACTGAATAGAATTCCATTATATCAATATTCTGCAGTTTCTTGTGCACTAGCTGAGGGACATTTGCGATGTCCACTTTTGAACTTTATGAATAATGCTGCTATGAACATCCATGTACAAGTTTTTGTGTAAACATATGGTTTTAATTTTCTTAGGTATATACCTAAAGTGGAATTGCTGGGTCATATGGAAATTCTACATTTAACACCATAAGGAACTGCCAAACTGTTTTTCAAGTAGCCATGCCATATTACACTCCCATCATCAACGTATGAGTGTCCCAGTTTCTACCAGTCCTCACTAACATCTTAACTGATTTTTGATTATACACATCTTAGTAGGGGTGCAGTGGTATCTCATTGCAGCTTTGATTCGCATAAGTGATGTGAGCCCACTTACGGTTTGAAAAGGTTACCCCAGCTGCCATTTTGAAAATACAGTGAGGTGGATAAGAGCAGAAGCTGAGAGACAGGAGGCATTGCAGCAATCCAGACAAGAGGTAATGGTGGCTCTGAGTGGTGTGATGTTGCAGGTCTGGGGCTGGACAACTAGAAGATGAAGTTGCATCAGCAGTTGGGGAGAGTGACAGATGGAGCAGATTTTGGAAGGATGCTCAGAAATCAGTTTTGGACCTAGTAAGCTTGAGATATCAGATGTCTTGATATTGAGGGGGCAGTTGGATAAATGACTCTGGAATTTGGGGAAGAGGTGTGGATTGAGATAAAATATCAGGAGTCCTTGGTATACAGATGGCTTTGGAAGGCATGCAACTGGAGACTTTAAAAGGAGAGCTTGAAGTACCCATGATATGTCATCAGTAATTATGAATTGGGAGTGAATTATGTGCTCTCTGCTCACCCTCTAAGCTGAATTGATCTGTTTGCATTGAGACTGAATAAAATGCAATATAAATGAATAATATTAAGGATGAACTTAAAAATGAGTACTTCCCATGAAACAATTAGGGCTTTTATCTGGCTTTTTGCAGCCTCTGTATGTCTTAAAGAGGCAGCATGTCATTTGAGCTTTGAAGAGGAAAAAAAAGCCAGTATAAAATCTGAAATTTTAATTAAGAAAATTTTACAATGTTAAACAAGAAGCAGCTGTGTGGGGGAAGATTTGTGTGCATTTTTAGTCCCATTTTGAAAGCCTCAAATTGTTTCTGGAGCAGAACCGAGCAAATTGTCACAAATCTTGTTTTCTGAGAAACTGCTTATATCAACATTACGGCATGCTACTGTGACAGCCAGCATGCCAAAAATAACATGAAAAGAAATGACTGCAAATCTATTTAGAATTAAGCCAGTAATTATTATGTTTGTGACCATTTCCAAGAATTGTTCCTACCCAGATATTAAATGGAAAATAAGAAGAGCTCATTTTAGCCCTGAAAATTGCCATTTTTTTTCCTTTTCTTTATGTGATAGCTTGTTAGTAAATTATTAATAGTTTTAACCAGAGCACTTCTATGTTGAAATTAAAAGCAGTCATCTTAATAATATTTTAGAGACTTAATGTTTTTATTAAAAGGGAAAGGTTTTATCTAGATTTTTAATGCATCTGAAGTTGTTCATAATCCTAACACTTTTTAAAATCAAGATTAAAAGTATATGATCTTTTGAAATCCTGAGATACCAACTGTTTCCTTATTTCCCTCCATTTTCAAATAAATAAATATTAATTTGGTAAAGCATCTGTTTGGCAAACTCTGGGTGAATGTGGAGGTAAGAGTGGTGATGAAGGAGCCAGTGCAGGGATGGAGCTACATGCTCTTCCTTGTCCATCAAATGGGTTTGCTGAAAAGAGGTGGAATCCTTTATTCCACAAGGTAGTTTTTAAAAAATGATTACAGCGTAATAATTTTAATACTATGCTTAGTATATATAATTACATATGTAACTTACTATACCAAGTATATAACATACTTATTGTACTTAGCATTTCTCACAAGTACTGAGAAATCTACCTCTACTTACTGTCTGTCCACTTTTTCTCCCTCTGTTCCCATCCTTTCACTACAAGTTAGATCAATCGGCAGACCATGTGGATATTTATGGTGCTCATTAATCTAAGAGGAAATCTGTATATTTTGACATTTCAGGACCATGGGGGCTTCTTTTTTCCTAATGCTTATCAGAGATTTACATATAACTTTCCTGCCGTAAGAGCGGGACACATTCCTTCTCCATGTTGTCTCAACCAGGTGATCTTCTTAAGGCCAGATCAGGCAGTGTTTGACCCCAAAAGCTGTCAGAAAGATAAATGCTTCTTTTTAAAATGGTGGCATGATGTTCCCTGTCAACTAAGCGTGGTTCTTGGAAAGAAATCTTATGTTTGGAGGCATCTGGGAAGGTTCAGCTCACCTGTGTTCACCTGTGGAACAAAGACAGACAGTGTTGCGGTGGTCTTTCAGCCATGTGGCTTCATTCATTTTTAGGGCCAGAAGCTGTCCCCCAGCCATTCGGTGATCTGTGTGTGGAGTACTTACCACAGTGTACATCAGTGTAGTGGTTTTCAGCTTCCCACATCTGAAATTCTGTAAATTTTTTTTTTTTTTTGGTGAGGGTGCGGTCTAGGGGAAGGAGACACCAAGGCCATCTTTAAATATGTTGTTGTCTGAGCAGAAAGTAAGATGGGGAGGCCGATGGGGAGGGATGGTATTTCAGATTGGCACGCCTCTCTGTGCCTCTAGGATGCCCCCCTCATCTTTCCAGATGAGTTCTGTTTCCCTATGTCACATTAAACACATCAAAAAATAGTAAGTGTCCAAGATTTTAATTAATGAAATCCATGGCTGGATAGCCATTGTTGGGTATATTGTGTAGAATCTGGGGACCAAAGGAGCACAGATTCCCAATAACTGATGTTAAAACCCAGGGTCTACCATTGGCTATTGAGCAACAAGTCAATGCCAAGTCAGCAGAATTTCTTAGAATCAATTTCCATGGCTTTGACTAAACAAATGTCAGGCCACAGGGAAGCACAAAGGGTAACAGCTGTTCATTTACCCTTCCAGAGGAACTCTCTTTTTCCATGTTCTGCATAGTGATTTTGCCATTAACATTTGATGCTCAGTTTTCATTTCTCCTAGAAGTGATCCCCAGAAGTCTTCCAAAATCTTAGGAAGTATACTAGGTAAGATTTCACTGTTTCCTCTCTTACCTGTTTAATCATAAAGTTTATTTCTTGACTTATTTATTTTCCTATTTATTTATTTTCTGATCCTGTAAGAAGGGTCTGTAAGGTTTAGTACAAAGGAAAAAAAGTCTCTTGTTCCAAGACTTTCCCTTTCTTTCTCCAGATGGCCTCGAGCAGCCAGCCAGCTACCAACTGTCCTCTCATGACTGCCTTTTATTGGTTCTCCTGTGGAAGTTGTAAGCAATCCCCGACTCTCCTTTTAGCTGATTTGAGCTCTTTGGGCAGTAGCCCTTCCTCGGGGAGCACCTGGGGATGAAGCTAAGGCTGCTTCCGTTCCCTTCTTTGTTGGTCATGCAACTACAGACGAGATAAACAGCTGGCGCTTGTGCTCAGGCCGGGCTTCCAAGCTGCCTCCTGAAACAGTCAGTGAGGTTTTGTTTCCTTGTGCTGTGTTGTGGCTCAGACACTAATTTTGTCAAAGCCCTGAACACAGGATTTTACAGGACTGCAGAAGATTTTGTTAGACCTTGCCCTGGTACTCATCTTTTTGAAGGTAAGTTGTTCTTCTGGTCTTTATAGGCTGTACATGATGAATAAGAAGGAAGTGGGTAACTTCTAGGGCCTTTTATTCTATCCTCAAGTCCCTGGGTGTAGACTTCAACTCGTATCTAATGTTGATAGTTGATGATTGCGGTGGCTGTTATTTTTGCTTCTGTTAAGCGAATGTGCCCATTCCTTTTCTATCACGTATTTTGTTTTGTTACAACAAGTTGTTCAAATAATGCTGAGTATGAATGAGTAGACACTTAAGGAGAAAAGGTTTTTAAGTCATAGGCAATCATGTAGCATCAAAAAAAGGAAAATGGATTTTTATAGGAGAAAAAACAGATACCAAAAATGAAATACTAAGACTAGAGTAGAAAGCCTGCACCTAGGATGTGACATCCTTTGATTTGAGGAGAGGCCCTCATGAAGCATTTCCTTTCTGTTGCCAAAGAACACAGGTGTTACTTTCTTAGTTCCAAGGCTTCTTTTCCAAGTATATCTTGCTCTAAGAACTCAGGTCATCAGATGTAAGTTATATAAAACAACCATCCACCTCTACCCCTTGACTAGGTAAAGAAAGGGGGGAATATAAGGAGTTAGTTCCAGCCTTCATTGTTCAAGGCCAAGCACTGGCTGTAGAGATCTGTTGGAGAGAGTGGCTCTCTTGTCACAAATCTCAGAGATGTGTATTATCAGCCCCATCTGCCCAGGGTGACAGCTCTGCCAGTGTTATGTGACTTGGGCAGGTCACATAACAGCATGGAACAGCGTGTGTTTTCTCAGGATGTTCTGGGGAGGGTCATTTCCTAGCTGGACCAGGAGTAGCTGCCTTTATGCAAGATCATGTCGAGCCTGCTTTAAAATCTTCTGTGACATCTCATTTGCATGAGGCAAAATCCAAGTTGCTAATACAATTACCAAGGCCCTATTTGATCTGGGCTCGCCTGACTTCTGCTACTCTTCCTTGCTCACTGCACTCCAGCTGTACATATTTTATCCCTGTTTCTTCCATATGCCAGCTTGTGTTTACCGCAGAGGCTTGCCCTTACCACTTGCTGCCCCTGGAGTAGTCTTCCCTTGGGTCTTTGTGTGGTTAACCTCCTCCCATCAGCTGAGCCCCACTGTCACCCCCTCAGATTAGAGCATCTAGTTATTGCCTTACCAAGAAGTGGGTGAGTCCCGTGTGAGGAAAAGCATAACATTTTAATGGGAGATGTAGTAGAAGATTTAAATAAAAGAAGAGATACACCATGTTTCTGAGTAAAAAGATGACGTATTGCAAAGGGTATCAGTCTTTCCCAAATTAATTTCCCCCTCCCAATCAAAGTACCAGTGGCATGACAAAATTACTCTCAGGTTGATAGTGAAGAGTCAGCAGGCAACAGTAGTTGAGAAAATAAAGGAAAAATTAAAAACGACCTGCCTTATATGCTAATAAAACATAAGGCTACAAAAATTGAAAATGTTTGGCATTTGCAAAAGAAGTGACAGGACAGTGGAAAAGAATAAAATTTGAAATTCCTCATACATAGAAATTTCAATGTATGGTAAAAAAGTCACAAATCAGTGGAAAAAGTTTATGAAACAAAAATATTGAGGTTTTGCTCCTAGGTATATGCCCAAGAGAATTAAAAACATGTCCATACAGAAATCTGTACAAGAATGTTTGCAGCAGAGTTTTTCATAGTAGTCAAAAAGTAGAAACAAGCCAGATGTCCCTCAACTGATGAGTGGGTAAAATGTGGCCTGTTGATATAGTGGAATATTGCCCCAAAATGAATGAAGTGCTGACACATGCCTCACCATAGACAAATCTAAAAATATTGCACTAAGTGAAAGAAGCCGTATTCAAAAGCCACATGCTGTATGATTCCCTTACCATGAAATGTCCAGAATTGACAGAAAGTAGCATAATGGTGGCCAGAAGTGACTCCTAGTAGGTACATGTTTCTTTCTGGGATGATGAAGATGTTTCAGAATTAGATAGTGGTAATGGTTGGACAACTTTGTGCATATATGAAAAACCACAGAATTGTACCCTTTGAAATGGGGAATTTTATATTATGTAAAATTATATCTCAATTACATCTCAATATAAAAATACTGGTAAGTTGACTACGTAGATAATACCAAGTTAGATTCATACATCAAAATAATTCCTAGATAAACTAAATTACTGCATTAAATGTATGTGACTACTCAAGTGCTTTGAGGCTTACCAAGTTCCTGTATGTAAAAGTAAAAGGTGAAAACTCAAAGGAAAATATCAGTAGGTTTCACTACATAAAAATGAAAAACTTTTATACCAGAACACATCATAAAATCAAAGGCAGTGATCTGGAATGATGTTTTTCATATATAACAAGAATAATGTTAATAGTCTTAATGTTTTAAAAATCTCAATAATAGTTACATGGAAAATGCTAAGACTCCAGCAGAATGGGCAGCAGGCAGTTCATAAAGGAGGAAATAAAGCTTTTCACAATAACATGAAAATTGAAAAGCAAAATTTAAACTATGAGGTACTCTTTTCTTCTGCCACAATAACAGTGCCTCTGCTTCACAGGTAAAGTGAAGTTTTTTCTTTTTTTATTGGAATATAGTTGATATACAATATTGGTTTGGGATATACAACATAGTGACTCAGTAATTATATGCATTACTAAATGCTTGGCATGGTAAATGGAGTGACCCCGTTACCATACCAAGATATTACAATATTATTGGTTATATTTTCTATGCTGTACTCATCCCCAGCACTAGAAGCAAAATGTGCATCAAACTTACAACTAAGTTGTGAAACAGGAGATGCACCTGTGTGGACACCGTGGGGGTATGCACCATGCTATTTATTAAAAAAAATTTCCAGTGGCATGTTTCCTATCTTTTCAGTTTAATTATTAAAATTTAACCTGATAGAAGCTTGAGTTTTATCTTTCAAAACCCTAATTTATTATTAGTATCTTATCAGATTTAATATATGTTAGAAAGGGTTTAATATAATTTAAGTGATTATAATTTGTGTATATGTTTTTCTCATAAAATCAGAAAATATCATGTGTAAGAAATGTTAAAACTTGACAGTGCCCTCAATATTAGTAGGGTTCCTATTTTTCTCCTTCTTGTTTATGTTGTCAGTAGGCTATCCATACTAGACATGTTTTAACAGGGCAACAAAGAAGGCTGTGTAGTAAAAATCCCCATTCCCCAGCCATCTTCAGACTCAGTAGAAGTGGGGGAGTCTTGTCGGAATTAATACTGTAGAATTACACACTAATAAAGAGGAACTCCCTCCCCGCTCTCCTCTCTGTCAGATTCACCTCTATGTGTCCCGGGTGACTTAGACACACTCCCCTTAGACCCAGGAAATTGGGGGATAGTTCTTACTGTCTTAAAAGCAATTCAGGAAGACACAATTCCTGTCATTACAAAGTCGACATTATACATAAACATTTTATTATTTGATTTTAACATCATCTCATCATGACTGGCCTATGTTTCTCTGTAAAAGCAACGATTCTCTGCTATAAACAAAATCCCAGCGTTTGGCCTGACCTGCCTGATTCTGAGAAAGTGGCCTGGGAAGATGTGAATCTGGCAGGTGTGGACATCAACACAAAGTTTGGAAAAAGCAAGACACAGCCTTTTGTCTATTCCTTGTCCTTGCGGTCTAGCTAAGGCTGCATCAGGATAACAAGGCTGTTCTGTCAGAACACTGCACTAATTAGTTGCCATTTCTCAACTCATCTTTGGACTGCTGCTGAAAACTAATTATTGGGAAGCACAGACTATAAGTGAATACACACCCTGCGGATATGTAGCTAACTCGCACACCTCTCCCAGGCGCTGATGAGACAGGCCATTTAATTTCCCCGGAGAGTATGCCCTAGGTGTCCCCTCCCCATCTTTTAAGGTTTTCTTTTTTTAACAGCTTTGTTAATTTAGGTTAAGTGGTTTGGTTGTCATGGAAACCAATATTCCTCTCAGGCTGATTGTGTCAAAGGCATCATTAATCTGTTTTCTCAACTGCCTCTTCCTCATCCATCTAATTGTAGCCTCTCTCCACCAAGCCTCCGCTTTGGATGACATCATTGGACATTTTTAGGACACCATATGTGATATTCAGCACAACTTGTTTTCTCTTCAAATTTCATATCACTGTGCTAATTGTCATATTCCCACCACAAAGGAGGAAGATGACTCCTGTATGAGGGGGACATAACATCCCCAAAAGTGAAGTGGGAAGTCACTTCAGTTAGTGCTCCTCAGGTGTAAGTCAGCATCCCAAATAAAGGAGGCTTTCAATGCCGTGCTGCGCCCGCCGTTTCCATGTTGTCCTGGGAACCATGATCTTTGAAAGGGTGAAGGACCTGTTCTGTGGGGATCGGGAAGAGGGAGGACAGTTCAGGCAGCAGGACGGCTGTCATTGTACTGAGATGGCCTTGAACCTGGTGAGAGAACATGGAGCCGTAGATCGTCCGTTCCTCCCAGAAAACGCTCTTGATGCGACATGCTGTGTCCTCTGTGTCCTTTTGCCAGGGCGCCCATCTTGGCACAAACCTGTGCAACAAGGCAAATGTGTGTGTGACAGTGGCTATTTGTCTCCTGCAGCTCTGATCCATGGAAAAACTGGCTGATCTGTTGGGTTCTACCTTGATCACTGGGCAAGAGTTTTCCTGAACACCTTTGTCCCTACACAGGGTTCCCGATTCTCTGCCAGTCATTATGGGCATATGAGCATCAAGGATATTTTGGCTGGGGGTGCAGAGCAGCCCCTGGAAAACAAATCTTACTTAAAACATCATTTGGAGACATGCTGAAGCCCTTGCAGTTGAAGTAATTGGCTATTTCCCTAACTATTTCCCCTGTAGAAGCAAGGACATAATTCAGTGTTCTTTTGTTTTAATTCTAATACAGGGAGCAGTATATTCTGTAAGTGGAGGTTGTTAAATCTTAACTTTTATGGAGTCCTTTTCCAGAACTGATGTAATACCTTTATGTTGTCACCAAAGATTTATTGCTTATGATCCCGGCCTTATTTCCGGCCTTTGGGAGATGCAGTAGGACTTAGAAGCCACCAGATGTCACTATTGCAGATGGCTTTTCAAATTCCCCAGCTTGCCTAATACTGTAGCTGCAAAGATTTTAATAACAGTTAACAAGCTCTAAGAGGTCATCTAGACTGTCCCTCCTGCCAGGAAGCTACAGTGAGCAGGTGAGTGGGTGGCTTACCTTTAATGATCTGAAGATAATAGCATTGCTTATAAAAGCATCCGTTTCTGGGGACCACTTGCAGGGATCAAGTCACTAAGCTTGCCTCCAAGGTCCTTAAACTCTGAACATCTATGAATCTGAAATTTTTAAAGCCTCTACATGTCTCTACATGTCACTCAACCTTTGTGCGCTTTTGTTTTTATCAAGATCAAATAATTTTAGTAAATGGTATATTATACATTCAAAATAGCAGAATCCCTAATAACGAGAGGCATTAAGAAGACATAACAGCGATGGCAAAGCTTTGCTGTGTATTCACATGACTTCCCTTAGCTCAGCGGGGTAAGGCCAAGAGGCTAAGGGCCTCGGGAAAAGGCTGCTCTTCAGGCCATGGCTGGTCCCCTCCTGTAGGATTCTGTCCTCTCTGATGGCTTAAATTTAACTCAACTCCACGAGTGTGTTGTGTTAATGTGGAAGGCAGTTGTGAATTGTTTGTGGGTTCACATTCCTTTTCACCATGTATTCCTTCATGTCTTTTCTTTTTTTTCTCTCCTCTTCTATCTTTTCCTGTTTCTCCCTTGTCTCAGTTACTCTTTCACCTTTGCCCCAAATTCCCAGTGCCTCCGAAGACATTTCGTAGCTCCCTTGTAGCAATTGGTGCTCAGGAAGTGACGTTTCTGAAACCTGGTTTCTCGTCTCTTCTCCTAATATTCGAGACCACAAACAGAAAAGTCCCAGCTAATGAAAATAGAAGGCCAGTTAGGAAGTTGGAACCTAAAGAATACTATTGGAGACTCTGGTGGGGAGGCATGGCTGACCTGGGCCTCTACTTCCCAGAGTGGGTCATAAAACACGAGGCTCCTCAAGACGTATATTAAAAAGCAGTTCTGTGCACAATTTGGAATTTGAGAAATGCCACAGCCCATATCCTCTTTTAGGAGATTTAAAATGTACATAGGACAGTAAAGATTCCACTATGTATTCCAGCAGAGGAACTAGTTATCTTTTCTTAGCCTAGCATCACCCAGTTTGACCACGGGACCTATTTTAGGTCATTGCTGGTTATGTACGCCACCTCCTGGGGACCTGTGGAACTGATGTCCTGTAGAATACAATTTGGGGACTATTCCCACTGCAGGGAAGTTTTATAAATCCGCTTTTAGCAAGGAAGTAAAATTGAATGCCTATTCTGGAAGAGGTTCAAGCTTTGATATTTGAATTCTGAGATGTCCTATTTAAAGTAAACAGAATAATATATAGGGGATATGACTTTTCTCTGATGCCATTGCATTACTAAAACTAAAT
Organism: Manis javanica; assembly: GCF_040802235.1. Lineage (NCBI taxonomy): Eukaryota > Metazoa > Chordata > Mammalia > Pholidota > Manidae > Manis > Manis javanica. Next base: position 52,318,468 of record NC_133157.1, read on the forward strand.
ACTGAATTATTGATAAGATTGTAAGGCTTTATTCTCTTTGGAGGAATTTTCACTGCTTGAATTAGTTATAGCTTTAGGTCATTTAATTTATTGAGTGCCCACTGTAGGTGCAGTACTGGCTTGAGGACGCAAAGACAAGTAAGACATGGTTCTTCTTCCAGAGGAAATCTAGGTGTGAATCTTATGGTCCTTTCTACTTAACTGTTACACTCTGATAGTTCTGCTATTTAGTAAAAGAGATGTTTCTGATGATATGCTACCACTGTCCCTGGAATAGGATAAGCCTTAAGTAAATAAGGTTAGGCATTGCTGGTAATTTAGTTAAATGCTTTGAGTTGAAGAGGACATTGTAGATAATTGAGGTCCTTCCAACTTCTTTTCCTTGTCATTTAAGAAAACAAAAAACAAACCTCAGTTAGTTGGCTTCCAATCTTATGGTCAAGGTTCTCTTTAGAATGTGCAACACTGAACCCTAGAGCTGTGGGGAGCGGCCCTTTACACCGCCACCCACATCTTCCCTAAACTCAGGCAATGCGCCTGCTTCTGGTGGGAGATCCCTCTGATCGCTTCCTGTGTCAAGGCATCAAGGCTCAGTGGAAGTTCGGTTTTATTTTAGGGGACATGGACAGTGGAGTGACCCCAGCAGATCACAGACTTCCTCACTCTCCCCCTCAGGCCAGCCACCTCTCCAATGTTATTTACTCAGGTTTTGCCCAAGTTCAATATCCAGGTTGTGCCATTTCACAAGTATATTGCCTTTCTGCATTCACAGTGGATATGGGGTTCTCCAGATTTGGACTTATATACGACATTAAAAGTAATTTCACCTCCTTGTCTTTCTCCTGGTTGTGCCCTTGAGTCTCAGATACAGTGGAGCCTGAGAGTGGAGGCCCTCGAAGACTGTGTGTAGGGGCCTGACGCTGGTCCCTCTAATAACTAAGCACGGCACACACCTGGCAGCGACAGCGCAGGCTTCCTGGTCTCTGCAGGAGAGAGCCCTCCACAGTGGCCTTTTTGGAAACAAAGGCTGCCATTATTTCCTTACTACTGTTAGGCCTAAAGTCAGAGAAAGCCTGAGAAATGCTTACTGAATTGACCTATTATTACTGCCCCTTGAGATTTTGTAAGTAACTCCTTAGAAATGGTCTTTTCTTTGAGAAGAAATTTTTGTAGGATGTTGGCAACTTCTTTATAGCAGATCTGTGATTCTGAAAAGACATATTCCCACTTAGGACAAAAGCCAACTTCAATATCAGTTAAAAGTGTAGCTCATGCACAGGATGAATGAATTCTAAATAGAATTTAAGAAAAATCTTTTTCCAGGTTTCTCCTTGATTTATGGGCCTTATAAATATGACCCCTGGAAGATAACATGTAGGATTATGGGATTTATTTTGTGTGTTTGCCATGAGGATAAAATAAAGTTTTAGAATTATTGAGGCCAGATGCCAAGGGAAATTAAATAAGCTCCGTGGATAAAAAGAAAATTTTAAAAAGTGCCCTGTAAGACAGATTAGGTAATAAAGCACCAGGGCCAGATGGATACACATCTGTATTGTACAGAATATTCAGCCATAAATTACTACCAATTTTAGAAGAGGTTTATAAGCATGCTTTAGGAACCAAAGAAACTTCTCCTTGTTTCAATTTCACTGGGAAGAAAAAAGAAATGCATAGACTATAAATTAATTTTATTCCTTAACTCTAACCAAAAAGCCTTGACTGTTGGATTTATAAAGCTATTAAGTAGTATATATGCCTTCAAGTGGATTTATTCTATGGGAAGTTTCTAGAAAATATGTTTACTATCTACTTAATATTACAAACATAGTTCTTGGTAACTGAAAAATATGTATGGATAAGACCTTTACCTAGTGAGTTAGAGAACTGAAAAAAAGCACTCATCTCAAAAAAATAGTCATAGAAAGTTTTTGTAGAAATTTCAAGACTAGCTGGAATTAAGGCAGAATAAATCTGACTTTCTCATTTTTAGGCATATATATTTGGAATAATCTTGATATATTAAACTATTTAGTATCACATGTCTTTTTTAAAAGTGTGATTTGAAATAGCAAAAAACTGGAGAAAACCTTTACGTCCACCTCCAGGTTTAATAAATATGGTGTTTCATTCAATGGATATTTTGCAGTTATTGCAAATAAAATATTTAATATCAGAAAGATAACCATCATATTTGAAGTAATAAAAACAGGGCCCAAAGCAGTCCTTATGGTATGATTCACTTTTTGTAAAGTAATAGAAAAACGTGTGTTTGTGTATCTGTAGTGTCCACCAGGGAGTCTGGTTAGAGTCAAACACGGAAGCTGAAGACTATCCAAGAATACACTGGCTCTGGGTGCTGTGGAGGGTGTCAGGCAGGAGCCACAGCTTGCCTGCCTCAGGCATTGCTTTTCCATGGAGTCCTTGCAGCTGTGCAGCTCTGGAGCAAGGATGGGGCGAGAGCTGCCGTAGCCTGGAAGGAAACCTCATATCTCACAGTAGCTAAATATCTTTTAGGGCAACTCCATAGGCATCTGGGATCTCCAGGGGATATTGCAGTTACAGGTGTCACCACACTCAGGGAAACCTGCAGCTATGTGTCTGACCAGGTAGTTAGAGCTCATTTATAATCTCTCCCACTCCAGATATAGCTCACCAATCAAGGGGCATCTTGATCACTAAGCAACGTTGCTTAGTGCTATAGACTGAATATTTGTGTCCTCCCGCCCCCAACTCCCAAATTCATACGTTGAAATCTCTGCCCCCAAGGTGATAGTATCAGGAGATGAGGCCTGTGGGGTGATTGGGTTATGAAGGCAGAGCCCCCATGCATGGAATTAGTGTCCGTATTAGAGAAGCCTCGCCTCTTTCCCCATGTGAGGTCATAGCAAAAAGCTGGTAGTTTAGGAAGTGAGCCTTCACCAGACGCTGAGTCTGCCAGTGCCCTGGTCTTGGACTCCCCAGCCTCCAGAACTGGGAGAAATAAATATCAGTTATTTATAAGCCACTCAGTCCATAGTATCTTTGTTACAGCACCTGGATGGGCTCTAATGCTTAGTGTCATGGTTAATATTCCACCTGTTGAGCCATCACGTGTTTAGGTAGTCAGCTTAAGACAATGAGCCAAACTCAGTGTGACAATCCAGCCTTTGTTTACTTAGCGTGGCAGTGCAGGAAAGAGACTGAGACACCCGTACCTGCACCCCAGTGCTGTATTTTCCCCATGGAGTCAGACTTCTCAGCACCTTTATCAGGTCTCCAGACAATTCAGCTGCAAGGTTAACTGAAGAGCCAGTTTTTGTAGAGAAGGACTTTTAACCCTTACCTACAGTGTTGGTTATACCTCTTCTTTATTTATTCTTTCTGGTTCTTTTCTTTTGTCCCTGTAGATTCAAGTTACTTTCATGTGTCACTGTCCTTTTTATTTGTTTGGTGACTTGGCTGGAAGTCCCCTTTCCCCCCAGATAAAGCCTCTGACGTTGCACCTCGGAGGTGCAGCTCTGGGCAGGCCCACAGTCACCCGGGATGCCTGGCTTTAGCCGAGCTTGTGGGACTGCCTCTTTCCCTGGTCACTCTATCAGACTGTCCACCTCTGTGATGTCACGCCCAGCTACTGGGCCCCACTAATCCAGCTGGTTGGTCTATTGCTTATAATAATGCCCTGGAACGTATCTTTCTCTATAGCCTTATGTAATTTGGGCTCTTCTGCAGGAGAAAGTCTTCAAAGCCACTCTTTGAGGTTTGTTTGACCCCAGGAGGGCTGTTCTTAGCTGTCTTTTCCCCTAGTTCTCTCCTTAAATTTGTAGTCAACAATGAAGTTTATTACTTGTAAAGATACCAGCCTCCTTTTAATCCCTTACCTCCCAAATCTCCACTGTTTCAACAGTGCCTTCAGGGTTAAACTTGCCCACACCCTATTCCAAGTAAAATCTTCCCTTTGAGGAGAGATTCGAAGCTCTGTTCCGATGGGCTTCTCTCTCCCCTTGGGCAAAACCACTGTGCCTCTTCTCCAGAGGTGAGGGCAGGGCATGGGCCCACTTCTCTCCGAGCGGCACCCAGGTTTGCTGAGCAGGGTGTTGCTTGGGAGCGTATCCTGTCATCTCCTCAGCTTGCCTCTTCTGCCGTGGACTCTCTGCCCACGAGTGTGAGCTGGGAAAGGGCCCCAAAGCCTGAGAGTTCAGTCATGTCTGGGATAGAGCTTGAGGGTGAACCTCTCACCTGCTCTTGCCTGGAATGGAGGAAGCTGGAGAGAATGAGAAATGCTGGCGGCCTGGTCCTCCTGGGGAGACGCTCTAGCCCCAGATTTACAGCCGCAGGGAGGGAGAGCCTGGATTGGTGCTTCCATCATGCTGACCTGGGGGAAGGGAAATGCCACCAACTCTTGTTGTTCTTACTGAGATTTAGGAGAGTTTCTTGATTGAATATTTCTCTAAGGACTCTTTAAGGGCTATTAGAAGAATTTCTAGAGACTTACATTTTTAAAAAATAATTTTTACTAGTTATGGTTGTTTTGCTGGGGAGATCTGCAGGGCTCACACTGCCATCCTAAAAATCTGTCTCCCCTTCTTGTTTATAATTTGTGTGTGTGTCAAGGATCATTAGCCTGTAGTCATTTCATTAATACTATGCATTTACTAAAAAGATGGAAATCATAGACAACAATCTTTGAATGGTAATCTCTGGATGAGGAATTATGCTGATTCAAATATTCTTATTTTGCTTATCTGTATTTTTTGCCTTGAATATTTTTTTTGAAACTAGGGTAAAAAAGCTTTTTTTGAAAAGATGCAAATGATAACAGATAATTTTTCTTTTGGTGGCTGAGAAGGAAAAGAGCACCAGGCCTGTGATCCATTCTCTCCCTTTTACTGAGAGCCTTGTTGGGAAGAAAGATGACTTGGTCAAGTTTCCTTATGAGCATGTTAATGACAGACTTTTTGGCAAACAATAATGGCTTTCACTGATGGGAGAGACATTAATTGTAGAATATTTTTAGCATAGCAGGATGTACCTAGTCTGTCTAGAATTGATCATGCTAAACAGACCAGAAATCTATGGATTTATGGGGCATGGCTCCTTGGAAAAAGTCACATAAGCTATTGTTGGGGGAGACCATTGAGAGGACATGACCACTGGTTGACCCTTAAGCTGGACCTGGGCAGTTGGAGGCTCCTCACCCCTTCCTTTGTCCTCGGAATGTAAGTTCTACCCATTGCTCCCACAGTAGGAGCTGTTTCAAGGACACAGCCTAGAGAGAGTAAGATATTGTTGAGACCCTCTGAACTGAATATGTGACTGAACCCAGTTAACATCTCTCTATAATCATAAGATTCTAGTGGGCAGGTGTGGAAATCTCATCTTGAGGCCACTTAGGACAAGCCTTATATGTAAGTTTTCTTGCTTATCTAAACCGCCACCTGCCAATCCAGGGTGGTCTGCCTCTGTCTTCAGTCTCTTCCTGCCCTGTGTACAGAGGCAAATTTGCAAACCAACAGATATCTAATTATAGGACTTAAAAAGGAGATGGTTTATAACAGAAATAGATTTCTTTTGTGAAAGTACTTATTGAATATGTTAAGTATTACCAAATACAGCAAGAAAGGATGCGGGAAGCTGGGCTGGAGGTCCCAGACGATTCCCTGCCTGTTCCATAAAGCCCAGCATGGGGTCAGGTCTCTGATTCTGGTGAGTCGGATTTAAGAATCCAATCCCTTGTATTATTTCAGTGTCCAGCCAAGAAAAAGAGCTAACTTTCTCAGGAGCCCTTGTGAGTTTAAGCACTTTACTGAAATGGTAGTAGAAATAACTGAACTCTTGTCAGGTAAATCATAAGCAGTTAAATTCAGGAGGAGCAGGGAGATGGAAGTGAGTCTATTTATTACCAGCATGGCTGTTTATAACATAAATTAGGTATATTTTATCAAACAGTTGGACGATGCAGCTTCATTGTCCTTTTTTTCCTGAAAACCAATTTGCCCTATGTCAGTTTGGCAATTCACTGAAATAGTTTTCTGGGCATTAATTTTTAGTGAATTGGACTCCTTCTGGGCAATAAAATTTAAAAATAAAGATATTTACCCCAGTTCTTCTGGCCTTTCCATGGTACCTGAATATAAAGAGGAATAATTGAGAGTTGTGGGAAGTGAATACCCTTCTCCCCAGCTAGGAGGAGTTTCATGTTTTGGCCTGTCATGTGTCTTTTTTTTCTGCCCATGTTGGAAAAGAATTTTCCTCTTTATGTTAAACTTACATACCCTTGGAGGAAAATTTGAAGAATAGAGAAAATATTAAAACAGGAAACCAGTTTTTATACATTTTAAATACATTTTCCTCCAATCTTTTCTTTATATGCATAGGTTTTTCTCACATGTTTGCAAACTATTCTGAACACAGTTAAAACATTTTAATATCCCAGACTTCATTTTAGGCAGAATATTCACTCAGGTTTATTTTAAAAATCAAGCCAGATACCTGCCTGAATTGCCTAGTTATTCAAATGGACTAAGTCATCAGAAACTCTCCAAATTGCTTGTTTTTGTTTCTTCGCAGCACAGACTTGTTCTATAAACATAATGAAAGATGTAGGGGAGAAGAAAATATCTTGTTTGGTTAGGGGCAGCATTTTAATAGCACTTTAATGGGGTGTAAGAAAGGCAACATTAGCCCCCAGGTACACTTTACCTGGGTAAGTCATGTCATTTTCATGGCTATTTCCCAGGCGAGATGAGGGAGGGGATCATGGCATCACTGCGGTCCTTTCCGGGTGGAATGGCCAACAGTCATTGAAAGGCATTACCCATATTTCAGCTGCTCTTCACTGTATGTAAAATATTGCTCTTACATATAGAATTATGTGTGAAAGAATTAAAAGTCACCAGTTTACAAATATGTTGTGTTCAAAAGGATTTTTTTTTTTTTTGGTTAATTCAGTTTGGATTGGAGCACATTTTCCCACATAGATGATGTTAAATGTAATGCTCAATGTCCTGCCAGATAGCCAAGAGAGAGTTCTAATAGTATTATTTATTTTTTATTTGCTTCTGTGTCATCATGGATCCTATGATCTGTCTGAAATCTAAAAGTTCAATAATATAACACATGTAAATAGCATATAGCAATTCTAGTCTTTAAATGCAAATCACTGTCCACACCCCAACATAAAAGCAGAGGATGAATACTATAAAAAATAATCTCACTTACATTTATTGTAGGTATACTATGTTCTAGTTACTATGCTCAGTTCTTTCTGTGTATTTGATCATTTAATTTCCACTACTTTCCCCACTTTATACATGAAAACAAAGGGAGACTAAGAATTAAAGTAACTTGTCCAGAGAAATACAGGGACCACATCTTACTGTGCTTTCTTTATTGTACCTCTTAGATACCGTGTTTTTCACAAATTGAAGGTTTGTGGCAACTCCACATTGAGCAGGTCCATTGGTGCCATTTTTCCAATGGCATTTGCTCACTTCGTGTCTCTGCCACATTTTGATGACTGTAATATTTCAGCTTTTTCATTATTATTATATTTGTTATGTTGACCTGTGACCAGTGATTATGACTCTCTGAAAGCTCAGAGGATGGTTAACATTTCTTAGCCATAAATGTTTAAATTAAAGTATGTACATTGTTTTTTTAGACTCTTAAGTGTACAGTCCTTACACTTAAGAGGCTGTAGTATAGTATAAACATAACTTTTAAATGCACTGGGAAACAAAGTCATTCGACTCGTTCCAGAGCCGCAATGTCTGTGAGATACGCCTGTAGCTGTTAAAAGGTGGAATCAGGCCTGAGTTCTTCAAATGCCTGTGGCAGCAGTGATACTGAAGGACATTACTGGGGCCGTAAATCAGTGCATATTGTTTCCTCGGTAAGAATCTCCTTACATACCTCCCTGCACCCTCAGATCAGTTCACTTGTCCATATTTGGGCCCTCACTGCCTTGAAATTGGGAGTACTCATCAATTTTATGCTAGCATTTCTGTAGTTAGTTACTTAATGTCTCCCTGCTCTGCTACACAGTAAGTACTGTGAGAAAGGACTATACCTCTCTTACCTTTGTTCCGATGTCAGAAACATAGCTGAGCCTCAGTTGATATATCTAGAACAAGTAAATGAAGTAGAAGTGGAGCATTGCTTTTATGGAGCAGAGAAAGAGGTGCATGTGTGGACGGAATCTGGGCTTCAATGTGTCAGGCAGGGTTGGCACTCCAGTACTTATGGACCTGAGAGTGGCCACAGGTGGACCTCTTAGTGCTGGGTGGCAGATGGTGGCCCAGGATGGTACAAGGATCACTATTACCTGCTAGATCATTATGCCAATCTTAGATCTGAATAATTTCCTTTGACACAGTTTCCAGACACTCAAGAGGATTACCATCTGTACAGTAATCTCTCACTGAGATGTTTCCATAACCCATTGGTTCTTTAAATTTTTTTGTTTGATGTTATTTTCAAAATTTATGTATTTAAAATTTGTTTCCAGCTTTATTGAGATACTGACAAATAACACTGTGTAAATTCAACTTGTACAGTGTGATGATTTGATACATGTATATACTGTGAAATGATTTCCTCAGGGCTGAGACCTTGATAAACCTTCAGGGGTTTCTTTTTGCCTTTGGGGGAAAGTCCTAAGGCAGTAAACGCGAGGCCCTTGGTATCTAATCTCATTGCTTTGCGTTCCCTGCCTGAACACCCTTCTACATGTAGTCTCTCTTCGCTGGGCTCTGTCTGTATTAGGGCTTTTCTCACTTCTGTGTCTGTCTCCAAACTACTACTTCCACTTCACTCCTTCGCCAGACCTTGACAACCCGGTAAGTACCCAGTGAGTACCTGCTCCATACAAAACCTTCCAGCCCGATCCCTCCTGTGCCCACAGCTGTAGCTGCCAAGTCGGTGCCATGCCCACTGCTTGCCGCCGTTCGGCGTAGGAGTCTCGCCCCATCACAGGATTATCACTGCTGCTCCCTGCTCCCATCCTTTCTCCCCTCGGTGCTGGTTGTAGTACTGCATGTTCTTCAGTAGGTGGCAGCCTTCGCAAACAGAATTCAGGCAATTTTGTAGCTCTGCTCGACAGGATAGTGTCCCTTAGGAGAGGCACAGATGCCCCAGCAGCTACCTCAGCTGATCTTGTTCACTAATTAGAAACATTTGCTTCCTTGGAGTCACAAGAATGTTCCCACTATTATTCTGTTCTGTGTGCGGAAACAATCTGAGTTGTTATTGAAGTGATTCCATGTTCCAGCCCTCATGTGCCTGGAAGATCAGAAGATATCAGAACAAAGCTCTTCTTTATTATTATTATTTTTTTCAAGGAATAAGAGAAAACATGATTTTTTTTCCATTTTAGTATGGAATTTTTCTCCTCACAAGATGATGATAGTGTTAAAATTTAGTACAGGGATCTTTATCATTAGAAACACTGAGAAGGAGAGAATGATTTAAAAAATGCCAGGGGAGACAGCTAATTGGAAACAAAGACATTAAAAAATTGGGCATATTGTTCAGAATTCTTTCTTTAGTGAGACTATTTGAAAGCTGGTTGGTTCATGAAATGGAGAAGTTGTGCATAACACCCGCACCTTTGGTACCTCAACTTTTCTGGAATAATGACACAGGCATTGAACTAAGGCCGCTCTTTCTCTGAGTTCCTATCTTGACTATTTGTTGCTACTTACTAAGATATCTTACTTGGAAAATAAATGCACTCCCTTTTCTTGCTGTGTCTCTCTGGAAGGCTGCTTCACCAGTATGTTTTACTTCCCGTGGGAAATTTTTCTTGGATCACAGTCTCTAACGCCACTTTTCCCTCAAACTACCTCCACTTACGTGAACAAAACAAGTGCAGCATAAGGAAATGAGATGGAATTTTAGCAAGCAAATTGAAATGTGTACTTCTAAATATACATTGTGCTCTTCAGAGAGACCATTGTGGAAGGCCATGTATTTATTTTAATGATGATTCAGTGGCTTAAAACATTTATAAGTTCCTCATTTGGTCTTTTTTCAGAGCCTTTAGTAATGGGGTAAGGTCTGTTCTGAGGTCATTCCCTCTCTGGATCCTTAGCTCCTAGTCCTGAGTTCTGCAGACACCTTCTACATCCTTGTGCTGTTCAGATGGTATTTGTTTTTGAGCTGTTGATTATCATAGGAATAACAAATGTGTGATTATTTTCTCCTCTAATTGCTCAGGACAGATTTCTAGTATTCTCTCCTTTGCACTTTGTATGGAAGACTTTAGTCCTTACAATGTTGGTGTCTGACATGAAAAATGAATAATTCCACTGGTCTCCACACTACTAGTGTGTGGTGAGCTGGTTCTTTAGTTTCTGTTGCATGCACCTATATCCAAGGTCAGACAACTGCAGAACTGGAAATATATTTTCTAATTTATGTAAGAATATAATCTCTTGTTGTCCTTGTAATCTTTCCCCTTCTTAATTATGTCATCATTTATAATAGCCTGTCACATTTTATTAGAGAGGGTTTTGGCTAAACTATTTGTATTATTTTAGTCACCCTCAGCACCTCTTTTATGTTAATTAAGTTTCATCTATACCTGTTGCTTAGAGGAGATCAATTCAATTAAATCTCCCGCTTGAACATCAGTTTGTAAGGAATGGCATAATCTCACAGAAACATATCCTTTGCAAATACATTCACTCATCAGTTGGCTAACAGGTTCATTCATTCACTTAGCCACATTGATTGAGCACACACTCCATGTAGCCATTCATTCCTGCGCTACTGATAACAGCAGGAAACAAGACACACGCTCAGCTTCAGTCCCGGGGCAGCTCACTGTCTAGTAAGTTGCCCCTTTTAAGAGAATTGACAGTAACACGCAGTTCAGAGAGCACCTGCTGTGTATCAGCTACTTTCACTGATAGAATTTCATTTAATCCTCAGAACAGTTTTTCAGGTTGGGCATGACTGGAGTAATTTCTATTCTATTCCAATGGCGAGATGGAGGAGTTGGGATTTGAACCCAAAGGGTCAGCCTTCCTGGCCACCCTGATATGGATGTGACTGTCTTGGCCTCAAAGTGTGCTTGCCTCCCTCACATTCAGTTCCCTTTCATTGATTATCCTGCTGTTCCTTAGCTTAGACTTTATGATAACAAAAATATAAACAGAATAGTAGCAAAGCCAAAACTTTAGTACTTATTCTGTACCAAGTACTGTTCTAAGTGCTATTTATCTGTTTACTCACTCAATCCTTACAGAACCTAGGAAGGAGATAGCATTCTCACTCTCATTTTATGGACGAGGAAACAGAAGCACAGAGATGTCAAGTAGGTGGCAGAGCTGAGTTTGAACTCCCCATACACTGGCTGCCAGGGCCTGTGCCATGAATCACAATGCCATCCTATCACTGCAGCTGAACTCACACTATGTAACTAACACAAAATAGCCTGTTCATTCCATATACTTAAGCAAATATGACTAAGCAATTCATGTCCATGTATTCATGTACATGTGTGTAACATGGGTTACAGTCTTTGCTGGGATTACTCTGAAGTTGTTCCCTATTTCTCTGCACAGGCTTCTGGCCAGGAGTGGCTGAAATGGCTTCTCAGGGCCACAGCAATATTGAAGTTGCTGGTTGTCTTCTTTGTGATGAACAGGCTTTGATAATGCCTATTGCAAAATGCTTTCTTTGTAACTAGGGAAGGAAGGATTTTAGAAGCTCCTTGGTTTTAGGTTTTTAAAAAAAATGCTTAGAAGACCCCATTTTGTTTAGCAATACCCCCATCTATGTCTGTAAGCTCACCCCCTGTGTTCTTCCCAGTGAGGGTTTGCCAGAGACAGTATGGGCTCCCTGGCTGGGTTTGCTGTTGAATTCTTTAATCCCCACTGCCTGACTTACACAAGCAACTCTTCACACATAATTTGATCTTTTAAAAAGTAGCCATACATTATTTTGAGACAAAACATTTTTCTTAAGTCTATTTTATGGACTATTAGATGACAGAGGTCAAGTGTGGTGGGCCATTTTGACAATGAAAATGTTTATGAAGATGTCGCCATATAGCAATAGCGTATGCAGCCTTAGCCTTAAGAAGTCTCCAAGACAGCAAGATCCTTTCAGATTAGAACCATTTTCTGGACTGCTTAATTGCTTTCATAGTCAGTTTTGGTGTCATCTCATTCTGCCGTTTCAAGTCATGCTATGGGCTAGAGCATTCTGTGCCTCTTGCTCAGCTCACACAATGCAGTTTGCACTTCATTGTTCTAGTTAGGATGAAAGTAGATGTTTAAATTAAAAAGTTCTGCCACAACTGAAATAAGGAATAGAGAGAAGAACAACCAATACTGTGTAAGAAAAGCTAAAAAACAGCAGTTTATAAAAATCCTTCCCAAGAGCACGTTGTGGTGGTGGTGGTGGTGGTGGTGGTGGTGGTGGTGTATGTGTGTGTGTGTGACTTCAGAGTAGCAGGCTGTCAGAGTAATGCTCCTTGAGCTTGTCCCCTGGTTCTGGCCAGAGCCCTGCTCTCCAACCTGTGCATCTGGGCTGGCTACCTTCAGGGCCTGCCTCTGGGTTCCAAGTTCTTGATTCTTCCTCTGTTGCACCGGTAATATTGCATAGTGATAAAAGATGTTGCATGGGTGATTTATTTTTCTTTTGGTATAAAGAGTTACTTCTAAGCTAGAAATGATTTTCTTAGAAACACAGACATTATGTCTCACCTTGGACCCGAGCAGTTCTAAAGGATTTTTTCCTACTTTCATGTAATCTACATATGCATATTCAAAGTTTCAATGTGTGTCATTCTCACATCACCTGAAGCCCTTTTCCCTAATGTCTAATAAGTTTACCTGAATGCCTTGAAATTCTACCCTGCTGAAATCCTTCCTAAGCAAGAATTCTGCAAATTCACAAGCAGCTCACAGTCTTATGGTCTTCTCTGGCAACTGCATTTGTGTGTTTCTTTGCCCGACATTGCCACAGCCTAGATGTGAAATGCAGGCCCTTCAAATTCCAAGAAAAATTACCCTCACACAAAGCGTCTGTAAGCAGAGTTGAATTTCATTTAGAAACTCAGTTGAATAGAGTTTCTTGAATAGAGTTTGAATTAGATGGAGTTTGAGTTTATTCTAGTATTGAATTGAGAAGGATTTTAACTGAGTGGAGATTGAGTTGAAAAGAATTTGATTTGAGTAGAGAGTGATTTTGGGTAAAGGTTGAGTTGAGTAGAGGCTGAGTTGAGAAAAGGTTGAGTTGCATAGAGATTGAGTTTGGTGAACAATTAGTTGAACATTGTGGTAGAAGATTTGGGTGCCATGCAAAGTAGGGGTCATAGTTCACAGAGTAGAGTGAACAAATTAAAAGTCCATAATGAGTTCTACGAAGTCCTCCCGGGCCCCTCCTTTCGGGGTTGTCTTTCGGCTCTTTCCGCATGGACAAGGAGGAAAGGGCTCCATCACAAGGTCTTCATTCTCCTTGCTCTGCTGTCTTTTCTCTTCTCTTTCCCTTCCCCCTTTCCCACTCCTTCTAAAACAACAAAGACATTCCTGTCCTTGTTTACCTCCGAGCAGTTTCAAGCTCTTCTGACAGCCAGATCCTCACTGTCACAACGTACACCCCCAAGTGCCCATCAAAGTGTTTCTCAGAGACTAATCCACTCCTAGAGGGTATGATAAAACTGCTAAAATGATACATTTTTTCCCTACCTTCTTACCTTTGATTTAACTAATGATAAATTACAAGATGCTTCTTTCTCTTTCTTTTAGAGTCCATTGAATAGCTAGGAGTATATTAGTCAATAGTGACATGGAGAACAAAAAGGAAATGTCAATGCTTGTTCATTGAAAAACACTCAGCTGTATATTGGCCCATACACTGGAGTAGTCTTCTGTGGTTCCAATAAATGAATTGGTCAAAAATGGCAAAGGATTTAAATGGAAGCATGCCAAATTGACTATATGAGAAGATGCTACCATACTATGCGGTCTCTATGTCACCCACCTAACTCTCTCCATATATATTTGTGAAGTTACAGAATCCCATTTAGTGAGCATACAAGTAGCGGAAATGACAGCTCCCACATTAGATTTAAAATTTCAAAGCAAATGACTATAACAGGAACCAGGTGTTTAGCAGGTGCTTAGAACTGTGCTGAATGGAAAAGATGCAGGAGTCACAATTCTTTCCTTCAGGGAAGTTGAGAATCTTATTAGTGGAATAAAAATAAATAAAACTAATTTTTAGATAATATGAGAAAGCGTGAATTTAAAGAGTAATTGTGGGGTGAAGTTCTATGCCACAGGATTGGAGAAGGGAAGTGTGTATGGTTTGGTTAGACTGAAAGCCCATGAGAGGGACCTGCCAGCAGAGGAGGAAGGTTTGGACAAAGAGGTGCATTGAGTGAGGTGAGGAATAGAGGAGAGGAGATTTCTCAGGGAATCCTAACAATTGAGGTCAGCTAGGTAAGACGGGCAATGATTGGGTTCCAGCCCGATGAGGCTCGGCTTTGCTCGCCGAGGGAGAAGCTGCCTGGCTGGGACTGTGCAGGAAGAACAAAGAATGATGCAGTGCCCTGTGAATGCATTTCACATGTCTATTGAATTGCTGCTCCACCTTGAAATGAAATCCTTTAAAAAGTTATTTTCTCTTCGAAAGCAGCAGGCTTGGGAAGCTTATGCCATGAGGTTGATGCCGTCCCAGTGAAGGTGCTGCTGTCACCAAAAGACTCTGTTAAGTATTTCGTCAGAATGAGGAAGCATGTCCTGCTTACTCAACTCTTTTATGCATATTCAGACATTTCTGTAACAACAGTTTTATTTATTATTTTTGAATGGATTGAAGTGTCCCTGCCATTGAGTTTCAGTCCTTTCAGGCAAGTCTGGCAGTCCAAGGAGGCTGGAGATGGTCTGAGGAAGCCGATTGCAGGACTGACCTCTCGTGACCTTCAGAGGCTCAGAGCTCTTGCTTTCGGAGATCCCATCCCATATATGCTAACAAATGCAAAGGCACCCATGTTCTGTGATAAATGTCCTTAATAAGGCAATATTATTTGAGTTGATGTAATGTTAGATCTGGCAGACATTTCAGTTAAATGTTTATTCATTTGATTTTTGCAGGTTTTCAAAATGTTTTGGAAGAAATAAGTGCTTTTTGTTTATGTCAGGTCCCAGCCTTTCACAGGCTATTGATTGACTAGCCTGCTGGAAGGTGGTGGGCATTGGGTCTCCAGTGCGTAGTGGATAAAAACATCCTGGGGAGGGCCCTGGAGAGAGTTTCCTGCAGAGGAAGAAGGGGACTGCTATGCCAGGAGAGACTCTGCTGGTGGGCTGGAGGGTCCTGGTGTTGCTGGGCAGCTGCATCTGGGGAGGTCTCTCCCTGCACACCAGGTGAAACCTCTACCTTGTCGGGGGAGGGTTCTTGACTCTGAATGAGAAAGAATTCTCAAACAGGTTGGATGAATGTAGGTAAGGAAAGAATTCATTAAAGTGAGAGCAGCAAAGAATGGCAGCAGCCATACAGGCAGCAGAGAGCAAGGAAGAACAGAGAGAAGAGAGGGAAGCTGACTGAACTCCTGCTCAGCAGAGAGCAGATCCCCTGCCAACTCCGAAAGCCAGGGTCACCTGGCAGCCAGTGTCTGCTAGAATCTGCACGGCATGGGAGCTAAGCCCCTACCACCTCAGGATTTGGGGAAGCCACAGAGCACTGGATGGGGTGAGATTATGTTCTGAGAACTTCCCACAGGCAAAGGAAGGAGGATTTTGGGCAGGCTACTAAAGAGCATGACTGTACAGCTGCAGTCCTGTCTGGGTCACCCAGGTGACAGCAACTTGCAAGCCCAAATCAGATATCTTAGTAGCCCCTTCCTACTTATGTGAAGTAGGACAGAGAGAGTGAAGACCTCATGCTTAAATCTGGAAAAGAGAATAAAATAGCAAAGTAACAAAGACGCTTACCACTGGAAGAGTGCAGAGACAGAGCACAATAAGTTGAGCAGTGAGAAAGTCTTATTTAAAAATTACACACAAGGAAAGGGGAGTGTGGGCAGCCTCAGAGAGAAGGAGTACTCAGGGGCTTAGGATTCTGTCTTTTAAGGCTTTCAAGAATGGGTCCAAGGGAGGCAGGGCTTGGGTGGGGGCATAGGCTTGATATGTGGTCTCATGATGTCTTTCTCTGGTGAGAGACATTATGTCGCCATTCAGTTAGTCCTCTAGATAATTCTGTAAGATAAATGTAACACAAGGAACTTATTGATCCTGTTTTTCTCCAAGACAGTGGTTACCCTCAAGCAATGGGGACATGTCAATTAGGACTGCTTGCCCTGCCTTAAGATAGGGTAGGTTATTGGCTGATTACCATAAAATATGTTAGGAATCTTACCTTCTAACTCGCTGGTTTTCAAGATGGGATCTTAGCCTTAAGATGGAGTCTCTCTTGTTTTTACTATACTGTTTATATCTTGGCATTTTTCATCATAGGCAGGAAAAGTTAATGATGATGCTTGTCCTATGTCCCTACCCATCCCAGATGTGCTTCTCTGAATTCCCATGGGTACCCCAGGGAGAAAGGGGAGAAATAGTTGCTTTGTGTGTTACCTGAAAAACCCATGTCACCTGTCTGCCCTTCTAGATTGCCCCACCCCCAGGCCCAAACCACAGTCTAGAGTTACAGGCTGTAGAGAGGGAGGCTGCCTGAACCTTCTCACTTCTCAAGAGACCACCTAGCGGTTCCCATGCAGCCGGAAATGAGAGCCCAGGCCTGGCAAATCTGCAGGATCTGGGCCCCGGCAGAGGTGTCGGGGGAGGGAGCAGGCTTGGATTTGGCAAGGAGGAAGAGAAGTGGTACTCAGAACTGACTTGTGAGCACTTGTGTGAATGGGAGATGTTCTCTGGAGCACTGGAGGAACTTTGAGGGATTGGGTTTTTGCTTGAGCAGAATGCAGAGGTTTGCAGCTCTCGTCACAGAGGTATTATGTTGCTGAGACCTCACAGATATCCACAGGCTGGTGAGGTTGGGGCACATTCCATATTTCCACTGGCCTGCTTTCCTACCTTCTTTCCTTCTAGCACTAGACATTCATTCATCAAGCATGCTTCAAATTAGATACTTGATGCATAGATGAATAGTCTATGTACCTCATTTTCTGTTGTTCCTGAGTTCTCAGGAGGAGTAAGACCTCCTTGTAAGACCACATAGGACCATGCACTGGGAGCACTGGTGACTAGCTTCCAACACTGCTGGAGGAGGAAACAGTGGCCAAGGGAGGCTTCCAAGAGGAGTTTTGATTTGGGTTGTAAAGGAAGGATGGGAATTCCACAGGTTCATGGGTGGTACAGTGTACCCTGGAGCAGTTTCCTCTCAATAGCAGCCACCATAATAAGCATGTATGGAGTTTAGTGGGTGCCTGGCATTTTCCTAAATACCTATAGACATCATCCCATGTAATCTCTCAGAATCCATAGACTGGAAGGTGCTTTGCAAGTAAATGTTGAGTGGAACTATATTTAGGTATTTGCTTTAACTTTATTTTCTAGACCCTTTTATATGGCCTCACTGAGACATTACTTCTCTGTCACCTGTCTGTAACATGGCATTTCACATCTCCAGGCACTGACATATTGCACATCTGGGTCTCACCGACCAGCCTCTAGTCCACTCCTGTGGCAGTTAACCTCACTCTCTCTTGGCATATGTCTTGGATAATGGAATCTTTCAAGTACATACATATATATATATATATATATATATGTCTTTTCTCTCCAGTAAGTCTATAGGCTACTTTGCTTGTTTTCTAAGACACTGACTCAGAGTCACACCCAAGGTAGGTAGGGTGTTTTTTCTTTAGGACTTACCATTTTGCCAAATTTTGTCTAAAAATTGTGGAGCAAAGGAGGGCAATTTTTTTAAGGCACAGAACAAAAACTCCCCGTGTCCTCCATGGCAGCCATGTGGTATACATCAAGTGCCCAGTTTACAAACTCTAATATAGAACATATTTGAAAAGACTCCCAGCTAATCCACACTGAGAATATCTGTGTGTTTTTGGGGAGATTTTGGCGTGGGCATTTCTTTTCCGGAACAGGTGGTGAAGCTAAATTTGTTTGGTGTGTTTGACATACTTGGAGCCTGATATCGAGAGACTTCAGGGCTGTACTAAACAGTTCTTCCCTTCTGTGTTTACAGGGAACTGGGACTTTCTCTAGAGTGTTGGATTTCTGTTTCTGCCCACAGACAGGCTGGAAACCATTCTTGGCCTACGTTCTTCTACAGTGACAAACAGCTGGGCTGATTTGGTTTAGAAGCTTTGTTGCTTGGCTGTGACATGTGGCCTCTAGTTCCTGACATTTGGGTCAGAATTGATTTAGTGATTCCTTCAGGACCACAGAAACAAAAGGAATTCATATAATTTCATCAAAATCCCTCTATTTATATAAAAGCGCTCTCTTGCAGTGTTGCCGTACCATGTGGAGGCAGGGAGGGCAGAAGGGTGCAGGCAGGGCATCAATGTAGAAACAGGGAAGAGTGCCTTGTTGCTGCTTGAAAACCTTTCAGGTCAAAAGGCAGGTCATTTAGTTTTTGTTTGCTTTAGCTAAATTGAATGAATGCCCCCAGCTCAGCTGAGGGATGGAAAGTGAGGCTTCCCAGCTGGTAAGGAGTGTTGCTTGCTTAGGTTCCTGCACAGGTCAGGCCTGGTTCCGTCTGAGTGTGGAATCTGGACTGAATGCTTTGCAAGGCAGCCTCCCAGTGGCTTCTGGGAACTGGCAGCAGAGCTGCCTTTGGCAAGTGAGGCCAAAGGTGACCACATCCCAAGTACCTTCGTCCTGCCCCATGGGCTTCTGCTGGATAGTGTCCCTGACACAGGGTCATCTCTGCTGGCTGTTTACACTGGGTCCTTCCCACAAACCTGAGTCCAGCCCCTATCTGCAGCCGTCAGAATTGTGCTTGCTTAGTCAGGCTTGTGGAATGCACCTCCATCCTTCCAGCTGTTTGTTGGTGTTTTCACTCAGATCAGGGGGCCTGAGCTTTCATGTTATGTAGCACAAGCTTGTTTCAGGTATTGAAGGGCAAACATTAGTTTGCAATTAGCACCTTCTCTGGATGCCAACTTGACCTCCTTTGGGCATATTTTCTCCTTTCCTTTTTTGCAGGCAGTACTATACAGTCAGTAAGAAATTGGGCCTTAGATTCCCATAGATTTGGTTCAAGTGACAGGCTCTGTTATTTATTAGTGATGTGAGTTGGATAATGAATCAGTCACAAAGACAAAGTAGCTTCAATAGGAGAGAAGCTTGTATTTCTCATATAACAAAGTATATGCTTTAGGGCTGATGTGACAACTTCATGGTATCTAGTTCCTTTTTGTTCTACCATCTTCAAAATACTTCTATTTTGTGGCCCAAGAAGGTCATTCCAGCTCCCACTGCCAAATCCACATCCAAGCCAGTGGGAAAGGAAGAAGTAAGTGGAATGTCCCTTCAAGGGAACAACCTAGAAGTCACACATGCCACTGTAACTCAGAGCCCATTTCCCAGGACTTAATTGCATAGCTTTCCTGGACTGAATGTTTGTATTTCTCCAAAATTCCCATGTGGAGCCCTACTCCCAGTGTGATGGTGTGAGGAGGTAGGGCCTTTGGGAGGTAATTAGATTTAGGTCATGAAGCTGGGGCCCTCATGATGGAATTGGTGCCCTTATCAGAAGAAACCAGAGAGTTTGCTCTGTCTTCTCACTCTGTGAGGACGCAGCAAGAAGACAGCTATCTGCAAGCCAGGGAGAGCGCCCTCACCAGGAACTGAACTGGTGAGCACCTTGATCTGGGACTTCCCAGTCTCCAGAACTGTGAAAACTAAGTAAGTTTCTGTTGTGTAAGTTCCCAGTCTGTGGCATTTTTTTTAAATAGCAACTTGAGCTGATTAAAACAACGGCCATACAAAGAAGTTGGGCAATTTCTTTCATCAGGTGGCTACGTGCCCAACTAAGACTCAGGCATGCATTACTAAAGCAAGAAGAGGATGACAATGTTCAGCAAGGATGTCTTCTTCCATGGATGGATAATTTACATTTTCTGTTGTCTTGTTTCCTTTATCTGGGAAATGAAATTGAGTTCATGGGATGAAATAATGCTTATAAAGTTTCTAATATGGTATCTGGGACATAATAACTACTCGGCTAACTGTGAGTAAAGGAAAACATTGGAACCTTGCCTTTTTATGGTAGTTTTCATTAAACATTTTTTGGGGGGTTATATGTTTATTTAAAGCTTTATCTCTAGGAGCAGACTCACTGTGGCACAGTGGCAAAGTGATGACTTCACGTTCTGTGTCAATTCAGAGCTTTACGGGTTGGCACGAAGAGCTAGATGTGAGGAGTTGGTGAAGGATGTTGGGGACCTTGCATCCCTGTGAGTCTGCTATTTCTCCCTTTATCCTATCAAGAATTGCCTCATTTGTAGCCTTCATCAGGAATTGGAGGCCATAACTTGGAACTCTAATTGTGGAAATGAAAAGAGGGGTTGATTGCTAATGAATCTCAGTATCAGAAAATGTATGCTAAAATGTCTAAGGAGGAGGCAGCTTCTGGGATCCTGCAAAGTGTATTGTGTTCTTCAGCAACCTGTGATCGACACTGACAACTGGTGTCTGATAAAACTAGAGGTCCCATACTTCTGAACTGCTCTGATATTTAGTGCAAACTAATTTGTTAAATCTGAGACCTGTATGTGAAATCTGTGCCTCTTTGCTAAGGATTTTCATCATTCAGTTGATATGAGTTGCCATCCATTCTCATCACGTAGGTTTTGCATTTAGCAATTAAAGATATGTTCTCATTGGACTACCTTGACTCATGAGCCAGACTGCAGCACTAGTACAGGTTACCAACTATTGCCTAGGTCTGCGGTCTAAGGAAACAAGGGCCCACCAGTGAGGCCACACAGAGTGAGGACAGCTTCCATGAACTTGCCCATGTGGGAAGGGGAGCAGAGTGTCAAGGAAAATCTCCCCAACCCTTGAAAGATATGGACACTGATGGCCTCTGAGGCTGCTGTGTAACTGAAGAGAAGTGTGCAATATTTATTTTAATTACATATCTCTCTGTATGTCTGTGTGTGCTCAGTCATGATGTGATGTTTTTCTTATTGTGGACCATGGCAAAAGATATTAAAAGCTATTGCTGTAGCACAAGATATGCCAGTGTTCTCACTGCAGAGCTGTTTTCCTGTGGTTTATTTTTCCTTGATTCAGATAAGACTGTGGCAATGGGATGGTAGGCATTTCTGGGTTTTGCAATCTGTATCTCCCTCTTTAACAAGATGGATTGAAATCATTTAAGGCCTAGATAGCATAATCAGTTCCATTCCACAAGGAATTGTTGAGCATGAACTGCATACAGATACTGTCCTAGGTGGTGTGGAAGGGGCAAAAAATCCTTTGCTGCCCTCCAGAGACCCTTAAAACTCCAGTGATGGTGGCAACAGAGAAGGGAATGCACAGGTAATCCAATTATGAGACTGACTATAATAGAGAATATAATTAACATTGATCCAATTGTCATGAATTAACTTTCAAATTTTAATTTAAATAATTGAAATATTCTTTTTGCCAAAATATCAGTTATTTTGTATGATACGCTCTTTCAATTTTAGAAATTTGAAAATTTGGTGTGCGCAAAGATTTGGTAAAGTGGGTATTTATGCATTGCTGAGGGGAATGGAAGTCTGTGTCATCTTTTTGGAAAGAAACTGATGAGCAATAATTGGCTTAATAATATAGTTTCCATAGTAATTCCACTTCCACTTATCTATGCATTAAAAAATCAGAGATATGGACCAAGTTTAATGTGCAAAGATATTTATGACAGCTTTATTTTTAGGGCGAAAAATGGAAAGAAACTAGTGATTCATAGAAAGAGTCTATGCGATGAGATATTACATGCCATTAAGTCATGTTTTCAAAAAATATGTAAAGATACTCGAAAGTATTTACATGTAATAGCAAATGAAAAATAAACAGGGTCAAGTACTAATGATTACAGTATTGACCATAATTTTGAAAGAAATCTATGCATAGGAAAAAACTAGATCAAGGATGATTACATTTCTGAAAAAATATAGAACGACCCTATTTGTGAACAAGAAAAGAGCAGAAAGAAACTCATCTATGTGTTAAATGCTTAGCCTCTAAATGTAGAATTTGGGTGATTTATGTTATCTTTCTCAAAATTTAATGTATTTTCTATAATAGGTAATTTTTTTTGTTTTAGAATCATAAATAAGATATATACTATGTTATAAACACTGTAAAATTACATTAATGCCAGCCTGCTGAGTTGGGTATATGATTTTCGGAGGAGCATGTCAAGGACCGTGATCACATCTCCCTGGATCGCGTGGCTCTTCCTCACTGTGCCCTTGGGGGCCATGTTTGTATGGCAACAGAAATGATTAAAACAGTCACTTATTTTCTTTACTAAGTTTAACTTTAAAGAAGAATACAATGTGAAATATCTTCCAAGCAGTTGGCCCCATCTGTATATACCTACTTAAATCTTTTGGAATCTATTCAGCTTAGCTTGCTAGATTAGGGCTACCCAGAGGCCCTTCCCACCATGTCACAGGAGCAAAATGAGCTTTGGGGCTGAATTATGCATGAATTCAATTCATCCATGTTATCCTTAGTTACTCTCTACACAGGGCAGTTTTGACCTAAGAGTGACAATGTTGCCTTTGGAAGAAGAATTTTTTCTTTAGTAAACTCTCCAAAAATACAAAATAATAAATGCTAATGATTGTAGAGTACCTCTACCCTAATAGTTCAATGTAATTTACTTGCATTATCTCATTTAATTTACTTGCATTATCACATAGTCCCATTATGTGGTTCCAGTTATTATCCCTGCTTCATATACAAGCCACCTGACATCTAAAGAGGCTAAGTAACTTGTCCAGAGTCATATCAGGGGTCAGCGCCAGAGCTGAGCCCAGGCCCATGGGAGACCAGAGTCCTCACACTGTAACGTACAGAATTCTTACACTCAGTGCTACTCAGCATCCCTGTGCGTTCCCTCTTATGCTCACCGAGACCCACTGTGACATTTGTGTATAGCTTAGGTAGTCATTTTTAAAAAGTCCAGTGTCAGAAGAGACTTTCTATCGTGAGACTATTGCTATAATGATTAAATTATTGTGTATTGATTAGGATGGCCAGATACCTTCATTCCATAAAGGTTCATTATATTAAGATTAGCTTTGTATATTTCTGCCCCATGCCCAGTGAAACTCATGTCTTAATCTCCTTGTAAATCCAGATAGAAAAAAGAGAGAAGCAAAATCATTTTATTGTCAGTGAAAATCTTCTAGGTTGAGTCAAAGCAAGTTATAATTTCTGGTGCTCCTTGGCTCATTAGTTCTCCAGATGGTGCATGTAAACATGACGGGAGCTGCAAATTGTGTGGAGGCCGAAATGTAAATCAAGAAATAAGTATTCATTATAATTTGTATGACAAATGGAAAGGCTGTAAAGCGAAACAGTGCATTGCTCAATCAATCTCATCCCATTACTTTTGGGATCCCCAAGAGACTATTTTCGAATATGGACCTCCCTGATCTTGTCAAGGTCAATTGTCATTCCATTTAGAGGAGTCCTTGGTATAGCTCAGATATATTTGGGGCATTGTAGCTGTTTTCTTCCTGCTCTTGATCTATATAAGCTGATTTTAGTTCTTCGAGACGAGGGAAAGGGAGAGAGGAAAATGTCACTTTAAAATTTTGAGGGTTATCTGAGAAGCAATAGGAGGCTGGTTGCTAGTGTTTGCATGCCCATTATGGTGGATGGGCAGGATATTGATGGCTGGGGACTTTCCACTGAGATCCTGAATGGATCTTCCTGGCCAAGGTCACATGCCATCTGAGCAGCCCACATCAGCTGACTGGTTGACGTGGGAGTTTAAGGATCTAGGCTCTACGCATCTCACCCTCTGCCCTTTCCTCAACTCAGAAAAACTATTACTGAGCCTTTGTTGCAGTTGAATTGCAGTTCCACTTTCTGCCCAATATTTAATAATAATTTAGCCGCCAATATAAAAAGCAACAATATGAGGTGGCAGAAAGGGCACCAGACCAGGAATCAAGAGACCCAGGGTATAATTCAAGCTTTGCCTCTACTTAGCTGTAAGATCTTAGACAAATATTTGTCTTCTATATTCTTTATTTTTCCTATCTTTCAGGTGTAAAACTTGGCCCAGATCAGCCTTCTTACCCATGGCATTCCCCCAGTGGGTGTCCTTTTACTTTGAAACCACATGTAAGGTCTATGCATTTTTCTGGCAAGAGGGGCCATGACTTCCATCAGGTTCTCAAACAGCTGCACAGAAGTTTAAGAACCAAAGTATTAGGTGATTAGAAGTTATCCCTGACTCAGGTAAAAAGTGATGCCTCTGTTTACACGATGTGACTTAATATGAATATGACTGGGCCTCAGTATTTCTGGGTAGAATCTACAGTGAAGAGGAATCTTTATTGACCCTGGCTCTTAGAGAGCAGAGCTACTAGATAGACAGGAAATTTCAATCTATGGAAGGGGAGCAGCTACAGAAATAGATAATTTTTCTAGCAGTTCATAACAGGAATTTCTAAAGAAAGCTGTAGTAACTGGTTCATTTGATCCTCAGACTGTGAGGACTTTGAGGGATCTGCTTCAGCAATCTGAGGGTATCTGGTTGCATATTGCAAATTATACCTGTGATGACAAGAGTAAGATGACGTCCATGCTAAGAAAGATTGAAGAGCAACTCCTTACCTAGTAGCTTATTGGAGAGGATGAAAGTTTCCCAGCAAGAGGTATTGGAAGGGATAGAGATTGTTCTACAAAATGAACATGTCAAAGGAAACATCAGAATATAGAATGTGTGGGAGAGTGTCCCACTTTCAGAAGTGTTAGGCTGAGGCAGAGAAATCTCTTGACAGAGATGTGGGAGGGATTTCTACCCTAGAAGGAAGGTTGGACTAAGCCGTCTTGCAAGTGTCTGCGTCCAGGTTTTTATGAACCTGGTAAAAGATTCTGATTCATGATCATTGAATGTGGGAGCTAAAATCAATAGAAGGGCTCTAACATTTAGGATGCCATGCAATAATAAAAAAGAGACCAAAAAAAAAATAGACAAAAAACCAGTCAAGAAATAATAGCCAGTTTCCCTAGGTGGAAATATCTGTCTGCATGACATAAATGTGACAGGCCGGGCTAAAACTCAGGGTTTGTTTGCTGCCATACATCAATACATTGTGAAAAAATTTTCAGTTTATGAGGGATTATTGTTCACACCCAGAAGGTGGCTGCAGATAGCTTACTGAACAGCAGAGGATGCATGGGGCAAAGTAGATGAGAAGAGTAACTTTTCTTGGATTTCCTACATAAATCACATTGAATATCTGTGCGGATGATCAAGATCCATGATGGAGATGTCTTGGCTTATGCTGAAGAAACATTTCCTGCTGATATGCACCATGTTGCTGGGTTTCATTATTCCTGTCAACCTCAGGGTGACTTCACTTATCTTGAACAATAAAAGTAAGCCTACTGGGCTTACTGGAACTTGATATTTAAAACTGGGCATTTGGTTTTCAGGGCCCCAACACTGAGGCTCTGTCCCTGGAGCAGTCATAGATCTCTGGGGGTACCTCTGAGTCATCGTATTAGGCTTTCTAATTGTGTCATGCATAATTGCTTGTATTTCACTAGAACTGGCTTCTCTGAACTGCTCAAGAACTGAAATAACCTATTCCCATTTAAAGCTGATCTTTTAATTTTTATAAATTTTTTTGTTAATGAATTTGTCTAAGGACAGGCACAAATGATCTTTACCTTCATATTTTTGAAATGAGATCTATAAGAATCCCTAGAAATACATAATTTGTTATCACTGAACTTGATTCTTTTATCCTCAGCTATTACTTTAAAAGAGCTTACGTTAAAAAAATTTTTTTTAAAGTATTCCTCACTGTAAATGATTATTCTAAATTATGAAGTCATCATTAATATCTTATTGACAATATATAAGGAGATGGTCTTGCTGACAGATTTGGAAAAAGTTTCTCCCTGAAATATTTCTTAGGCCAGTTCCCATCACACTCTCTCCTTTGCAGGGTACCTCAAAATGCATCAAGAGATATCAGCACAGAAAATGGCCAGGAAACGGCCTGCCGAACCAAGGACACCAAAATATGGCTGTAATAACCCAAGTTATCTTTTACCCTCACCCTGCTTACCAGGGTCTTTAGAGACATGGTCTTTATAGGTATTCACCCCCTGAATTCTCATAGCTTGCTCATGAGGTACTATCCTCACTTATGCACAGAAAGCACTGCATGGACATTTGCATAAGCCATCACTTCTTTTCTGCCTTGCTGTTGATCACCCTTCAGACATCATGGTAAGGCAATTCTCTCTCCATGTCACCTCATCACCAGCCCCACTGCCTAGGGCAGGCCCTCATTCTCTCTCACCTGGCTCACTGTGGCAGCCTCTGCTGCGGAATGCCACTCTCCACCTTGCAGCTGGCTTGGTTTTCCCAAAATACAGTCATGCTCCTGTATTAGTCAGGTTTTCTTTCTTTGGTTTTTGATTTTTTTGCAAGTGAGTGAAACTCACCTGAAACTATAGTGAGCAAATCAGGGAATGTATTGGCCCATATCACTGGGAAACCCAAAATTAAAGGCCCAGATTGACCTAGAGTTTCAAATATACCCAATGTTGGGTGTGTGGGTCACTGGCAGCCCAAGATTCAGCCTCTTCCAGCTGTAAAACACAGCCGAAGTGGAACATCTCCCACATCCTTTTGGCAGAATGATCCCAAGTATCACAGGTCTATCTGCGAGCAACCACTGATGTTCCAGTCATGGGGGACCTGGGTATGTATCCACCCCCTTTGGCTGGGAGCACAGAATCAGCCTCACCTGAACCCCATGAAGGGGGTTTCTTATCATCTGAAGGTGGGGCGGGGTGGGAGAGCCTTGGCAGGCAAACACCAGATGAACATAACATTCCACATTTCAAGTCTTGCAGAAGCTTCCAAATGTCTTTGGATAATTGCCAAACTCCTTAGCATGCTATATCTGCCTCATCTACCTGTGCTGTTTTATTTCTGCCTCTTTTCTTTGATGGACAACTTGTTGAAGGTTCAATTGAAGTGGCACAATTCCCTTTGAGCCAGTTAAACTAGGTTAGTGACTCCTTGTATGTAATTTCACAGCACCCTAAATCTCTGGTATCCTAGCCCTGAACACACTTTTTTGTCTAATCAGTGTTATCTACCCTGAATTTACTAGAGAATCCTCTGCCTGGGAGCTTAAAATATTCCCATGCCCTAGCTGTACAGTAGCTCAAGTCCGTCAGAATCTTGGGGTGGGGAATGAGGGGACTGTCTGTCTTTCTATCTATTTTCTGTCATCTCACTTATCTTTTCTTAGGCAACTCAGGTGGTTCTCAGGTGCAGCAGGGCCTGAGAACCGCTAATCACCAATGTTCCACCCAGACCTGACATTCTGTGATCCTGAGCTAAAACTGAGCAGGATTACCTTCTCTTCTTTACACCCTCCTCTTCTTCTCTTTCCTTCATTCTCCGCTTCCCCAACCTCCCTTCTATTTCTGACTATTGCATTTAGAATGTCAAAGCCATAATTTTATTGAAAAATAAATGCAAAATATTTTCTCTTCATTTTTATTTTATTTAATATATTTTGTTCTTAAAGGTGCTTTGAAACGATCTTAGTGACACTGACGTTATCTGAGGTACCCAGGAAGGAGCTCCTGGGCCACCTCCTCGCGCTCTCTCAGCCCAGGCTTTCTGCACAGGGGCCGCAGCTCTGCAGCCCTGCCTGTGGGCCCTTATAATCCTGTCTCCACACCACGGCCCGTCAGGCCTAAGTTCAGAGAGTCATTCGAGGCGCATCCTGTTATGTTTCAAGCTGTTGTGTTGTCGACATTCAGTGCATGTGTTTGTCATTGACACACATTCCTGTTCCAGCTGGAAAGCCTTGCCTTTCATGTAGAAGCTGTTTAAAGGAAATGTTCCTACTTATCCCAAAGCCAGAGCGAGTGAATGGGAGGGAGGAGTTTGCTCACATC
This sequence comes from Manis javanica, assembly GCF_040802235.1. Taxonomy (NCBI): domain Eukaryota; kingdom Metazoa; phylum Chordata; class Mammalia; order Pholidota; family Manidae; genus Manis; species Manis javanica. Next base: position 52,346,556 of record NC_133157.1, read on the forward strand.
TTCAAACACACTGCATTTTGGGGATGCCGGCAGGACTTTTAACTTGCTCCCCACAAAGGCAGACTTGTGCTGGTTTTCCTGGGATCCCAACAGAAGAGTGTTTGTCTTTGATGTCATGAGAGGAGATAATGCAGCTGCGTTTATGGTGGGAGTTACCTGTAATTTATGTTCTAACTTAAACGTTCAAGATTAGCTGTTTCCTTTCCTCTCTCTCTCTCTCTCTCTCCTTTTTTTTTCTTTCTCCCTCCCTCCTTCCCTTCCTTCCTTCCCCTCACTCTCTCTTTCTCTATCCTCCCTCCAACCCTCAACCTCTTCCTTTCTTCTCTTCTCTTCTTTAAAGTTTCACCCTAAAGATTATTTAAGCACTAGAAAGGTGGTTGGAAAATATGACTTTTGTTCTCTGGTATAGAGTCGGACTTATTGAAATGGCAGCGTTTCAGAATGTGAACATATACTTCATTTCAATCCAAAAAAGCAAAAACAGATGAGGAAAAGGCAATCAAGCTGGTTATCTCAGTGAGGGCGGGCATTTCGTGGGAGGCTGGTGGGACCCAGGCTGCTCAGATCACGTGCCTCCCTGCTCACTTACCATTCAGTTTCCTTACTATTGTTTGGATCATGCTAAATTTTATTGACTTCCAAGGACATTGGAGAAAGTGAGGTGGGTCAATACCACTCAGGTTTTGGGATTGGGAAGAAGGGGGTAGTGGTTAGTAATTTGGGGCTGACTGAATCTAATGGAACCCCAAATGTTTCTTTACAATCACCAACAGATGGATTCCTCATCTTCTTGCCTGACCTGGCGAAATATGGTTTGTTCTCATCTGGGAACTTGAGAGGAAATCCTCTTTGCCTCTCCTCTGCTTAAGGAAATCTGATCCCTTTGTTTACATGTATTTTTAGAACCTTTTCTCTAAACACTAACCTTCCACTGAAAAGTTTACTAGATTCTCCAAAGAAAATTAAAGTTAGTATCATTTATTCATCGACTTAGCAAATTATTTATTGAGTACCTACTATATGTGGGCATTGTGGAAGGAATAAAAAGATGAGAGAGAAAAAGTAAACATCCTCTCTCTATATAAGCACATTTAATAAATTATGATAAGTGCCTTAAGAGGTCAGTGGGCAAAGTTGCTACTCATCACAGATATCAAAAAGACAAAATACTTTGATGAGCTCTAGATTTAGTCTGTGACTTTTTTGTTGCTCTATGAATCTTCATGCCTTTTAACAAAAGTCAAAGAGGTTAATCTGGCCTGATTGATATTTGTAAGTAAGTCTCTGCTGTATCATGCTGATGCTTTTTTCTTTATTAAAACTTTCCAAATTGTGAGTAGTAGTCAATTTCAGAATTTTCTTTGAGCATTGGTTGTCAATTTCACTGGTCTGTACTTTTCAAAATCTCTGTTTGAACATGTTTTGATCAGTATGTTTCTCTACCGGCAGTACCATCCACAGTGGATGGGGAATCAGTATTGCTTTTTTATAACCAAGCCCCATCAGCTCCCAGTTCTACATTCGCCTGGGCAAAGTCAGTATGTCCATTGGGTTTCTGAGACTGCACAGACATGCACCTTACCCACACCCTCCCCACAAAAAAGTTCCTGGATTGGTAGACAAGTTCCTCCTGGACACTTATAAAGCACCCACCCATTGCCTTCCTTGGTTCAGATGGAATTTGTTCCACAGTTCTAAGGACTTCTTTGTACTGTTAATGAGCTTATTGGTAGGTCAAAAATTATTTCAAAACAAAAAGTTTAAAAAGTAATATAATTTATTCAACTAATTACTGATTGTTGGACATTTGGATTGTCTCTAAATTTTCTTTTTTTTTAATGACTTTGGTGAATATCTTTGCCATAAGTTTTATTTATATTCTTATTTACTTCCCTATAATACATTCTTAGAAGTGACATCTTGGGTCAAAGTGTATGCGTTCTTTTTGATGCATATTATCAAACTGTTCTGTAAAGTTTCCCTAAGCACTCTACTGGCTGTTTTAATTTTTTTTTTTTTTTTTTTGAGAGGGCATCTCTCATATTTATTGATCAAATGGTTGTTAACAACAATAAAATTCAGTATAGGGGGGTCAATGCTCAATGTACAATCATTAATCCATCTCAAGCCTAATTCTCGTCAGTCTCCAATCTTCTGAAGCATAACGAACAAGTTCTTACATGGTGAACGAATTCTTACAGAGTGAATAAATTCTTACATGGTGAACAGTACAAGGGCATTCATCACAGAAACTTTCGGTTTTGATCATGCAATATGACCTATAAACCATCAGGTCAAATATGAATATTCATTTGATTTTTGTACTTGATTTATATGTTGATCCCACATTTCTCCTATTATTATTATTATTTTTATTTTTAATAAAATGCTGAAGTGGTAGGTAGATGCAAGATAAAGGTAGAAAACATAGTTTAGTGCTGTAAGAAGGCAAATATAGATGATCAGATGATCAGGTGTGTGCCTATGGACTAAGTATTAATCCAGGCTAGACAAGGGCAGCAAGACATCCACGGATGCAGAAGATTTCTCTCAAAGCAGGGGGGGTGAGGTTCTGAGCCTCACCTCTGTTGATCCCCAAATTCTCACCTGATGGCCCCCCTGCGACTGTGCCTGTCTTAGGTTGTTCCTCCCTTGAGGAATCTTACCCGTCTCTGGCTAACCAGTCATCTTCCGGGGCCATACAGGGAAATGTAAAGTTGGTAAGTGAGAGAGAAGCCATATTGTTTGCAAAGGTTAGCTTTTTACTTCTTTGCAGATTTATGCCCTGTGGCTTCTATGCCCAGCACTTGTCTCGAGGTATCTTTACCACCTGGAGGAATTATGATACTCGGTAAATTCGATATGAGGCACGAATTCTATTTAAGGTTTGTAATTAGGAAGGAAGAAGAAAAGCTATAGATGTAGCATATGAAGGAAACTTGGGAGGATTGATTATTTCTTTGACATATCTTCTTGTATAGTACCTTAAGTATGTATAGGTTTTAAACTACTAACTAATTTGCACACATATATTAACATAATAGGAGTACGGTGACATAAACAAAGCAAATCTATAATTACCAGCCATCTCCAGTGAAGCCAAGAAAACCATTTAGGCACCCTAGGCATTTGTGAAAATTTATCTATGATATGATGGATATTGTCCAACTGTACTTGAACCATCAGACAAATTAAAGCAGCCCATTTCTGGGATCTGTTCACATCCCATATGTTCTTTTAACCATAGATAGTCTATAGTCATGAGATTTTGGGGTGCTACAACTTGCACCCCTCCCAACTCCTGGTTGAGTTCCAACAGTACAGATCCAGTCAAATTCGTTGTCTCACTGTATGCACATGCCAGCCTAGACATCTCCCTCCTCCTTCTTATGGCAAGTCCAGGAGACGGTGGGCTGGATGCAGCCACAACCGCTGCATCGTCCGGATCCCTGTGGAGGCTTTTTGATGATCATCCCCTGGCACGAGTCCTCCAGAGAGTGCTGATGCCGGAAGCTCCTCCTCATATCGTATCTTAGTTCATTTTCTGGGTATCCAAGCTAGGCCTTGATCTTCTGCGTAGAAACAAACAGACCCTTTGCCCACACTTTGACATGCCCTCTATACCACTGTGCAGAACTCATTGGAGGTCAGCACACAGTAACTGCTTTCTTTTTTTTTTTTTAATTAAGAGAAAGGAATATTATCAGAAAAGAGTACCTCCATAGCTGATCATCTGACACCCTTTAAGTGATCAACATTAAGGATATTTAAAGCATGCGTTGATCTTTGATTTACCAATAGTTTTATCCTGTTAAGGAGTAATCCCCCTTTTCTTTCTTTCTTTCTTTTTTTTTTTAAATTTTTAATCTACACTTACCTGAAGAATACTATGTTTACTATGCTCTCCCCTATATCAGGTCCCCCCTAACAACCACATTACGGTTACTGTCCATCAGCTTAGCAAAATGTGGTAGAGTCACTACTTGTCCTCTCTGTGTTGTGCAGCCCACCCTCCCCTTTCTCCCTCCCCCCCATGCATGCTAATCTTAATACCCCCCTTCTTCTTCCCCCCCCTTATCCCTCCCTGCCCACCCATCCTCCCCAGTTCCTTTCCCTTTGGTACCTGTTAGTCCATTTTTGGGTTCTGTAATTCTGCTGCTGTTTTGTTCCTTCAGTTTTTCCTTTGTTCCTATACTCCTCAGATGAGTGAAATCATTTGGTATTTCTCTTTCTCCGCTTGGCTTATTTCACTGAGCATAATACTCTCCAGCTCCATCCATGTTGCTGCAAATGGTTGGATTTTTCCACTTCTTATGGCTGAGTAGTATTCCATTGTGTATATGTACCACATCTTCTTTATCCATTCATCTACAGATGGACATTTAGGTTGCTTCCAATTCTTGGCTATTGTAAATAGTGCTGCGATAAACATAGGAGTGCATCTGTCTTTCTCAAACTTGATTGCTGCGTTCTTAGGGTAAATTCCTAGGAGTGGAATTCCTGGGTCAAATGGTAGGTCTGTTTTGAGCATTTTGATGCACCTCCATACTGCTTTCCACAATGGTTGAACTAAATTACATTCCCACCAGCAGTGTAGGAGGGTTCCCCTTTCTCCACAGCCTCGCCAACATTTGTTGTTGTTTGTCTTTTGGATGGCAGCTATCCTTACTGGTGTGAGGTGATACCTCATTGTAGTTTTAATTTGCATTTCTCTGATAATTAGCGATGTGGAGCATCTTTTCATGTGTCTCTTGGCCATCTGTATTTCTTTTTTGGAGAACTGTCTGTTCAGTTCCTCTGCCCATTTTTTAATTGGGTTATTTGTTTTTTGTTTGTTGAGGCGTGTGAGCTCTTTATATATTCTGGATGTCAAGCCTTTATCAGATCTGTCATTTTCAAATATATTCTCCCATACTGTAGGGTTCCTTTTTGTTCTATTGATGGTGTCTTTCGCTGTATAGAAGCTTTTCAGCTTAATGTAGTCCCACTTGCTCATTTTTGCTGTTGTTTTCCTTGCCCGGGGAGATATGTTCAAGAAGAGATCACTCATGTTTATATCTAAGAGGTTTTTGCCTATGTTTTTTTCCAAGAGTTTAATGGTTTCGTGACTTACATTCAGGTCTTTGATCCATTTTGAGTTTACCTTTGTATATGGGGTTAGACAATGGTCCAGTTTCATTCTCCTACATGTAGCTGTCCAGTTTTGCCAGCACCATCTGTTGAAGAGACTGTCATTTTGCCATTGTATGTCCATGGCTCCTTTATCAAATATTAATTGACCATATATGTTTGGGTTAATTTCTGGGGTCTCTAATCTGTTCCACTGGTCTGTGGCTCTGTTCTTGTGCCAGTACCATATTGTCTTGATTACTATGGCTTTGTAGTAGAGCTTGAAGTTGGGGAGTGAGATCCCCCCTACTTTATTCTTCTTTTTCAGGATTGCTTTGGCTATTCGGGGTCTTTGGTGTTTCCATATGAATTTTTGAATTATTTGTTCCAATTCATTGAAGAATGTTGCTGGTAATTTGAGAGGGATTGCATCAAATTTGTATATTGTTTTCGGCAGGATGGCCATTTTGACGATATTAATTCTTCCTAGCCATGAGCATGGGATGAGTTTCCATTTATTAGTGTCCCCTTTAATTTCTCTTAAGAGTGACTTGTAGTTTTCAGAGTATAAGTCTTTCACTTCCTTGGTTAGGTTTATTCCTAGGTATTTTATTCTTTTTGATGCAATGGTGAATGGAATTGTTTTCCTGATTTCTCTTTCTATTGATTCGTTGTTAGTGTATAGGAAAGCTACAGATTTCTGTGTGTTGATTTTGTATCCTGCAACTTTGCTGTATTCCGATATCAGTTCTAGTAGTTTTGGAGTGGAGTCTTTAGGGTTTTTTATGTACAGTATCATATCATCTGCAAATAGTGACAGTTTAACTTCTTCTTTACCAATCTGGATTCCTTGTATTTCTTTGTTTTGTCTGATTGCCGTGGCTAGGACCTCCAGTACTATGTTAAATAACAGTGGGGAGAGTGGGCATCCCTGTCTGGTTCCCGATCTCAGTGGAAATGCTTTCAGCTTCTCGCTGTTCAGTATAATGCTGGCTGTGGGTTTATCATATATGGCCTTTATTATGTTGAGGTACTTGCCCTCTATTCCCATTTTGCTGAGAGTTTTTATCATGAATGGATGTTGAATTTTGTCAAATGCTTTTTCAGCATCTATGGAGATGATCATGTGGTTTTTGTCTTTCTTTTTGTTGATGTGGTGGATGATGTTGATGGATTTTCGAATGTTGTACCATCCTTGCATCCCTGGGATGAACCCCACTTGGTCATGGTGTATGATCCTTTTGATATACTGTTGAATTCTGTTTGCTAATATTTTATTGAGTATTTTTGCATCTACATTCATCAGGGATATTGGTCTGTAATTTTCTTTTTTGGTGGGGTCTTTTCCTGGTTTTGGTATTAGGGTGATGTTGGCTTCATAGAATGAGTTTGGGAGTATTCCCTCTTCTTCTATTTTGTGGAACACTTTAAGGAGAATGGGTATTATGTCTTCTCTGTGTGTCTGATAAAATTCCGAGGTAAATCCGTCCGGCCCCGGGGTTTTGTTCTTGGGTAGTTTTTTGATTACTGTTTCAATTTCTTTGGTTGTAATTGGTTTGTTTAACTTTTGTGTTTCTTCCTTGGTCAGTCTTGGGAGGTTGTATTTTTCTAGGAAGTTGTCCATTTCTTCTAGGTTTTCCAGCTTGTTGGCATATAGGTTTTCATAGTAGTCTTTAATAATTCTTTGTATTTCTGTGGAGTCTGTCGTGATTTTTCCATTCTCATTTCTGATTATGTTGATTTGTGTTGACTCTCTTTTTCTCTTAATAAGTTGGGCTAGAGGCTTATCTATTTTGTTTATTTTCTCAAAGAACCAGCTCTTGGTTTCGTTGATTTTTGCTATTGTTTTATTCTTCTCAATTTTGTTTATTTCTTCTCTGATCTTTATTATGTCCCTCCTTCTGCTGACTTTAGGCCTCATTTGTTCTTCTTTTTCCAGTTTTAATAGTTGTGATGTTAGACTATTCATTTGGGATTGTTCTTCCTTCTTCAAGTGTGCCTGGATTGCTATATACTTTCCTCTTAAGACTGCTTTCGCTGCATCCCACAGAAGTTGGGGCTTAGTGTTGTTGTTGTCATTTGTTTCTATATATTCCTTGATCTCTATTTTGATTTGTTCATTGATCCATTGATTATTTAGTAGCATGTTGTTAAGCCTCCATGTGTTTGTGAGCCTTTTTGTTTTCTTTGTAGAATTTATTTCTACTTTCATACCTTTGTGGTCTGAAAAATTGGTTGGTAGAATTTCAATATTGTGGAATTTACTGAGGCTCTTTTTGTGAGCTAGTATGTGGTCTATTCTGGAGAATGTTCCATGTGCACTTGAGAAGAATGTATATCCTGTTGCTTTTGGATGTAAAGTTCTATAGATGTCTATTAGGTCCATCTGTTCTAGTGTGTTGTTCAGTGCCTGTGTGTCTTTACTTATTTTCTGCCCGGTGGATCTATCCTTTGGGGTGAGTGGTGTGTTGAAGTCTCCTACAATGAATGCATTGCAGTCTATTTCCCTCTTTAGTTCTGTTAGTATTTGCTTCACATATGCTGGTGCTCCTGTATTGGGTGCATATATATTTAGAATGGTTATATCCTCTTGTTGGACTAAGCCCTTTATCATTATGTAGTGGCCTTCTTTATCTCTTGTTACTTTCTTTGTTTTGAAGTCTATTTTGTCTGATATTAGTACTGCAACCCCTGCTTTCTTCTCACTGTTGTTTGCCTGAAATATGTTTTTCCATCCCTTGACTTTTAGTCTATGCTTATCTTTGGGTTTAAGGTGAGTTTCTTGTAAGCAGCATATAGATGGGTCTTGCTTTTTTATCCATTCTATTACTCTATGTCTTTTGATTGGTGCATTAAGTCCATTTACATTTAGGGTGACTATTGAAAGATATGTACTTATTGCCATTGCAGGCTTTAGATTCGTGGTTACCAAAGGTTCAAGGTTAGCTTCTTTAGTATCTTACTGCCTAACTTAGCTCGCTTATTGAGCTGTTATATACACTGTCTGGAGAGTCTTTTCTTCTCTCCCTTCTTATTCCTCCTCCTCCATTCTTCATATGTTGTGTGTTTTGTTCTGTGCTCTTTTTAGGGGTGCTCCCATCTAGAGCAGTCCCTGTAGGATGCCCTGTAGAGGTGGTTTGTGGGAAGCAAATTCCCTCAGCTTTTGCTTGTCTGGGAATTGTTTGATCCCACCATCATATTTAAATGATAGTCGTGCTGGATACAGTATCCTTGGTTCAAGGCCCTTCTGTTTCATTGCATTAAGTATATCATGCCATTCTCTTCTGGCCTGTAGGGTTTCTGTTGAGAAGTCTGATGTTAGCCTGATTGGTTTTCCTTTATAGGTGACCTTTTTCTCTCTAGCTGCCTTTAAAACTCTTTCCTTGTCCTTGATCCTTGCCATTTTAATTATTATGTGTCTTGGTGTTGTCCTCCTTGGATCCTTTCTGTTGGGGGTTCTGTATAATTCCATGGTCTGTTCGATTATTTCCTCCCCCAGTTTGGGGAAGTTTTCAGCAATTATTTCTTCAAAGACACTTTCTATCCCTTTTCCTCTTTCTTCCTCTTCTGGTATCCCTATAATACGAATGTTTTTCCTTTTGTATTGGTCACATATTTCTCTTAGTGTTGTTTCATTCCTGGAGATCCTTTTATCTCTCTCTATGTCAGCTTCTATACGTTCCTGTTCTCTGGCTTCTATTCCTTCAATGGCCTCTTGCATCTTATCCATTCTGCTTATAAATCCTTCCAGGGATTGTTTCACTTCTGTGATCTCTTTCCTGACATCTGTGATCTCCTTCCGGACTTCATCCCACTGCTCTTGCATTTTTCTCTGCATCTCATCCCATTGCTCTTGCATTTTTTTCTGCATCTCTGTCAGCATGTTCATGATTTTTATTTTGAATTCTTTTTCAGGAAGACTAGTTAGGTCTGTCTCCTTCTCAGGTGTTGTCTCTGTGATCTTTGTCTGCCTGTAGTTTTGCCTTTTCATGGTGATAGAGATAGTTTGCAGAGCTGGTACAAGTGACCGCTGGAAGAGCTTCCCTTCTTGTTGGTTTGTAGCCTTTTCCTGGGAGAATAGCGACCTCTAGTGGCTTGTGCTGGGCAGCTGTGCGCAGACAGGGCTTCTGCTTCCTGCCCAGTTGCTTTGGGGTTTATCTCCGCTGTTGCTGTGGGCTTGGCCTGGCTGGGGCTGTTCCTCCAAAATGGTGGAGCCCCGTTGGAGGGGGAGCAGCCAGGAGACTATTTATCTCCGTAAGGGGCCTCTGTGCTCCCTGCTGCCCAGGGGGTTAGAGTGCCCAGAGATCCCCAGATTCCCTGCTTCTGGTCTAAGTGACCTGTCCTGCCCCTTTAAGATTTCCAAAAAGCACTCTCCAAACCAAAACAACAGCAGCAACAATGAGAGAGGGAACAGAAACAAAGAGAAAAAAAAAAAGGAAAAAAAAGGAAAAAACAAGCGATTTTTTTTTTTTTTTTTTTTGTCCTCAGGTGCCGGTCCCAGGCACCCGCTCACTGGTCCTGCTGCCCTGTCTCCCTAGCACCAGGGTCCCTGTCCTTTCAAGGCTTCCAAAAAGCACCCACCCACCGGTCCCGCAGGGAAGGAACGCTCAATATTCTTTGTCCTCAGGCACTGGTCCCACGCACCCGCTCACCAGTCCCGCCGCCCTGCCTCCCTAGCACCGGGGTCCCTGTCCCTTCAAGGCTTCCAAAAAGCACTCGGCAAAAAGAGAGAAAAAAAAAGGGGAAAAACGCGCGATTTCTTCCGTCCTCAGGTGCTGGTCTCAGGCACCCACCCACCGGTCCCACAGGGAAAAATGCGGGATATTCTTTGTCCTCAGGTGCCGGTCCCAGGCACCCGCTCACCAGTCCCGCCGCTCTGCCTCCCTAGCACCGGGGTCCCTGTCCCTTTTAGGCTTCCAAAAAGCACTCGCAGAAAAGAGAAAAAAAAAAGGGGAAAAACGCGCGATTTCCTCTGTCCTCAAGTGCCGGTCTCAGGCACCTGCCCACCGGTCCCGCAGGGAAAAACGGGGGATATTCTTTGTCCTCAGGCGCCGGTCCCAGCCACCCGCTCACCAGTCCCACCACCGTGCCTCCCTAGCACTGGGGTCCCCGTCCCTTCAAGGCTTCCAAAAAGCGCTCACCAAAAAGAGAAAAAAAAAAAAAGGGGAAAAACGCGCGACCTCCTCCGTCCTCAGGCACCGGTCTCAGGCACCCGCCCCCAGGTCTCGCAGGGAGAAACGCGGGATATTCTTTGTCCTCTGGCGCCGTTCCCAGGCACGTCCTCACCGGTCCCGCCACCCTGCCTCCCCAGCAACGGGGGCCCGTCCCTCTAAGGCTTCCAAAAAGCGCTCGCCAAAAAAAAAAAAAAAAACCGCTCCGGTTTCTCTCCACCCGCCGGGAGCCGGGGGGAGGGGCGCTCGGGTCCCGCCGGGCTGGGGCTTGTATCTTACCCCCTTCACAAGGCGCTGGGTTCTTGCAGGTGTGGATGTGGTCTGGATGTTGTCCTGTGTCCTGTGGTCTCTATTTTAGGAAGATTTTTCTTTGTTATATTTTCATAGCTCTATGTGTTTTTGGGAGGAGATTTCCACTGCTCTACTCACGCCGCCATCTTGGCTCCTGGCTGTTTTAATTTTAAAAGACATTTTTCAGTTTGATAGAAAACAATGGTACTTCCCTATTGTTTTAATTTGCATTTCTTCCATTACTGAGGAGAATCAAAATCTCACTATGTGTACCAACCATTTGTTTTTTTCTCTGCGTGCAAATTACCTGTTTATGACTTCTATGTGTTTTAATTTTGGGGGTGCTCTCATTTATCTTGGTGATTTGTATCAGGGCTTTGATGTAGTTCCAACTCTTGTCCTTATGTTGAGATTCTCTCTCAGTTGACAACCCTGGCGATTTTATGTTCAGCTTGTTAAGAGTGTGAGAGTTTTGTTTGTTTTTTAAAAAAATAAACGTCCTCTCTCTCAGAATTGAAAGAATAACAATATATGAGCCATAGCATCCAAGTTGCACCCAAAATTGGCTTTCTCCATGGGCCATCACACTTCATCCTTAGATTTAGCTTAAGCACTCCAATTCCTTTAGGTCCAAAGGTGAGTTTTGGGTCAGTACTGGTCCCTGGGGAGAGGTGAGGGCATGAAAATGAAGCAGGTAATCCCCATCCTGCCAGCTCATGTCTCCATTAGGAGCAGAACCCGACCCAGGATGCCCATCTCTTGCCAAGCCTCCCTTCCTCACCTGTAAGTGTCTGGGAGTTCGTCTCTCTCGCTTCCCACCATTCCTTCTAAAGCATGGAAACCTCCCAGGAGTCAGGCTTCTCTTTGTCCACCAATTTTTTCTTTAACAACTCTGTGTCATTGCTTCCACATTCAGGTAGTTGGGTCAGAAAAGTCCCCTCTGCTCTCAACCCAATTTAGCCGTTTGGAAAGTTTCTACTCATTCTTAGGACTTGAGCTAAAGGCTGCCCTGTAAGCTTGATGAGAGGTGATGTGTTTGCCAGGGTAGCACAGGGTCGTTAGAGAGGGTACTGGTAAGTTTCATATAAACAGAAGTGTGACTTATGGCTCAGTTCATGATTTCTTCTGACACTGATATAGTATTTTAGTTATGATTTATTTTTTCTTCTGAGAAGTTGAAGGACATGTTTTCTGACCCTGGGAACTCCCTCCCAACCCCTTGAATGTGAAGCCTTCTCTTGCTTCCTGGGTGGGTTCCAGTTTCTATAGGGCTTATATTACACTGTGCATATGTCTCTCTTAAAATATTCCTGGTTGTCTTGACAGTTCTCCCTTTACTTTTTTTTTTTTTTTGCCTACTATCCTGCACACTGTCAGAGCTTGCTCCGTGTCTTACTCATTTTTATGTTTTCTTCATCCCAAATGGTGCTTGATATATAGAATGTGCTCAATGAAAATTTAGCATTGTTAGTCCTCTCTCTGTAGAAATTATATTTTTAGCATACAGCAACTGAGAATGTGAATTTTACTTTATATACAATACCTTATTAATCACAAAATACATATATGTTATAGGAAAAGTAGAAAATACTATGAAATGAAGAAAAGGAATGTCTTCTGTGATTGTATGTCCCAAGGATTATCTCTGTTACTATTTGGGCATATACGCTTCAAGAATCTGAAGATGATGATGATGATATGATGAACATTTATTGAGCACTCACTGTGTGCCAGGCATTGTGCTTAACCACTCCACATGGATGTTCTCACTCGATCCACATGTTAACACTATGTGATAGGTCAACTATTGTTTTCTTCATTTCAGAGTGGAAGACATGGCGGTGAAATCACTTTCTTGGGATGGCATGACTGACAAGTAACTTAGCCTGGATGTGAGCCCACACAGTGTGAGCCCAAGCCCACACACAGTACAGAATAGCAGGTTGATCACAGTGCACATTTCCAGAGCCCAAACTACCTGGGATTAAATCCCAGTTCCTTCTCTAACAAGCGGTGTGACTTTAGGCAAACTAATTAATCTCTCTGTGCCTCAATTCTCATTTCCTCATCTTTAAATTGAGGTTAATAAGGATATTAATGCCAAACGTTGCATAGAGGTATAATGAGGATAAAATAAAATAATTTATATGATGGACTTAGAGCAGTGCCTACCTATAGTAAAATCTGAATAATTGTTAGCTCTTATATTACTATTACATATATTAAATAAAAGGCTTATACTGTAATCCTCTTTGTAAACTATCTTCTTCACTTACTATACTGTGAACATGATTTTAGTTAATATAGTTGTACCATGTCATTTATAGGACCATACAGTATTTTGTTCTTGAAATAACACCACAATTTATATAACCAATTTCCTGCTACTCTAGATTTGAACTTCATGAGATGGGGACTGCTCCAAGTACTGTCCTGTGCCTAGAACAAGGCTAGCACAAGGTAGATGCTCAATAAATATTTGTTGAGTGAATGAATGAATGAATAATATGGAAATTATTTCCAGTTTTTTACTGTTAATCATATTTTAAAATTTCTTTCATTCTAGGGGTTTTGCAGTTTAAACATTTCTCTGTGTAATAATATATAACCTTTAGTCATTACTTAAGAACCAAAGTATAATTTCTACATTGATGTAACATGTTGTGTCTAAGGACACCCATTTGATCCAAGAAAAAAAATATTGCAGCTAAAGTAAAGCTGCATGGTTATTTAAAATAATTACTTTAAAAAGTCTCTTTCATGAAATTGTTTTCAAGGCCTGTTTTACCATGTGGGTAAATTTTTTTTTAAATTGCTCAAATTAATTCCAAGTACAATGACATGCGTAATGCTTTGATTACACATATGAAATTCATTTAGTCAAAAGAGACTTTGTGTAGGAAAAATGCAACTTTGTAAAAAAAAAATCCCTATTACTATAATGACAGAGTAGTTCCCTGAGATCTAATCACATGCACATTTAGAAGAAAGCCTTTTATAGTCTCTGTGGCAGCAACATCTGGTGACTTTCTGACTATTCCAAAACAGCTTCACTCTGCTTTCAAAATTCCATTTTGTGTTGTACAGATCTGTAAGGTTGCCTGTAGAGACTTATAGAACTTGAAGAATTTTCAATTTAACTTGAAAAATGTGCTACTATTCTACAACCCCCTGAGCTACAGTGGAAAATAGTAACAAATGGAAAGCCAAGATGAATGAGGCCAGGATAGCCGCTTCGTGTGTTGTTATGATGTTGTAAACACCTCAGAGAATTTCTTTAAGGAGGTGATGAGACTGGCCCACAGAACTTATTGACTAGAAGGATGGTAAATAGACTATGACTAGCTCAAGGGACAGATATAGCAAAGGCAGGAAATCTAGAGTCCAGCCGAGGATATACTTCTTAGTTGAGATTACTTTACAGTTATATTATGCCTCTAAATCAATTTTATGTACTTCTATTTTTGGCATTGAACCATAGTGTAAACCATGTAGACTAATCTGCTTCCTCAGGTAGTATCAAAATCACTTTGCCCTTGAGGGTCAATTTGCCTTTTGTTTTGATTTTGTTCATGGGAAATCAATAGTTCCTGGCTCCCTACAGAGTGGCCTGAACAAGTTTTTCCAAATAGCTACTATAGTTACATCAAGTGGAACCATGTAAAATGTTTGAAATAACTCACTTTCTTTTTCTCTGTCCTTCATGAAGTTGTTTACCCATCCTTAAACTTCATAAGAGATGTTGGAGATCTCTGAACAGTGGTTAAACAGTCAACAAGGCTTTGTAAAAGGAAATAATCTGTTGATATTTTGGCTTAAAATCCATTCACAATCTAACTGAATAGCACAGTGTGAGGTAAAAATTAAATTTTACTAGGGTTTCCTTTCCTTTATTTCTTCTTTTTATTTGTCTACTTCTTAATTTTTTCTCCTGTTGTCTTATTCTGATTCTTTCCCTTCTTTTCTCCCTTCCCTACTTTTAAATGTGTTTCTCCCTTATTCCCATATGCCCCCCCACCCACTGCTCCCCTCTGCCTGTCTCTCTCTTATTTTCTCCACTTTCTTCTCCACCACTCCAATTCCCACCACCAATTTTTTAACTGCTTATGGAGCTGAAGTACTATTTTAATGGTAGTTGTGGAATAGAATTTTATTGTTTGTAATTTTAAAATAGTTTGAGGAGAATGTTTATTTTTCTAAGAAAAAAATTGTATTCCACATTTCTGATTTTAGTTTTATTACCTGATATAAAGCACTTGAGTGAAGTCTGGCACAGAAAGAGCACTACATTGAATCTTAGCAAGTAGTATTCCCTTGAATCAGTTGATCTTGAAAGAAAAAACAGTCACTGAGCCACCCAAGATGGGCAGTTGCTGCTGCCCCAGCAGACGTTCTTAAGATTGGAGTGTCCGCCCTTTCCCCAGCTCTCTGTTCTAGTGGGTCATTATGAACTTGTCCACCCAAACTGTGTTTCCATGTAATTTAAGCTCATATTCTTCTGTTTGAGCCTCAGCCAAAAGAAAAATGGACAATGAACTTCTTGACTTGAACTTCAGTTCAAGTTCTAGAAAATGGTTCTTAGGCCCCCTTTGGATCTTTTATAGCCTAGTCCATGAACAGAGAGCATGGGCAAAGAATTTATACCCTCTCAGCATCCAATTCTTCATCTATCAGGAAACATTCAGAAGATTGTTGGGATAGTTAAAGGAACCCAAGCTGACAGAACATTTAGCATGTGGTGAGACCCCAATAAATGGCAGCATAAACCCCTGCAGCCCCCACTGTAGGCAGTTCTTCTCACACAATGCTCCTGAGTCTCTCTCCTACCTCTACATGACCCATAAATAGTGAGTTGATTTGGAGATATTAAAATCAGAGGCATCAGAGAGCATGAGGGGGAACAGAGTCAGCCAATTGGCCTATGCGCTTTGTGCCTCTGGGCACAGGGAACATCTTTTTGTTAGCTGAACCACTAAACTTGGGAGCTTCCCGGTATAGAGCTAGGGGAAATAGTGGGCCTAGCTTCTTTCAAAAATGTTGTGTAAGAGGGCCTGCCCCTGGGGTTGCCTCTCCTCTGTCCCCCACAGGTGTTGCCCAAGTGTCTGGTTGGTAAAAAAGCCAAGCAAATGTGTTAAGCTGATTCTTTTTCAAGTGTAAGGGTTACACCAGACAATGTTGTGTGTGTGTTTGTCATAAGCTAATAGTTTTAAACCCTCCTGGTAGCAATATTTGAAATGCCCCTAAAACTTTAAAATTCTCAGTTCCAATTTCTTGATACTTTGTCCAAATCAACCAAAAATGCTGAGACCGAAACCCATCTAGTCAGGGAATATTGTCATAGAAATTTATGTTGGCTACACTCTGGAGGTTTCAGTAGTTCTTGATTGCAAGTCAGTGTCATCCCTCTGCTGCCTGTCATCAACTAGGACCTAGGTTGCTAACAATTTAAAAGTAACATCATTAGTTGTTAAGGTGCTCAAGCTTGCAAATGATTTACTTTCTAACCAAAGAGATGAGAATGAATTAAAAATTTTCTCTCTTAAGGCATCACTTCTACTTGCTTTCATGATGCTTTCCTGCATGAAGTGGAAGAGGGTGGCATTGGGGCTCACAGGTGTGGCTTTTCCCTGACCTAAGAGGTGAGCATCATCAGTCACGGCTGTTACAGTTTATATTCAAATAAAGCTGGCAGAAAATGGGATGCATTAGGCTGGTACTGATTCAGAGGTAGAGCCATAATGCTTTAATAATTCAATGTTTTGTTTGCTGAAGTTGATCTTTCTCAGTAGTGCCTATGGATATAGTATATTGAGTGACAGAAAGAAAATGGATCTTTTGGGGGGTCTATGTGTGGTGTAGTGTGAGATGTTTCTAGTGCTGTTGAGACAAAAATGAGACAGATGGAAATCAGATACCAAAGGGAGAGCTGGTTAAAACTGTGGGCAGCTAGTCTCTAAGGAAGCCAGGAGAAGGAAGAACAGCCACCTCCATCCTGGGCGGTCCTGAAGATGACGACAGTTATTTCTCAGAATCTGAAATGGTATAAGAACCCGAGTTTGGTGGAGGTTCTTCTCAGGTCACAGAGCTCACAGCTGTGGTGGGTAGGCTGTGGACAGGGTCTGAGTCCATTGATTGGAGTTTCCTTTTCCCTACAGTTTCAGGAGAGTTAGGTAAAAGAATGGGATAGGAGAGGAAGTAACGGGAGAGACAGCCTTCCATGGGTGTCCTGTATGCCGACACATCTTGCTGAGTATGCCAAGAACACAAGGCCAATGTGACCTAACACCCAGGCCATTTCTCAGGATCGCATTGGCAGAGATAGCCTTGAGGGATGACAGAATGTCTCCCTCTCGGACAGACTTGCTTCTTTCTTCCTGTGAAGAGGTGAGTTCCCCAAACTCCAAGTACCTCACCTGCAGTGCCACCTCCTGTGTGCAGGCCCCCAGCTGGGCCCCCAGCATTACCTCTGTGGGACTCAGAGGGCAAGCAGAGCCCATGCAAATGTACTCATGCTCATAGCGCTTGCTGTGCCCTGAGTAAAGTCCATTGTCTCTAACCCAGAGAACTTGTGCCTTCTGCTAGCATCCACGAAACAGTAACTGGCCAATTTATTAGTTTGTAGTAGGTAGGTTACAGTCAAATTTCAGACCTAACAGGGAAGGAATACACACATTTACAGGAATGTTTTGAAATGGAAGAAATGTTTGAAATAACTCACTTTCTTTTTCTCTGTCCTTCATGAAGTTGTTTACCCATCCTTAAAAACTATTAATAAACTCTGAGGTTCTTGGCAATGCTGTGGAATTCGTAGACTCCTTAACTCTGACCTCAAAGTCACTGAACTTCCGGAATTCTCCCTAGACACATAAAAGACACTGTGAGAGCTTTGATGCGGTGTTTGATACCAGACCACTGGGGTCTTGGAGAGGTCAGCCAGCCCTTCTTGCTGTTAGGCTGCACTTAAATCAGTCCCGTTTTCAAACATCTCCAAAGAATTCATGAGCCATGTTCCCTCAGAAGCCTGTTTCACCTTTTCCGTTTTAGGACATTCCTCTGCTTTATAATTTAAATAGAATGAAAAAGAGAATGAGATGGCTTATCACTTAGATTTTTTCGTGTTGTGGCCTTCCGTGGGTATTTAGAAAAGTGATCATATCCTGAGAGTGAGAAAAAAGCATCTTGAAGTTCACTGTCATTGTCTTTTCTCAAGTCTGAATGGTGGTGCAGTTTTCTGTAAAAACCCTTTACTGTGAATCACATTCCTATATCCGTTCTCTGATAGTTTCCTCCAGGAAAATTGGGGAAGAACTTTACCTGTATGATCTCAAGATCTTTCAACCCTGGTAAACCTTACATGTATTTTCTTTCTGTCAGAGACTTCCGTGAGTACCGTTGTATATTAAGTGGATTCCTCAGCTGGATCTTTGGAATAATTAAATTCTAAGACTACTTCCAGCATAAGGTTTATGAGTTTATATTACTTGGGGATCATATATCTCCAGGGTATGTACACCTGTGTAGAGTATCACTGCTTCCATTCACTCTACCCAGAATTGCTCTCGGTAGCATGGATAATTGGCCATGATTTGTCCAACAGAGCATATGCTTCCGAGGATGCACCTCAGCAAGAGACACCACCATTCCATGAGCTTCCCTTACAGGTATGTCATGCCTTTCAATTCAATTTTTAGTAGACCAGTTACTGTTGATATTGTTATCTTGCAATTAAGACAAGCCCATCTTTTTTAAAAAGGTCATGGTGGAGTATATACATATAGTTTCCCATGTATTAACTTTCCACCATAGTCTAATACAGAGATGCTGGAACTGTATTTTTTTTATCCTTTTCCCTTGAATTTTTCAAGCTGTGTAGCTAAAAGCAGGTCATGGTTTTCCTCTTGACTTTCTCAGCCATTCACTTACCAGTAAACAAATGTTTATTTGGGACAGCTTGTGCAAGCAGCTGAGATTTAATTAGCTGATTGAGCGTAGAGACTGAGCATGTAGATGTTTGACATAATGCTTTATTTTTTTCCCCTTAATTCCTTTGTGATACTTCTCTGATAGAGGATTTCCTACATTATGGTGGAGTTAACATGAATAATTGTGCAAGGGTGGCCTTTGAGAAGGCCCTGAGAGATCATTAAAGCTCCAGTTAATTAGGTACTTAGCTGTAAAATTTCCTTTTTTTCTATGAATTTTATTTCTGTTTACTTTATAATTTTATATTTATTTTAATTATTATAATTACTTTAATACGTTTAACTGCTACTACTATAATCAACAATTTTAAGTGTTGTAGCTATCAGTCCACTGACCAATAAGACATTATATTCTGCATGAGAGTCATATTTAGCTAAACTTTAATAGCTTAAATGGAGTCAGAAAAATGATGTTGTAAAATAACTTTCACTGATACTAAAAGATATTTACCAGTGATGATTCTCATTTTCTTCCTTTGCTCATATCTATTTTCTAATTTTTTTATTGTTGCTATCTATAAAACTGATGTGGAATCTATTGCTTAGAGTTAGGGTTTGTAATTGTCGCAAGGACCAACAAAACCCAACAGAGCTGACTGTGATCTTGTCATACCTGCTCCTTTTTATTTATTGTGTGGACATATTTGTGCTTTGAAGACCCATCTTTAATATTTTTTTGTGGCTGCAGCAGCTCCCAGGTCTTCTGCTCATCGGCATGACTCTTTAGGGGCTCTGGGGCACTTAAAGGCCAGCGGGGACTGTTGGGCCATCAGAATCTTAGAAGCTCACCCTAATTTGAACATTTTACATACTGATGGTATGGTTACAAAAAGTAGGAGTTTGGCACAAAGCTAAAATGTAGACTTTGTAGATATCACCAGTCATCCCACAGCCAACACCCCTTTTTTCTTCCAGGATTCTACGTTGCGTTTAATTGTCATGTCTCCTTACTTTCCTCTAATCTATGAGAGTTACCTGGTTTTTCTTTTTCCTCTTTTTTTTTAAAATAACGTTGACACTCTTGAAATGTACTGATAAGGTATTTTGTAGAATGTCCCTCTGATGTTTTCTCATGATTATATACTGCAGTTAGGGATTT
Organism: Manis javanica; assembly: GCF_040802235.1. NCBI lineage: Eukaryota > Metazoa > Chordata > Mammalia > Pholidota > Manidae > Manis > Manis javanica. The sequence goes on from NC_133157.1 coordinate 52,366,208, forward strand.
TTGGAAAAGACCACCAAGGGGAGTATTCCTCTCACCGCATTGTCAGAACATGTGTGATATCAGTGTGACTTCTTACTGCTGATGTTGACTTTGATTATTTGGTTAAGGTGAGGTTCCCCCAGGCTTCTCACTGTAGTTATCATATCACCCTTTCCATACGCTAGTCTTTAGAATGAAGGCACTAAGTGCAGTCTGTTCTCAAGGGATTCTTATCAAAGTATAGATTCTCAGAGAATTTGTGGACGTATGTTAAAAGCAACATAGTAATTAATAATTATTTTTGGGCAAAATACTTTGAGACTATGTAAATGGGTCTTTTCTCTCTAAGGTTTTCCTTGTTATTTCAGCATTCATCAAAATGGTGCCTGCAACAATTCTTATGTGATGCTTTAAGGTGATTTACTGTATCTTTTATTCCTCCTTTTATTACTTGAAATTCTTCTGTAAGGAAGAGCTGTCCTTTCTTCCTCATTTATTTATTTATTCAATCATTTATTTGTATCAGTATGGGCTCATAGATATTTATTTTATTCTTTGGGTTTCCAGCTGAAATTCCTTACTGACATATATTACTCTCTGTGGCATCTAGCCCAGGTAAGCAAATGCTAGAACCCCATTTCTCCCTCCTGGTGCCTGTCTCTCCCAGATTTCATATTACTTGTGATCTCAATTGTTGGATTGGTTCAAGGAAAGTTGCTAACTTGGAATTTAGCTTTTTCTTGTTGTAAGGGTTTGCGTGATGCTTTTTCCAGGTCTCTGCATCTCCAAACTGAAACCAGAAGTCTGTATAAAGTATTTTAATATAAGATGTAATATATTTCAAGATAATATAATACACATACCAACTAAAAAATATTTTGGGCATAAATAGAGGAAACTTTAATATGAAGTAGGTATGAGATGATCTTGAGGAAATATTGTTAATTTTGTGAGATGTGATAATGTAAGATAATAGCCTTTGTTTTCTTGTTGGCTTGAAGAAGTATCCATGAAATAACTATCACAATCTTTTTGTCTTGTTTTATATTCACAGGGGTCTGTTACTGTGGCTATCTGATCATGGGGTCCTAAAGATTTGATTGAAAATTAGTTCACCCAAGTCTGCTTGGTATAAAAGTTGAAAACATTTTGGTCTGGTTTACTTCAGGACTTGGCCTGAATTGAACCAATGCTGCAGAGAGCTGTGACCCCTCCTTCAGGCTGCATACTGGTCACGTCATGAACCCAGGGCCTTTTGCAAAGGAGGCAGACACACTTGAGGGAGAAACTTACAGTAATACCACAACTACGTATGGGAACTGCTTCTCTTAACCTTCTCCAAAGGGAACTGCAGAATTTTCCATGGTTACCGCGCACTGAGAATTGATAAATACCCCTAACTACTAGGAATTATTGAATGCTGATTGAAGCAACACTGGTCTCCAGGGACACAGAATACCAGGGTAGTGGGAGTTTGTCGAGCCTGGGCTTAGGAGGTGAATGGGTTTTCAGCCAGCCCATCTGTCAGTGGACTCAGTGGAGCCCTGAATCTATCTCATGATTAATTTTCTAGTTTCTGTATGGCAGTTTAAACAGCTATCCTCAGCAATAGAAGGATCCTTACTTTAACTCCCAGACTCTTAATGGTCAAAAAGACCAATAGAAAGCATGTATTGTTTCACTTTCCTACAAAAATACTAAATCAAAAGTAATACTACATCCCTTGGAGAACCACAGGTGTTAGAACCACGACCAAAGCTATGAAAGAGGCAGAGTGGTCTTGCCACACACTCATTTTAAATCTCCTGTTTGGCCAATGCTGAAGACAGGAGGATTTTAGAGACTTAACAGTGGATTTTCTTAATCTGAATTAGGAGGTGAATTCTACTCTAGCTGCTGTTCTGAATAGAGTGTCCTTACCTGGAGCAAATTGATTCTGTCTTTGCCCTGGGCTTAGTGACTGCTCTTTTTCCCTAGTATTCCACAAGTAGGAAACACCATGAGACATCTGCTTTCACCTGGAAGGACCTGCAGTAAACTACTGCTGAACTGTCTCTGGTGACACTCAGGGCTTTATGCCACTCTATAGTGGCACTGAGATCCTGGACATTCTTACTCTTCAATAGGGTGTTATATTGGTTCCCTACATTGATGACATCGCACTGGTAAGACCTGTGGAGCAGAAAGTAGCGGTTACCCTAGATCTTCTGTAAGACACTTATGTTCCAGTGGAGAGAAGCTTGTGTGTCAACGAAGGGAAAGAAAGTCCTAAGAAACAGAGCGTCTTGTTCTTTATCCTTTAAACCCTCTTGGCCCCGTTGGCCACTATAGCATAAGATGACTATATGTATGTAGATTTTGAAGAGCTTCATGCGTGTACAACCTGACAGCACCTGACCCTGGGCCTATGTCATGTGCCTCTTACTCCTTGCCCTGGAGATTCTCTGACACTGCAGCTTAGGACACCTGCAGGGACCCTCCCCTCCCCCAGGCATTTATGTATATGTAAACCCTTAGGGTGAGAGAGTTATTGCCCCATAGAAATGTGACCCAGGGTTGATCTAGTTGGGCACTCCTGCCTAGAATTTGAAGTCTTGAAGGCATGGCACAGACATGCAGGGAGAGCCAGGAATTATTTACATGGTGGTGGAGGTAAGAGTCCAGTGGTGTAAAGATGAGTGTCCAGCGTTGGCGCCCCCAGTGGCAGCGTTCCTGTGGGATGATTTTGGTTGTGTCTCAGTTGTCTGCCAACATTGGTTCCTCACCACTTAAAAAAATTTTTTTTTTAAATTTTGTTTTGTTATCGTTATCCTCACCATTTTTTCAGCTTTGTTTTTCAGTCTTCCTGTTGATTGTGAGCTATCCAATAACTTTTCTGATTACGTAGTTTCTACTGTTTGCCACCATGAACCCTGGCTATAAAAAGAGTTAGACTAAATGACCTCTTCATGATTACCACATCTGTTTTTCACTCTGTTATTATGTTGTTTCCATTTCATCAACGCATATGCCCTTATGAGTTTTTTTTCTTTAAGAAATGAAAGTATTACTTTATTAGGCTTGAGATTTTAGTTTTTCTTGGGTTGTCTTTTGAGGAGATGAATGCGAAGAGCAGGGAATTGAGTAAATATCAGTATGATACTTAACAGGCACGAGACTCTCTTTAATGTTTTGAATTAATTTTATTAATTAAAGCCCAAGTGGGTGATTTATTATAAAGTTAATTATGTGATTTAATTCTGTCCCTTTTTGTTGTGTAGATTAGTTTGGGTATTAATGATCCCAAAGGCTGAATGTAAAAAATTTCACATGTGAACAAGAAAAAAAAATGTTTTGTTGTCATTATTGTTATTGTTTTATCGTATTAACTCAATTTAAAACATGGTTACCCTATGATCTGGTGTTTGCTAGTCTTTTTCCTACTTGAAGAGAGTGTGAAGGATCTGTTGTGGACCTAAACTGCTCTGGTTAAAATGAAAGATACATAGAGGCGCAGAGGAAAAATCCACAGCCAGGTGCTGTGGCTTGAGACTTGAGGTCAACAGGGGGAAAAGTATAAAGACAGGTGACCCTTTTGATGATGGCTGAGGAGAAATTTTGGAGAAATGGGAGATGTGTAATAGGTATTTTTAGACAGAAATACTTTGTGTGTGACTTAACCATTTCATTTCTCCTGAGATATCATAAAATCCTTATTACTTACTGATAGTCTCTTTATTGTAGAGGAGATGAAGGGTAGGGTGAAATAGAGACAATATATGCAGGCAGGAAACACTTGGAATACAGGAATCATTTTTCTAAAACCCCATAAATGTCATTTTTCACTGTCCTTAATAGGGCTCAATTGAGCTGTTATAGGATTCATGCACAAAGGTTCTTTTCTTATGTTAGGTCTATTTTCATGTGGGTTGTCTCATTTCCAACAAGATGGACTAGCCTTTCCTGAGGACCCGCTATGCACCAGTTACTAAGCCAGTTGCATACCAAGGTGGTGCTGGGGAGGGGCGAACAGTGGGATTGCCTGTTTCAGTGGGAGAAGTACTCAGTAACTGAGTTTGTTTAGCATTGTAGTAATAAAAAGCAAGTTAACTTTTAGTCAGTTTTTTTATTATTTAACAAAAGCTTCTATAGATAATGTACCCCTTCTTTATTTGCACCTTTCACATGGGTGGTCTTCTCCTGTTATACGCACCTTAGTGTGCTACTGCTTTAAGCTTTACATTTATTATCTGTTTTACCATCTAGAATAACCCTACAAGGTACTGTCACCCCATGTTACAGATGAGCCTTGAAGATTAAGAACTTCACTCAAAAACACTGCTCAATAAGAGCAGAGTCAAGCTTTCAACCCAGCACCTCAGGTGTGTGAACCTGTGTTGACCCCACTTCATTGTCCTGCCTCCTCAAGGCAGCCTGGAAAACTTACCAGGATTCAGGTTTTTTCTTGTTCTTGATTTGGCAGATTCCTGCTGCTCTCGCTTTTGCATCTACCCTCACGGAGGGTGGAGTGCCACTTTGGGCAATGAGCAAGTGCCCATTCTGTTTCTGGTGACAAAAATACTTTGGTTGTCTTTGGTGTATAAAGCTCTTATGATATCAACTTTGTGAAAGGAACTCTCTAAAAACAATGACTAAATCTGAATCTGCAGGACAGTACAGCTGTTCTCCTTCCCTAATGCATTTGGCTCATCCTCAAGTAATAAACAGAAATAGCATTATAGCTTATTTGTGATTAAAGGCAAGTCTCTTGCATGAAAAAGTTTATCTTTAAAAAAACAGCTTAAAGCAATCCAACTGTCATGATGAGGTATCAAAATTAATTGACTCGGTTAAAATGAGCACTTTCTGTATGCCCAAGGTGAAGGGGGTGCTGCCTGAGGGCAGTAAACTAAGGGTTCAGAGCAGCACAGAATGTTTGCTTTGAGCCGAATTAAACCATAAGCAGCAATGGAAAAATCCTTCTATAGTGCTTTTGAATTGCAACCTACTTTTACCTATTTTCTTCATTTTTAACCCCCAGTCTTCAATTCTGAATATTTATTGTTACGATGCACTTACCAAAGGTAAATTAATTCCTCTTTGCTGTCTACATGGTGATGGCTTCACTTGCTTATAAATTAACTAAAGACATTTTTTTTTTCAAGTCTAAACAAGGCAGATGTATGGATTAGATTGGTTTTGAAATGAACATGGCTTTAAGGCTTGTCTGTGGTCACTACCACAGGGAGAGGGAAAGAAAAAGACCTCTTGGCTTTTTCTAAGATCAGAGCACTTAGAAATATATTTAGGTCTGTCGTAACCCCAGTAGAACAGATGTCCTCAAGCTTTGAACTGTCCTGACATTCAGCTCGAGTCCTGCAACTCATGTGAGTCGGGAGACTGGAGATAATTTTCATGCCTGTTTTTCATCTAGCTCCCACTCTCTGGCCCTCCATATTTTAGGGAGTGAATTGACTATAGAGCTATCAACCTCTGAATCAGTTTTTTGGGGGGACTAAATTATGCTGCTGCCCTTAGCTTAATTTTTGTCCAGGTTTGGACCACAGACCACCTACATCAAAATGACCCAAGCTGCTTGTTAGGAATGCAGAGTCCCAGCTTCCACGCCAGTCCTCATAAATCCACATCTTTATTAGCGGAGCATGGGGATCTGCATTTTAGCAAGATTCCTAAGCACACCCAAGTCTGAGATGTGTTCTGGTCACTTAGGATTAACTAAATATATAGCCATGTTAAATTGTTGAGTTTTAACATCCTGGGGCTACATTTAAGTAATAATGATTTTAGCCCTGAAAAAGGTTTCAATTCCACTAGTATTTATTGATCCCCTATGCTGATGCTAGGCTTTCTCATGTATGTTATTTCACCTGCAATGGATTATCTAGTGAAGTATTTCATCCCACAATAAAGATGAAGAACTGGAGATTCCCAGATATAGGCGACTTGCTCACCCAAGTTTGTACAACACTCAAGTTAGTAGTGGACCTAGGATTTGGATCAGGTTTCTGACTCCAGAGCCTGACATCTTGTACTCATACTGTAGCTGTTCCTTTGTGAAATTACAGGTGCTCACTGAGCTTTGGCTATGGGTCAGGTACTATTCTTAGTGCAAGGAGACAAGACCTGGGCTCCCCTAGACCACAGCCTGCTGGAGAAAACAGACAATAAATAGCTCAAATGCACATAAGTACCACATTAAATAAAAAGTTCAGGGTAACACTGAAGAACCTGGACAAGGAAAACAAGAGTAAAAAATTCTGCCTCAGGAGCTATGTTCTGAGGCAGAAATTTCAATAAATGAAAATTCTAAGTCAGAAAAATAACATTCTTGTAATATTTATTGTCATGTAGAACTAAATAAGACATTATTAGTCTTGAGGGCTAATTAAGTCCTTTGTTATTGTATCTACTAGATGACATATGTATTGTCCATAAATATTAATGAGGATTATTACTAAGGAAATCCATAATCTGGAAATTTACTTCTATCTCATAAATAATCTTAGCTCTGCTTATCTGGTCAGACTGGACAGAATTTTCAGCTGTTTAAGCATTTATCCATGAGACATACTAGGCAAACATTCTTCACTTATCACCTTGAGCATTCCCGCTTCTACATAAATGGAAATGGATTTGAAAAAGGACAGAGTGCTCATTAAATTTTGAGACAAGCATAAGCATAAATATGTGCCTCATAAATGAGACAAGAATAAATCTTATTTATTCATTTTACCTTGATTGTGGTTCTGCTCCTCCTAAAATTTAGCACAGTTAAGATGAGCAGTGACTGTGAAAAGACAGAGAAGCTAAGGCTTCTAGGTCTCCCACTCTCTCCTTGAATCTGGCGAGGTTACCTCAAAACAGTGCACCTAAATTCCCTTGGCCTCGTTCCCCACTGAAGTATCTTCTTTGAGCTTCTCTTCTTGAGGTTTTTGAGGGAGTTGATAAAAGAAATGATCACATGTGAACCATTTCTGCATCCTGTTAAAATAGCTTTTGAGACATTGCTCCTTTTCATTTTCCTGAGCTGTCCTGAGGACCCATGGAAAGAGTCGTTCACACTTAATGCTTGAAGCAGTTTTGTTCTCTGGACCAACTCTGCCTGGAATGTCTTTCTGTGGATGTCTGGCTAAACCTCTGTTCATTCACCTCAGATGTTACTACTTCCAGAAAGTCACCTCTCACAACTTGTTCCTCTTGTAGGGAGATAATCATTCTGTTTCCCACCAGAAGCTCTACCTCAGAACATAGCTCTTGGGCTGGATTTTTCACTCTTGTTTTCCTTGTCCATCTTCAGTGTTACCCTGAACTTCCATGAAGATAATAATCATGACTTAACCATCTCTTAATCCTTTGCATTCATCACAGCAGGAGTAACATACAACACTTTTTGTATTAAACCCAAACCAGTACCTGTTTAAGAGAAGGAGTAAAGTGAATAGAACTAAGCCTTAAATACTGAGAAGTTGTTATAATAGCTGAAAGTGACCAGAAGGTATAGAATCTGTCCCAGGTGTCACTAAGGAACTTATTACTCAGTGGAAAAGGGAGCTCCACACAATCAGGAGGCAGCTACTGAAAGAAAGTAATCTCTTTCCTGTTTATGCTAGAGGGTTGAAACTTTTCAAAACCTGGTTGCAGTATGGTTGGGTGTAAGGATTGACTTTGCAATTGCATACAGTGTCCACGTCCATTCCTCCTTCTTCTGGTAATGGGTCCCTGGTTTTGCTTTGCAGAATTCTCTCTCCTGTGGTATACCCCTTGTGGGACTGTCAGTCAAAGCACCATCTCTTTTAGCCCTAAAAGGGGGGATGTGATGGGAGGAAGGCCAATATCTCATGGAAAATTTAGTCTTAAGAAGAGGGACGCAAAACCTAAAAATGTTAGAGCTCTTCATGTGTGGGTCCTATCCCAAAAGATTGTCTCTTAGTTTCCATTCCTGATCCTGAGTGGCATTTGTTGCTGTCACCCCTGGGGCCTGATCCATTCATTCATTGATTAAACAAATATTTATTGTATGTTATTTGGGGTCTCAGGGATTTTGTGTAGAACTAGACAGATGAGTCCCCGCTGTCATGGGGCGGACACTCTGTGGTGGTTCCCCAGCCTTCCTCACTCTTGGAGCTACCGCATGTCCTTCTAAGACATTCCTTTCCTGCTTGTTTCAGCCAAACTGGTTTCTGTTGCTTGTAACCACAACCCTAGCTGATCCACTGATCACGTCCACCCTCCCTACCTTCCTGATCTATTCCAGCTCATGCTCATCTCACCACACTGCTAACACATCCAAAAGCCCAGTTTTAACAAATTGCAAAACCAAATTATACCAATCCAAACCTTTGGCATTTACTGATTGTTTTCAGATTTGGCCTTTTGGTAAAGACACAATGGACTCCAAGTCACAGGTATTTTCCCAGGGTGAAACTCAGGGTGCTTTCTCATGCCTTTGTCCAGGCTGTTCCTTCATACTAGAGTGCTCTTTCTACCATTGCCCACATAGCAAAATTTTATCCCTTAAGATTCAGTTCAAACGTCACCACCATCTCCAACCACTGCCTCACAACTTTATTCTGTAATAGAGGGAAGAGCACGGGCTAGTTCTATATCCTTGGTCAAGTTACTTAAACTCTTTGAGCCTCAGTTTTCTCATATGTAAAATGGGGATAATAATCCCTGCTTCATTGGGCTGTTATGAAGATGGAATGAGATGATCTCTGTGAAATGCCTAGCTCAGTGCTTGAGACAGAGGCACTGCTTAAAATCTGTCAGCTTCCTTTTGTGTCAATTTAGTTCTCAGCAAGAAAGAGGTGACACACTGAAATTGGGTAACTTACAAAGCTTTGGGTAGAATGTAAGAGACTATAAGGAGTGGTACAGTACTTTGGGCTGATGATACTGGACGAACAGTTGATGCAGCCTGAAGTGACAAGGGGAGGGAGAGGTTACACAGGGGAGAATCTTATAGAGAATGTGACCTTGAGAGGAACAGTGACCTCGAATGGAAGGACATAGCTAAGTGACCTTGAAGAAAGAGAAATGGGAACACTAAAGTCAACCCATTCTCCTCCCATCTCCTGCCAGTGTTCCCAGCGGAAAGCCAGAGGGCCAAGAACCTGTTAGTAGAGTCTGTACAAGTCAGTTTCCAGGATACAGAGCAGGGGGAGAAGAAGGTAAGCAGACTGGGGGAAGTGGGTGAAAGGTAGCCTCACGCCTGTCCTTTGTGTAGCAAAGTCCGTCATTTAGGCTCACTCTACTCATGTACAAAGAAATGAGATGTGGTTTAACTGACCTCATCTTCCTTATGAACCCCCGCTCCATTTTTTCAGGTAGACCTACACTAAATTGCTGTTTTGTAGGTTGAATATCGGTACTTTCTCATAGTCAACTCAGTAGTGATTTCAATCTGGTATAATAATTTAAGAAGTCTTTTTATCCCTGGGTCTGTAAGCGCCCACTGACACCCCTGCTAGGCCCCCCTTTTTCTTACACTGTGTTGAATATTAGGCACAGCTGAAGGCTAAGTTCATCTCTGGATCATGGCCTCGCCAACACCAGCCCCATTGTTCTGGCTGGTTCTGAAGTCACCTCATCTTTGAGGAAAGTGGTGGAAGAAGAGAGGATATCTGGAGCTTAGCCTTCTCGCCTCACCTCAGCTTCCCTCTGTGCTCTGTCTAGCCCTTGACCTGGGAAGGGCGGGTGATTCTGTGCCTCTCCCTGACTGGCTGGGACTTGGCCTCTGTTACTTCCTCCTACTTCCCAGCCTCACGGCTTATGATAAAAGGGGATCAGGAAGAAGAAGTAGCTTCTGCATAAAGGAACAAAATTAGGAGACAATTAAAAATATTTGCTATATTGGTCTCTGGTTATGAGGCAAAATCCCCTAGAAGAGGTAGCATATTGAGTTATAAGATTAATTTTTACCTTAATGGTAAAATGAACAAAAGAAAAAAGTAGCAAATGAACAAAAATCCTTTGAGAGCTGGTTTTGATAGAAGGAGGGGAAAAGAAATCTTGAAATGAAAAGTATCTATGACCAAGAAAAGTTCAAGTGTGGGGTTAGGGAGGTAAGTAAACCCACCCATTCCTATTGAAGATACCAAGCGGACCTGACCCTACTGGTGAAATTCTTATTGTCCCCCTTTGATCCAGACATAGTGTGGGACCAGCCTTACTTATATATTTATTTGTGGCAGTGCTCCATCGCTGGTTCAGAATCCTATTGTGTTTATTTTCTGGTATTTTGAGCCAAGTCAGGATTTTTTTTCCATCGCCTACCACTTCAGTGATAAAAACTCTTTATTTTCCTGATACTGGATTTTACAGACATTTCCATTCTGTGCATTGCATGGTCTGGCTTTTGTCTAGGAAAGACAGCCCACTCAAGCCCTTGCCAGAAGACGATAATGATGGCTGACCTGCTTTATGCCCTGGAGGGGGTGGTGGCTAGCACTTGGAGAAAAGCCTGTGGGGGAGGCATGGTGTGTGTGTTTGCATGTCGTCTTTCATTTCTCCATGCTTTACATCTCAGATTATTTTAGCTGGGGAGTAAGTGTGGGAATTTCATGGTCATGCACAGGTAGGATGAGAAGGCTGGAAAAGTAGAACCCTTATGCGTTTAAGAATAAATGAAGTCCCAATGGCTTTTCATGGAATTGGTGGTAAGTTACTTTTCTTGACAGAATAAGTGATTTTCCCTTCTGTTGCAAATAGCAGTGTAGATAGATGTCTAGGCTCCAGGGGAATTCATGCTTTGTTCCAGTGGGTAAAAACCATCCTTCTCTGGGAATGAAAGGGAATAATGAATTGCTTTGAAGAATGCTGGCTCATGGCTATTACCTGGCGGATGAGAAAGGATGGTTCAGACCTGGGTTCCAATCTAGGTTCCATTACACCCTAGCTGAATGCCTTTGGGCAAGTTTATCACCTCCTCTGAGTTTCAATTTCTTCATAAGTACAAAGGCAAAAATGATACATACCTCACACAGTTGTCAAAGGAGCAAGTTACATAGTTGGTTCCCAGGAAAGTTTCAGTGAACCTCATTTGTACTGTGGATATTGCTTTCCTTTGCAACAAAAGAAAGCTAACATCCAGACAATTTAGTAGAGACAAACTCACAAGAGCTGATTTTCTCTTAATAATCATCCACAGTAGGATGTTTTATTGCCCTTGTCTAGCTTGGATTAACACATAGTCTACAGGCACGCACCTGATCATCTACATTTGCTCTCTTACAACACTAAACTATGTTTTCTACCTTTATCTTGTATCTACCCACCACTTCAGCATTTTATTAAAAATAATAATGATAAAGAGAGAAATGTGGTATCCACATATAAATCAAGTATAAAAATCAAATGAATATTCATATTTGAACTGACTGTTTATAGTTCATAATGCGTGATCAAAACCAAAAGCCTCTGTGATGACTGCCCTTGTAATGTTCACCATGTAACTTATTCACTATGTAAGAATTTGTTCTCCATGTAAGAACTTGTTCGTTATGCTTCAGAAGATTGGAGACTGACGAGAATTAGGCTTGGGGTGGATTAATGATTGTGCATTGAGCATTGACCCCCCTATACTGAATTTTATTGTGGTTAACAACCATTTGATCAATAAATATGAGAGATGCCCTCACACACACAAAAAAAGTACACACTTTCAATTGTAAAATAAATAAGTAACTGGGATGTAATGTATAGCATAAGAAATATAGTCAAAATATTGTAACAACTTGGTATGGTGATAGCTGGTACCTAGAATTATCATGTATATAAATGTTAAATCACTGTGTTGTACACCTGAAACTAATGTAATACTGTGTGTCAACTACCCTTCAATAAAAAATACTTATCTAAAAATAAAAATAAAAATAAAAAATAAATATAAATAACCATCATCAGATACCTAAAGGTGTACTTTTACTGAAATTAAGTATACTGCTTTAATGTAAGATTCAAGGTAAAGGTCATAAGCCACTTCCTCAACAGTGAAATTAGTCTTTAAAAATACTCCATTGAAATTCCTCTATTGCTGCGTGTATTTGCTTGTGCTGAACTCCAGATAGAGGAAAGAGACAAAATAAAATAACTTATGTCTCCCCCCCAAAAAATAATAATAATAATCATCCACAGTAAATGGCAGGTGACTGTTTTCTCAAAGCAGGGAGCTTCAGTCTATGAATTCCTGTCCTAAATAATCTTAAAGTGGTCTTTCCAAAAACTTGGTGTATGATCTCTCATAGAAACTAGTTTTAGCAAAATGTGAGAAGTTTCAGCTGGTGCTAACAGAGAAGCAATTATAAACACTGAATACGTAAATAAAAATGGTGTCTTTGTTCAGGATACTCTAAGAAAATACCAAAGACTGGGTGGCATATAAATATCAGAAATTTACTTGTCACCTTTTGGAGGCTGGAGGTCTAAGAACAGGTTCCAGAATGGTTGGGTTCCGGTCAGAGCCCTCTCCCAGGTGCAGACTGCCATTTCTCGTTGTATCTCCACACGGTAGGAAGAGGAGAGAGCTCTCTGGATCCCTGAGGCACTAATCCCACTTCTGAGGACTCTGCCCTTGTGGCCTCATTACCTCCCTATGGCTCCACTTCCTAAGATCGTCACATTGGGGTGCAGGATTTCAACATACGAATTTGGAGGCAGGGAGGGACACAAACATTCAGCCCATAACAAACTGATTTCATAGCATATTTGTTCAAATACAGTAGTTTCTTCTTGGAAAGGAAACCACAAATAACAGAATATCTACTACATCCTAGATATTTTCATAAACACCCTCTTTCTTTATCTGAGATAAGTATATGTTATTTTTAAACTTTTGCCCATGATTCTTAGCAAGACATACATTTTAATTATGTATATATGTGTGTGTATATATACATAACATATAATTATGTATTTATATTAAAACAATCAAAGCAAAAATTTCTTAGAACAATATTTACCTTGACTGCAATGCACCCTTGATGTTTTCTAGTCTATTTCATTTCATTTTGTTAAAATGTGGATTGTAACTGCAACTGATGTTGTGACCTGCTAATGCTTAGCAACTCGTGGTTTGAAAATTTGCCCTACATTCTAGGCACTAGTATCTACATTTTTTTTTTATAGAAGAAATGGACATTCCAAGAGGGTGTGAGATGTGGCCAAGGCCACTTAGCCAGGCAGTGTCAGAGTATGGATTTGCCTCTAGAGTTTTGATTCTCACGTCCATGTTACTTACACCACACTATCTGCCTTTTGTGGAAAATTTCCCCCGTGTGTGTGTGTGTGTGTATCTGTCTCCCAAACACTCTTAGCCATGGAACCACTTGTTAAACCAATCCTGGAAGCAATTAAAATAATTTCACTAGACCTGAAAGGCATGGTCTCCAAAACTTCTCCACTTTGCGGGATTTCACTGAGTGTGCTCTGTATACCCAGTCTCTTTCTGCAGATGTTCAAAACTACCATTTTATTTTTCTTTTCCAAGGGAGACACAAGTTTCTGGTTGAAACTGAGGAGAAAAGTATTCACTTGGTGTTTGCTTTTCCAGTTTCACCCAGTTGGCCGAAAAAATGAACAAAATCAAGGCACCAATGTAAAGAGGGCAATGTTGTACCCCGGATTTATTTTCATGATTTTTGTGCCAACACCTTAAAGCAAACCAGTGGATGCCACACACCCACATTTTATAGTCTTATCATATTTTTCCAGTGACATGTTACTTTCTGGAATTCTTAAAAATAATAAGCTTTGCAAATCCAATGTAAAAAAAATGGCTAGTATGTTTATTTAAACAATCTTTTATTCAAAGAGTCTGGGAAGACTGTTATGTGGCCTTGCCCCCACTTGCAGTTAGGTGGAGGGTTTACCTTATCTGTGAGATGTTTCACTGAAGAACTCCAAAAGTCTGACAACCCAAAGCCTGCCAATGCTTCACAGAGAGCAACTGCTTAGACAACTCGGTTATGTCCAGCCCAAACCTAAGCCTGGTTAGGTCAGGCATTTATTTTGACATTCTAATTCTTAGCCTTCTAATGCAAATTGCCAGAATATATAAGTGATTACTGCAAAATACTGTAGTTCATTAGAAAAGAAAAGAAAAGAAAAGAAAAGAAATAAGGAAAGAAATTGCAGCTTTGATATAACTCAACAGCTGCTAAGGATTGGACTACAAGACCAGACAAGTCTCTGTTTGATGGGCCATTCATTCAATCAGTAAATACATATCAAGTATTTACTATGTGCTGTGCTAGATACTATGGCAGGCTGTTTATCCAATTCTCAAGGAGTATACCCTTTGCAAAATTAATTTCTTAATATAGCCTCTATTCCAGAAAGCATCTTGGGTGACTGGGGGCTTCCTTTGAGCCAAGTTTCTGGTTCTGATACTTGATGCAAAGGCATCTCGTGGAAGGTCACTAGAAGCAGAGTGAAGGGTTGGCAGAAGAGGAATTAAGTGGCCCCATTTTATTTAGTTTAATGGATAATTCTTGGCTTGGAAACATATAGAAGATTCCCTCCATGTTTGAGGCTGAAAACAGTGACTATTAAAATTTACTTTGCTCTGTAGAGTAAGAACCCTTTGCTCAGGTATTTAGAGTTCAGAGAGATTGTAGGATTTTGGTTATAAACTAAAGGGATGCTAATTACATGTAGCTGTTGGGAGTCTTGCTACTTGGGAAACACAGGGAGTGGATTAATAATGTTTATTATCCTCTATGCTGGGCTGACAGTTATTTCCTTGGGTAAAACTATCCTATCTGTGTGTGTGTGTGTGTGTGTGTTTGCTCATTCATTCATTAAGAAAACACGCACAAACAAAATTAAAGACCAAAACAAACACCTTGCCCTCAAGGAGAATCAATTTACTTTTGACACAATAGTGCCTAATCTAGGGGCCATGTTCCTTGGGACAATTAATTGTTTCAGAGGCTTCTTTACAGACTTTTCATTCCTCTGGAATGCAGGATTCTAGGAAATCATAGGCTACATGTTGCAGAGCCTGACAAGGCCTTTGAAAAGTTCAGTGGACTACCTGCAGTGTTGCAGTTTTAGGACCAGCATCAGGAGTGCTTCTTTTAAATAACATTTTGTTGAGCATCTGCTTTGTCTGAAATGGATATGACATGGGCACAATACCTGGGACACAGTAGAAGCCCAATAAATGTGTTTTAAAAAAATGGATGGATGGTTAATTCTTGGTCCCAATCTCAATGCAGTGTGAAATCTAGTGTTACAAACAGACACTGATTTTCAGTGAATCATTTATTCAACAAATATTTCTTAAGTATCTTCTATTAATAGGCATTGTCTGGGTTCTAGGCAGCAAGATTATGGTAATAATGAGAGAAATATTGACTTTGGGACCATTGATCTATCTTGAAATTATAAGTTGAAACCTTACTGTCAAAGTAATGGTAGTAATAGATTACTTTTCTCTATTCTTATTTTGTACCAGCTATCATGCCAAGTGTTTTTACATAAGTAACTTATTTAATCCTCATGACACTGCTAGACGGTATTGTTATACTGTTTTAATTATTACCACATTTTTACAGTTGAGGAAACTGCGGCTTAGAGAGGTAAAGTAACTTTTCCAGTCACAAAGCAAAGAATCGGTGCTGCCAGGATTTTAATCTTTGTGGGACTCTCACTTCTAGTGGCTTTGTAATCTACAAGTTAACAAAACATTTTGCAATTAAAAAGCAGCCTAATAGTCTTTTGCTAAAATTATTCTGTAGGTGAGGAAGCAACACTTCAGCTGATGGTTGATTCTGCTCAGACTTACTAATACAGGATTCCAGTTCAGGCTGAGGCCCACATTAGTGGGTGTGTGTTATTAATGATTGCTCTTTTGTCTGACCTGTGAGTCTGTGGAAATCTTATCATCAATGAGAAGAGACTTGTTTTGAAATATTCCTTGTTTTCTCAAGTACTTTAAGGCTTTTCCTGCCAGTTCTAGAGCCTTTAATTAAATGTGCAGTGCTGTGGAAAGGATGACCACTCTCCAGGCCCTGCTCAGAACCTCCCCTTTCCCTGCTGCTAGAGGAGGGGAGGCTCTGTGGCTGTGAGCAGAGTGAAGTGGTGGTCAGAGAGAGATGGGTTTTGTTTCCTTCATTTTGTACCCGTTCAGTCCTCAGCACTCATGCCTAAGGCCCCGGTGACCACGGAGCGCGTTAGGTGATGAGGTTTACTCAGATCATGAAAGGCTGGTGAGCAGAGGCTGGTCCAACAACTGGGGAGAGGATCTGTGACTTCCAGGAGTCTTGCTACTTGGGAAACACAGGGAGTGGATTAATAATGTTTATTATCCTCTATGCTGGGCTGACAGTGATTTCCTTGGGTAAAACTATCTGAAAATGTCTTATCTCAATCCCTCTTCCCTATCAAAGGTCAAAAAAAGAAAGAAAGGTAAGCTGAGGTGTAATTTGGGGTTAGTCAGAGGGCCGGCTGGCTTGTCTCCCCCATCTTCTCCCTCCCCCTCTGCCAGTCCTTCTGTCAGCCCCCTCCCACCAGTCTGTGAGAACAAAACCCTTCTTTGTTTCATGCCAAAATGTCTGATCTGTGTAAGTGTCTACCACATGCAGCTGTCATGAGGATGAAATGAAATGAGATAAATAAGTGAAGAACTTAGTAGGGGCTGCAGAACTGACTTTGGGGGTGAATGACCTGTGCATTTGTACAGGGACCTAGAAGGGCCCACCCTTGGTTTCATGCCCTGGCTATCTCTTCCTGTCTTGAAATTGTTAATGATCTTTGATGAAGGTATTTTCATTTTGCACTGGGTCCCACACATCCTGTAGCCTGTGAGTTGTGCTTAGATGTAAAGAGGAAAGATCAGGCTTTTCCCCACTGCTGTCCTTCAGTGCCGTTATTGTTGCTGACAGTAGCATGACATTCAGTATCCTAAAGATTCACCTTTGCGAATGGGTGTTAGGAAACCAAACTTCCTTTTGCTCTGTTGCCCCTACAAGAGAGTTAAAAAATAGTTGCAGTGTGGTATATTGAAGTTGGAGCTGGCTTTCACATACCACAGAGAAATTTGATCAGCATTATTAGGGCATTAACAGCATTTTCAAAAAAACAAGCCCCCTGCTTTTCTGATTTCCAGGATAAAGAAAATTCTGGAGAGAAGCAGTGAGACCCTCTGCTCTCACCTTATAAAAAGTATCATGGAGTGTCATCATTATTCATGAATCCATAAACCCAAGAGATATCTCTTGGGCGCCTGTGCAGTACAAGACACTGTCTTACCCAGTGGGATTCTGACAGACTGTGTCGCTGCCCTGCCTGACCTCCCAGTCTAGTGGGCGAGATCGGGTGTTAGAAGGAGCGCTGTGATGAAGAGGTATTGGGTGCTGTAAGGATATATGAGGGAGCCTAGATAAGCAGGGATCAAGGGGGCCTTTGGAGGAGGGGACTTCTAGGTTTACACATGAAGATCAAAAAGAGAGGACAAGCGGAATGGGATCCCTTTAGAGCTGACTTCAGCAATAGTTAGCCTGGGGGAGTGAAAGACCTTGTTCCTTTGCCAAGGATGCCCGTCAGGTCAAGCGGACCTGAGTTTGTTGTGTTGGTTGCCAACTAGCTGTGGGACCTCAGAAAAGTTACTTGACTTCTCTGAGCCTCTAGTGTTTCATCAGTGAAATAGGGATAATTATAATACCTGCTTCACCTGGCTGTGATAAAGATGGAGGAGTTAATTTCTCCAAAATCTAGCACAGTGCTTGGCAAAGGGTAAGGGTTAAATAAATATTGCTTATATTATTTCAAGATGTATTAGGTATTTTCCCAGCATAGCAGCTGTTATTTTTATGAGTAAGACATGAAGTTCTGAAGCAATACTGCAGAGATTGATTTAATAATAAGCTTGGTTTCTTGTTGTTTACAGTTTGTCCACATATTCACTGCTTTTAATGCCTCCTCATATATGCAGACTTTGTACTGTGAGGAAGTTTTCACTTGCCATGGAGGGAACTTGCCACAGCGAGGGCCTTTAACGAGAGGGCCATCAAGACTTGAGACCTGTTGTCATGGTGGAGCCAGAGTTTTGAATCCCATCCATTGTGTTCAGCTGAGTTGCAAACAGGAAACGATGTAGTCAATCTCACAGAATTAAAACCAGGGATACTTATTAATATGGATATTCAAGCTGTTGAAGTCATAGCCTTGAGGAAGGAACTGGGAACCCGTATAATCCCTTTGAAAAGCATCTGCTATATGCAATTTATTTGTTGTTATAGCAGATAGCATCAAGAGGTTGCTGACAACATAAGCCTCAGTACTCACCCTGCCACCCGGTCTCCTAATTATTGCCGTGTGTTCACTCTCCTAAGTTCACTGAGGTTCCCTGTGAGCCCCATATCTGCTCCATGATGGCCTAGCCCGGTCAACCTGAACAACAGCAAAAACCATGGCTGTTGTTTGTGGCACTCTGCCTAACAGTCCACTCATCAGAGCGTGGATTTCTGCTCAGGAACAGGATGTAGGGCTGTTTGGCTTTTCTGGCTTAAGGTTTAAAAAAGTCCTGAAAATGGGGACTATCTTGCAGTCCCCATTTTCTTCCCCAACTGGGGGGAAGAAACCCCCCAGTTTCTTCCCAAACTAATTTCCCCTGAAATGGGGAAAATCAACTATCTTGCAGAATTTGTTCTGAAATATTGTTTTCTTGAAGACTTTTGGACTGCCGGTCCATAGCGTTTTTTTGCTTCTTATGCATCCATTGAGACACAGTCAAAACCTATGTCTGCAGAGTATTCTAGAAAAAGGAGGCTCTAGCCTCTGCAATCAAGGAATTTCAATCTGATGGCAGAGATGGAGCAAGCTCACATGCAAGCTTTGTGTATCTGTGCCTGTTATGTGGGATTTTAAGTCTCTAAGTCAATAAAATGGAGGATGGAATTCATACTGTACATTTGAGTAACATGTGTAATCGTAAGGTAATAGTGGTCTCCAAGGGTCTTTGAGAGAAGACTGATCCACCACTTGCTGAGTAAAACCGAGTGATTTAATGATAACATCTGGGTTATCTGCTGTTTACCCAGTGCACAACTCAGATATTATACATATAATCTCCACCAAACATATGCTATGAAGGGAACCACTTCAGAGAGACTGAGTAATTTACCCAAGACCACACAGCAAGAGAGTGGCAAAGCCAGGGTTGGAGCTCATGTCCACTGGTCAGATTCATGAACTGCATTGCTTCCTCTCCACATGATGTCGGCATGTTGTAGACACCTTGAAGACCGCATCTCCTCTTCTGTAAGATGGGATAAAAAGATAACTGGGTTGTTGTAAGGATTAAAAGACTGGACATATCTAAAAGAGCTTGGAAAATGGCACAGGGCTATCATCTGTAACTTAATATTATAAAGAAAACTTACAGTTAATTTCCCAAACTAATTTTGGGCTGTTTTATGCCAAAGCAGGCCTGGCCTTCCTCTACTGAACTCATTGGTGACAAAGCCCTCCACATGTTGAGCAACTACTGTTACATTTGGCCCAGATGACTGGGTCACTCATCTGAGAAACATTTACTGAGCTCATCTGTGGGTCAAGCATGGTGCTGGCTGCCGGCTCTGTGACAGGGCATATGAGGTCCCGACTCCTGCCCTCAGGGAAAGCGGAGCTTGGTGGGGGAGGCTAAGACTAACTGCATAAAGGAAGATAGGTATAATTGATAGTTTTGGTGAGTGCTTTAAGAGGGACAAATGCCATCAGGAGACAAAACCAAGGGGGTAGGCATAATTAAAATGGGCTGAGAAGCAGCTTTGGAGGCAGTGGTTCATAAGCTGAAGGATGATGGAAGTTCATTGGGAGCAAAGCGGGGAGAACACTCCAGGCAAAAGAAAGAGCATGTTTTGAGGCCCATAGAAAGGAAATAATAATAATGCTTAATTATAGTAATTATAAAACCTGACATTTAGGGAACTCTTCTTACGTGCCAGCTACTATATACCAAGTGCTTTACCAGTATTATCTCATTTTATCCTCAAATGCCCCTGGGGTAGATGCTATTTTTTTCCTGTTCAACAAATGAGAAAACTGAGGCCAGAGAAACACTTTTCAAGTAACTTCCAGTATGTGTGTGCTGGAATGAGGGTTCAAATTCAGCCAGGATGGTTAAAAGCTCACACTCTAAGCCATGATCTTGGTCCAGCAAAGTCAGTCAGTCCATCAGTTAAAGTTCAGTTGCAAACAACAGAAAGGAGTTGGAGGAGAGACTCTTAGGCACAGAGTCCACACAGAGCTTCTGGAGACAACCTCCTCCTCTCAGAACCACATCGTTTCTTCTGTGATTGGGAAAACTACTGCTCCCGCAGGAAATTACCAAGAATGAAACTGAGTGACTGCAGAATGTGTTCATCTGTCCCAGTCAATAAGCAGATGCCTCATCCTCTGCCATCCCTACCTATCTGAGGCCCAAAGTCCAGTTTTGTATGAATGCTTGTGGCTGGGGGAATTAGGTCACATGCTGGTCTCCAGCTGCAGGGGGATCTGGGAAATGTAATTAGGAACTCTTGCCCTGCAGTGCAGGGAGGCACGTTAGAAAGGCAGGCAGTCCACAGGCTCCAACTCACCCAGAGGGGCTGGAGTGCCAGGGTGGTGAGGGGGAGGGAGAGAGGCAGACTGGATGATGTCATGAAGGCCTTTTGGCAGGTTAAGGAACTTACATTCTGTATAGAATACAATGGAAAGTAAGGCACTAGTATAGTCACGTATTTTAAAATGCAATTAGCCTGGTTGATATGTGAACCATTCATAGGCTATAAGATGGAAAGAACTAACAAATCTAAGTATGTTTTGGATATTAAATCAACATGATACGGTGTCTGGTTAGATATTGGAAGCTGGGAAAGAAAGCTGTGAGGGGTGACACAGGTTTGAGGCTTGAGGAACTGGGAAGATGAGGGAGCATTTTTGAGAGAAGAGTTGGGGAGTGATTTTGGTGGGGGAGTGTTGGGGAAAGAATTAGAGAAGAAAGCATTCTGTTCCTAGATCTCAAGCTCAAGATATCTCTTAGGCATACTAGGGAAATGTTAAATGGGTAGTTGTAGATGACGCTGGAGTCCAGAGAATCAGCAGCAGAGACAGACCTGTAGGGGGTCATCAGCATATTTACTTAAAGGCAAGAGACTGGATGGAATCACCTGGGTCCAGGGGATAGTGTAAGAAGAGACTGGGGTGCAGGACTGAGCCCTGAGCTGCTCCAACAATTAGGGTTTGGGTAGAAGAGGTGGGACCAGCAAAGGAGTGAGAAAGAACCAGAGGTAGAAGGAAAAACAAGAGGGTGCCAGGAAGTGAGAGAGAGTGTTTCAGGAGAGAGAGCATGACTTTTATTTATTTATTTATTTTTATTTTGTTATCATTAATCTGCAATTACATGAAGAACATTATGTTTACTAGGCTCCACCCTTCACCAAGTCTCCCCCCACACACCCCATTACAGTCACTGTCCATCAGCATAGTAAGATGCTGTAGAATCACTACTTGTCTTCTCTGTGTTGCACAGCCCTCCCCATGCACCCCCTACATGCTAATTATACATGCTAATCGTAATACCCCCTTTCTTTTTCCCCGCCCTTGTCCCTCCCTTCCCACCCATCCTCCCCAGTCCCTTTCCCTTTGGTAACTGTTAGTCAGTTCTTGGGTTCTGTGATTCTGTTGCTGTTTTGTTCGTTCAGTTTTTCTTTATTCTTATACTTGGGAAAACTTTAAGGAGAATGGGTATTACGTCTTCTCTGTATGCCTGATAAAATTCCGAGGTAAACCCATCTGGCCTGGGGGTTTTGTTCCTCAGTAGTTTTTTGATTACCGCTTCAATTTCTTTGCTGGTAATTGGTTTGTTTAGATTTTGTATTTCTTCCTTGGTCAGTCTTGGAAGGTTGTATTTTTCTAAGAAGTTGCCCATTTCTTCTAGGTTTTCCAGCTTGTTAGCATA
Source organism: Manis javanica (assembly GCF_040802235.1). Lineage (NCBI taxonomy): Eukaryota > Metazoa > Chordata > Mammalia > Pholidota > Manidae > Manis > Manis javanica. Next base: position 52,388,130 of record NC_133157.1, read on the forward strand.
TAGGTTTTCATAGTATTCTCTAATAATTCTTTGTATTTCTATGGGGTCCGTAGTGATTTTTCCTTGCTTGTTTCTGATTCTGTTGATGTGTGTTGACTCTCTTTTTCTCTTAATAAGTCTGGCTAGAGGCTTATCTAGTTTATTTATTTTCTCGAAGAACCAGCTCTTGGTTTCATTGATTTTTTCTATTCTTTTATTCTTCTCAATTTTATTTATTTCTTCTCTGATCTTTATTATGTCCCTCCTTCTGCTGATTTTAGGCCTCATTTGATCTTTTTTTTCTAATTTTGATAATTGTGACATTAGACTATTCATTTGGGATTGTTCTTCCTTCTTTAAATATGCCTGGATTGCTATATACTTTCCTCTTAAGACTGCTTTCTCTGCGTCCCACAGAAGTTGGGGCTTTGTGTTGTTGTTGTCATTTGTTTCCATATATTGCTGGATCTCCATTTTAATTTGGTTGTTGATCCATTGATTATTTAGGAGCATGTTGTTAAGCCTCCATGTGTTTGTGAGCCTTTTGCTTTCTTTGTACAATTTATTTCTAGTTTTATGCCTTTGTGGTCTGAAAAGTTGGTTGGTAGGATTTCAGTCGTTCGGAATTTACTGAGGCTCTTTTTGTGGCCTAGTATGTAGTCTATTCTGGAGAATGTTCCATGTGCACTTGAGAAGAATGTGTACCCTGTTGCTTTTGGATGTAGAGTTCTATAGATGTCTATTAGGTCCATCTGTTCTAGTGTGTTGTTCAGTGCCTCCGTGTCCTTACTTATTTTCTGTCTGGTGGATCTGTCCTTTGGAGTGAGCGGTGTGTCTCCTAAAATGAATGCATTGCATTCTATTTCCTCCTTTAGTTCTGTTAGTATTTGTTTCACATATGCTGGTGCTCCTATGTTGGGTGCATATATATATATATATATATATATATATATATATATATATATATATAATGGTTATATCCTTTTGTTGGACTGAGCCCTTTATCATTATGTAGTGTCCTTTATCTCTTGTTACTTTCATTGTTTTGAAGTCTATTTTGTCTGATACTAGTACTGCAACACCTGCTTTTTTCTCCCTGTTGTTTGCATGGAGTATCTTTTTCCATCCCTTGACTTTTAGTCTGTGCATGTCTTTGGGTTTGAGGTGGGTCTCTTGTAAGCAGCATATAGATGGGTCTTGCTTTTTTATCTATTCTATTACTCTGTCTTTCGATTGGTGCATTCAGTCCATTTACATTTAGGGTGATTATTGAAAGATATGTACTTATTGCCATTGCAGGCTTTAGATTCATGGTTACCAAAGGTTCAAGGTTAGTTTCTTTAGTATCTTACTGCCTAACTTAACTTGCTTATTGAACTATTATAGATACTGTCTGGTGATTCTTTATTTCTCTCCCTTCTTATTCCTCCTCCTCCATTCTTTATATGTTGGGTATTTTATTCTGTGCTCTTTTTTGTTTCCTTTAACTGCTTTTGTGAGTAGTTGATTTTATTTTTTGCCTTTAGTTAGTATTTGGTTGGTCTGCTTTCTTTGCTGTGATTTTATTTTCTCTGGTGACATCTGTTTAGCCTTAGGAGTGCTCCCATCTAGAGCAGTGTCTCTAAAATACCCTGTAGAGGTGGTTTGTGGAAGGCAAATTCCCTCAACTTTTGCTTGTCTGGGAATTGTTTAATCCCTCCTTCATATTTAAGTGATAATCGTGCTGGATACAGTATTCTTCGTTCAAGGCTCTTCTGTTTCATCCATTAAATGTATCATGCCATTCTCTTCTGGCCTGTAAGGTTTCTGGTAAGAAATCTGATGATAACCTGATGGGTTTTCCTTTGTAGGTGACCTTTTTCCTCTCTCTAGCTGCCTTTAAAACTCTCTTTGTCCTTGATCTTTGCCATTTTAATTATTATGTGTTGTCCTCCTTGGGTCTCTTCTGTTGGGAGTTCTGTGTACTTCCGTGGTCTGAATGATAATTTCCTCCCCCAGTTTGGGGAAGTTTTCAGCAATTATTTCTTCAAATACACTTTGTATCCCTTTTTATCATTCTTCTTCTTCTGGTACCCTTATAATGTGAATATTGTTCTGTTTGGATTGGTCACACAGTTCTCTTAGTATAGATTCATTCCTGGAGATCTTTTTATCTCTCTCTGCCTCAGCTTCTATGAGTTCCTGTTCTCTGGTTTCTATTCCATCAATGGCCTCTTGAATCTTATCCATTCTGCTTATAAATCCTTCCAGAGAGCATGCTTTTTTGAGAAGATAATTCATCAGAACTAAGCAGAATGCAGGGCTTTGGTGACTTGGTGTTTTGGAGAGGGCTGAGGAGTAAACGAGCTGAGGAAGTGAGGAAAAGGTTTGCAGTCCCTATTTCTGAGAGCCTGTGTCTGAGAAGGGGATCAGCTGACATCCTGAGGGGACTGTGTGCTCGGGGGCATTTACTGTGTGTGTGTTGTGACCTGGGTGATTCTAGAGCAAGTGGAATGCTGATGGGAACAATTCTGTAGAAAGGAAGGATGAGGATTCCTCTGGGTGGGGAGCAGCAAAGTGAAGGAATGAAGTTCCCGAGGGGTAGAGAGGGGACAGGAGCCTGGCCCGCAGTTTGAAGTGGCCTTTAGTACTCTCTTAACAGGAAGAAATTAACAAGGGAGCCCCTGCCACAGATAGACCAGGTATTTGGTGGTGAAAGCCAGTTGGAAGTCTTGTCTGTTGATTTCTGTTTTCTCAGTGAAGCACAGGGAACGGCTGGGGAGTCAGTAACTTGAGGAGAGTTATCCAGGTCCATCTGTCTGAAGAGGTGGAGCCTGAGGTATGGGACAGTTCAAATGGCTGCCTCCATCTTCACAGCCATAATAGTGGGTGGCTCTTTTTTAATGTTTGGATAACTAATGGACCATTCTGGTGCCTGACTCTGAAAGAGGGATTTCTATTCCAACAGGAGTTATCCACTTCATCTCCAGAAACCAAAATCTCCCAGCAAAACCCAAGCAGTCATTTCTTTGCCATCATAAAGGAAATTGAAGTTCTCTTCACCAAGACATCAGTACATGTGTAACGTGTATTGAACTTACTGTGGACACTGAGGGCCCCTATTTGATGGGTGAAATAGGGGAAACAGAGCAATACAATATGGAGTGAGGTGAGGGGATGAGAGAACAAGGAGGAAATCCACCCCCTTTATTTGCAAGCCTATTTTGTCCCTTCAGTTTCTGTGTTCTTTCCAGAATCTCCAGCCACATTATTCACAGTTCCTTTCTTCTTTCCTGGTGGGAAGTCTCTTTCTCTGAAAGTGGTAGGTGTACCTGCTAATGAGAAATACTAGACTACTAAGAGCAGAAGGCAAGCAGAAGATCACAGAGAATCTCTTGGCGGTGGGTCCTTATAATTGGCACACTGTAACTCAAAGTCAGGAATAGAAAAATCATGTCCTCTGAAGCATTTAAAAGAAAACAGAGCAGGCAGCTAGCTTATACGGGGTATGGATGCCCTATCCTGGCCCCAGGCAAGATGTACAAATGCCTGTTTCCAATCGGAAGTTTCCAGGATACTGTGATTTAGTGCCTGTAAAAAGACCCATGTGAGCTGTGACTGTATATGCAATGGGACACATGGTTTGCTTTATAATCCATCTGAAGCTCTTATAAAGGCCACATGTTTTGAGCAATGTTTTAAGTCCTGGTGGAGGTCATGAGGCTTTAATAGGCTGGAAGCTCAGGCAAACTTTATTAAAACATCGGTTCTTATTTCGCTCTCTGAACTAGAAGAAACCATGGGCCAAAGAATTGGAGAAGCCCAGATAATTATATTTCATTTATTTTTTCCATTCTTTTTCTTTGATTTTTTTTTTTCAGTCTTTCTTAGTAACTGTTTCTGCTATTAAGTTAACAGTTGGCTTGTTAACTTAGCAAGCGATGGTAGGAAGTCTTCTCATGTAACACTGTCTCCCTCTGGATAGTTTTGTGCTTTTGTCTCCCTCTTCTCCCCTAGAACAATCAGCATCTCTGTCCATTTTCAGAAGATTTGTTATTGTTTGGTAAGTGGATTTGAAAAGAATCCCCCCACTTTTTTTTTTAAACATTTTTTCCTTCTGTCTCTTTCTCTGATTATTGTTGGTGGACATCTCTCTGGGTTTCCTACCTTTGCCTTTATTCACTTAGATTATGTATCCTTTGAGCTGAAATCCCCAGAAATTGGAGAAAAGGAAGGTTGCTTTCTTACTCTTCTTTTCAAGGCCACTACTTTCTCTTTCCTTTTAACTTGTTCTAATAGTTCCATGTTTATTTCAAATATCCTGAACATTTCTCTGAAGAGTGTATCAGCCACCTTTTGCCATCAACTGGATTTTTCTTTTAACACAAAGAACCAAGGGGATTTGATTAGCAAGATATTCTCCATCTGTGCAGATATTCCCTCTTTTTGGGCCAAAGAATATTCTGGAATCCTCTTAGAAGTTCATTAGGACTTTAACTATGATGTGATGGTACACGTTGCAGAGTCTCCCTGGGGAAAGAATTCCTTTTCCCAGGATACTTGGATCCCCCAAGCTGGAAGAATCCATGGTTGAGTTCAGAGTTTGTTTCATCACAGATGAACATGAAGACGTGCATACCTGGTTCTCAGGCCTTGCCATGTCCATCCCAGTGTCCCCCTCAGCAACATCCCTCAATCCCATCCCCACTAAAATCTCACCCAGCTCTGTGTCCATTGGAAAGTGGCTAGGTTTTCTAACATGCAAAAAGCCACTGTTAGGAACGTGCTCTTGTCCTTAGTCCTTTCAGAGGTGGGCTGTCTTCTGGCAGATGTGGGAATGGGGCCAGGCTGTAGGACAGTCTCCTGTCTCTATCTTTGAACCCAGTTCTCTTGTAGTGTCTGGAGAGGGGCCCAGGTGCTGCTGTAAGGTCTGTGGAGATGCCCCTGCCAAGCTGTAAATAGTGCGCCCCCTTCCTCTCTGGATGACTGTGCCTTCCCTTTGGCCTCCTTCCGCCCCTGCCTGTGACACCACACAGAGCCAGGAGTGCTGCATCCCTGCTGCTCCTGAGCCTGTCACACGGGTAGGGGACAGGTGAGGTGGCAATCCACTATACCTCTTCATTAAGGCTAAACTAAGAACAGGGGAGCAGTGATCATGTCCCCAGCTCCTGTCAGGAATGGAAGGGGTTCTTAGGGGCAGGTGGAAGCTCTTCTCCATTAGGAGACTTGGGGTCTTTGGGATTTCTCTTCACTCTCCTGACCTCAGGGCTTCACAACCCCCCCAGACTTCCAGTTCTGTATTTAAGTTATGTGAGGTTTCCTGGAGGCTGAGTGGGTGATTTGGGGCCCTTGGATCCGTGTAACCACATCCACTCCACCCCCGAGCTGTGCAATGTTCAAGACCTGAAGGAGCGGAGAAAGGCCTGATTGGTCCAGGTCCTGGGGCTTGGTCTTTGAAATTTCTCATTGCTTAATCCTCTGAATGTTTGTAAAGTAGGGCGTTCGTGCATGTGTATGTTTGTGCCTGTTTGTATAATAGCAGTATTGATTCATGAAGCCCCTGAATCCTGGTGTTTGGGGTCATATGCAGGTGGGTGGTCTGTGCGCTCTGGAAGGAAGCCCTTCCCCACCCAAGCTGTCCTCCTAGACTAGGTGTCCTAATCTTGCCTTGGGGCTCCCATTCCTGATGTCTCTCTGCTTCAATAATTGATTTAGAAAAATGGGAAGGAAGAAGAAAAGACCAAACAGGAATGAATCTCTTCTGTGAGCAGGCCTATGGCTCTCCTACTCTCCTACCTGACGGGTACCATGGTCTTTTTCAAATACTGGATCCCATTGGATACAGTTGCAAGAAAGAAAGAGGACCCCAACCCCACATGAAAATAAAGCCCAGGACTCACTAAAAGGCAGAAGAAAGCAGCCTCCAGTCTCCCTCATCTGAAACACACTGCTGTCTCAGGCCCAGGGCACAGAGTGTGCCTGCTGCAGCCTAAGGCTCTAGGTCCCCATCAGAGGGTTATGGGACCGTCACAAAGGGCTCTTGAGTGCAGAGGAGGGGACGAAAAGAGGATGGTGGGCCCACGGCCCTCTCCCACCATCCTGCCTAGCAGCTCCCACAGCCAGCTCATGGCCACTAGATCTCTCCACTCTCCCCTGGCCCTTCCTGGTTCCTCAGGATGTCATATATATGTATACACCTTAGAGTGATTTTCTCTCTGCTCCACCTATAACCCAGATATTAGTTGGTTCCCCTCTACTCCTTATAAGTACAGTGATGGACCCCCACCACTTCCACAGCCTTTGGAGGTCTGGAGGTCTCCCAGGAAGTTTTATTAGAATTCCCTGGGACTATTTTTTTAAACCATTTCTGGGGAGCATAATACAATTATGATCTATTCATGTGTAGAATCTATGGCACATTTCACTTGGGAAGAGATCCTACACATAACATTTGTAAGGGTCTTATATCCATCTTAATAATGGCCCTTATTAACTTCACAATTTCTTCCAAGTTTTTTCTTCTCACTATAATAGTCAACATCTCCAACATTCCCCCATTTCTCCAAACTTTTCCACTATCTGCATTTATTTATTTAGAAAGACAAAATATTTTCTTCCAAGTTAGCAAACTTCTAGAAGATTTAGATGTTATTGTCACACTTCCCTGGGTTGGAGAAAGAAGTAAATATTTGCAGGTTGTGGAAAGAACTAAGAACAAATTGCTTTGTACAGATGGAGAAATGTCAAGGATGCATTAAATTCTTTCTGGAAGAAGGTGGACATGCATATGTACATACATAAATACATATTGAGTGAAGTGGGGATTTCTGGCAAGTCTACATTTTCTTTTCCATATGTTTTCTAACTCAGTTCACAGATTCTGTTTTGTAATGAGAAGTATCCACCCAGATTCCATCAATTGCTAGCAGTCCCGAGTGTCCCCAAGCTCCAATTATTACATGAAATTGTATGGGGTTGGAAAGACTCTGGATATCCCTCATGCAGGCATTCCATTGGTGTATCTCAGTTAAGGTTTTTTGTTTTTTGTTTTATTTATGATGGTAGCCTTTCTCACTGAATGGCAAAACAGTTAGGAGAACACAAGCTCCTAGAAGCAATGAAATCCTATATGGCATGAAAAGAATTGGGAGCCAAATCACATCCATCATGATGGGTGAAAGTCTTTGATACTGTCTGTGTCATTCCTCCTGTGTGATTACATACATGACTTGAGTTTATGATATACAGAGATCGAATTACAATCTATGGCTACAAGCTTAATAGAGTTTATGCTGTTGCCTCCATCAGAAAGAGATTTTAAAGTTTGTGACATGAGTACTACATATTTCATAATTCCACTAGCATTTCTTGCAATTTGTGTGTGGAGCTGGTTCTGATGGAACAGGTTGTTTTTGCTTCTATTCCTTTGTATTTGTTGAAGTAGGCCATTGTTACTAACTTAACTCCAAGAAGAATTCCATTGGTATTGCAGGAAAAAATACTGAATGGGTTCTAGTTTTATTATAGCGTGTTTTCCAGTAAAAGTTATTAAAACATGTAATGCTTGCCATTGCAAACTCAGCAAATATAAAGTAACTGTTAGGATTATTATTAAAATAGGGATCTTAGTTTATTGAGCAGTTTTGGAGGCTGCACTGCTATAGTCTGTAACACCAGATGCTATCCAGCAAATCATAGGTGTTGTACACACTTGTGATATAGAAAAGTGTGTAAAATCGTGTGGGAGAATAACATGAAGAACAAGTAAAAGCTTAGAACATCAGCAGGGCTCTGATTAGTGCACAAAAACTGTGTCAGCATTTTCAGGGATTCTTCCACTGATGGCATTAAAAAAAAAAAACAAAGAAACACGCAAACAAAGCAAAACCAACAAAATCTTTCAAAGCTCCCTTTGCCTCCCTCTTGTGAGAGCATTTGTGATTGCATTTAGGGCCCACCTGGATATCCAGGTGTCTAGTTAAAACTTCTTAATTTAGTTACGCTGGCACAGTCCCTGTTCCCATAGGAGGTAACATTCACAGGTTTCAGGAATTAGGACCTGGGACATCTTTGTGGGCCATTGTTCGGTCTGCTACCTCCTTTTACCTTTGTTCCCTCTTTCTCAAATGCCAACTAGTTGCATCAACCCTCTACTTTTCTTATCTTCTCTCTCCTGTTTTCCTCATCTGTATTTGTGTTCTACCTTCTGTATTTCTTCTTTTCAATTATATTTTCCAAGCCTTCTTTTGAAATTTTAATTTCTCCTGTCAGATTTTTAACTTCTACACATTACTTTTTGCTTTCTTAATACTCTTTAAAAAATAGCCTTTTGTTCTTATTTCATGAATATAATGTTTCCTCAAATGTCTTGTGGTTCTTGGCTATCAATTCATTCATATGTAAAGGCTTCTAAAGGTCATTTTTCTGTAGGGTTTGTTGGTGCAGGAATGTGCTAAGACTTTAGGCGTAGTTGTTTTTGTCCCTGAGCTGTAAATTTTTCTCAGGGAAGAAACCTCCAATATCCCACATATAAGTTATCTTTTACTCTGCTCTGTAAGTCAATTGCCATTTGTCCATTTGTACACCAACACCTAAATTTTATCTTCACCTGTTATCTGGTGGTGTCATTTTTTGAAAATGGAGGTAAAATCCATATGATATCAAATTAACCAAATAAGTGTATAAATCAGTGGCATCTAATACCTTCACAGTGTTGGGCAACCACCACCTCTGTATTTCACCATTCTCCAAGGAAACCCTGGACCCATTAGTCTCTCCTCATCCTCCTGCACCCATAGCACCTGGCTGCTGCTGATCTACTTGCTGTCACTGTAGATTTACCTCTGTGGTTATTTCATATAAATGGAATCATAAAATATATGACCTTTGTGAATGGCTTCTTTTACTTAACATAATGTTTTCAAGGGTCATCCATGTTTTAGCATGTGCAGTATTAGCATTTCATTTGTTTTTACGGCTAAATTAATATTCACTTGTACATATATGGCACATTTTGTTTATCCATTCGTCAGCTGGTAAGACTCATCTGCTGTTATTTTACAATTCTGTTCAGCTGAGTGAACCTGTACTATTTTGTTCTTTTATTGACATTTTTGTAGTATTTGGAAAAGAAGTAGAGAAAAATATATGTGTTCCATCTGCCACATTAGTGTATGCCATTGGTTTAAATTAATAATACAGATATATTGCTCTTCTCTTGACTAACATGTAAATGAAAAATTGAGCTTGTAAAAAACAAATTAGAATTGACTTTGCCTTCTAACAGCTCACAATTACAAGCAATAAGTAATGACTTATACTGGTGTTTCTAATTAAAAATTCATATTCATGTATTCTTAATATATTGGAGTTAGTTTTTCAAATGGCCCCCTTTTAAATACTTGATTCTCATTTCTTTGTTTTTACTTTTAACTTTATTTAATTTTATGTTATGGTACCATTGATTTTCTAATTAGAAAGAATTAGCTCTAAAATTGGTTCCATGTAAGAAACTTATTACTGGGAGCTTCAAGGACTAATTTAACAGCCCTATTCATCATCCAGCAAAATTCTGCATGCATTCTAGTAGGGTGGGTTCTAGACAGAAATGATTAGGTCATTTCATTGGAAATATGACACATAATGTTTTTAAATATAACACATAATATTTTTGCATCCTTTATTGTCAAGATATTTTAATAATAATAATGAAATCAAATACCAGAAAAATTATCCACAATTCCCCAATTATAACAAATTCAGAAATTTTAATTCTCCCATCTAGTCCTTATATATTTGCCCTCCTAATGCTTACATAGTTATAGTCACTTACATAGGAATATTCAATATTCTGTTTTACTTCAAGTTACATAATAAGTATTTTTTATTGCTTTTAAATCTCTGTAATTGTTATTTAATGAAAAATTATATTTCATTATGTAGGAATACCATACTTATTCATTATCCTAAGATTAAGTATTTGGGCTGTTTTCAGTTCTGTTGAGTAACTGTGATACTCAAAGGGGGGTAGTTAATACATATTTAGGGAAAAAAAGGACCTGCTTACAGACCATAAGATTTGTCTCAGACATGCCTGGGTTTTGTTATGGTGGCTCCACCACTAGCTCTTTGGCCTTGAGTGAGCTTCCTTCCATTTATTTTTTAGTTATAGTACTTGATTGAGGTCTCTTACATATAGTGATATGCACAGATCTCAAATGCATTTAAGAATGAATTTTATATGTGTATACACCTATGTGATCACATATATGCCCCTCTCCTCTAAGTATAACAACGATTCTGATTTCTAGCACTATGGATTAATCTTATCTGTCAAAATTCATATAAATGGAGCCATACAGTATGTGTTCTTTTGTGTTGCTCATCTTTTGTTCAAGGAAATGTTTTTGAAATTTATCCATGTGGTTGTGTATATCAGTTTGGAAGTTTGTTCTTTTTAATAGCTGAGTACCATTACATGGTGTGTATATCCCACAATTTGTTTAGCCTTTCCTCTGCTAATGGACATTTGTGTTGTTTCTACTTTGGGATTATTACAAATAGAATTGCTAAAGTTGCTATAAATATGCTTGTGCAAGTCTCTTTTTAGACACCGGCACTCAGTCCTCTGAGAAGTATATTCACAAATGGAATTGCTTTATTATAAAGTAAGTGTAATTAGTGAAGTATATAAATGTAAACAGTATAGTGTGATCACAATATTGAGTGGGATGAAAAATATGCCAAGACTTGAGTAAAACTCTAAATCTCTCTTAAAAACTCTAATATAAAAATAATAATATCTACCTTAAAGAGTTGCTGTGAAGATTGGAATATGTAAAGAACTTAAAGTACCTGGCATAGGATCTGGGGCATAGTCAGGGGTTCACCAAATGGGAGCTATGATGCTGGTGGTGGTAGGGGTGGTGGTGGAGAAGAAAATGATGGGAATATAATCTCTTTGTATGCACTGATGGGTAGATTTGCTGAGTTAAAATAAAACTGACCTCTTTCTTTTATCCTTGAAAGAAAGTCTGAAAACTTCCAAGAAGTTCCCTTGTGCACTTTGGCTAGACCTGTGGTTCTTAACAGGATCCCAACATTCCACCCCTGAGATTCTGATTTAATTTTCTGAAGTTGGGGCCCAGGCATCCACTTGTTTTAAACATTCCTCTGGTGATGTTAATCTGCTGTCAGGGCTGAGACCACTGCTTAGCAAAGAATCAGTTTATCACTCACCTCTTCAGTGTTTGCCATTCTTCAGTTCTCCACAGTAGCAGATTGACTGCACTACTATATTCCTCTCAGGGCTTGGAACTTCAGCCCGGTCATGTCTGAGACCCTGACTCCATCTCCGAGATGTGTATCTTATTGGTGAATTTCCTCCTTTCCTCTGGCCTCTCTTGTGAGTCTCAGGCCAGGGATTGTAGGGGGTGTGCCTATGTTCCCCACGGAAACTGCTCCATTTCAATATGCAGTCTCAGTCTTCTCACATGTCACCTTATCAATATTTTCTTCTTATTTCTCCCTCTGTTTTTACTTTTTAATTTAAAATAAACACAAATACAGCGAGCTCCCACAGCCTTTGGCAGCTGGCAGCCTGGATGCTTGGCTGCTCCCACCTTCGAGGTACAGCTTATCCTGGCAGACTGTTGAAAATTGTTGTGACTTAAGGAGCAGCTGGTTTTTCTTCTCTTTCTTTTTTTAAATTTAATTTTAAACTTAATTTCATTTTCTCTCTTAATTATTGAAGTAATATATGCTTACTGTGGCAGAAAATTTGTAGGATTAAGTCTAAAGATCCAAAAACAACATAATTTTTTGTACAATTTTCTCCTCACGTAGTCAATATCTAATTTCAGCTTCAGCAACTTCTACACGTATGATGTTGGGTCACTTCTCTTCCTTGAGTCTATTGCCTCATATCTTAAAGAGGGATGATAACAAAAACCTCATAGAAAGCTAGACAAAAGACATGAAGGATAACTCACTAAAAGAACACTAAAATGGATATTAAACATATGAAAATATATATTCAACTTCACTCATAAGAAAATGCAAATTGGGAAAAACTTTTAAGTTTGACAATACACTTTGTTGACAAAATAGGAGAGAAACAGTCACCCTCATACACTTTTAGTGAGGGTGCAAAATGGCACACCCTTATAGAGAGGAATTTGGCAATACCTAAGTGGACCTCGTGGATGTTGTATTCTGATCCAATAATCCCACTGCAAGGAAATTTACTCTGAAGATGCATCTCAACAATGTGAAAAAAAATGTTTCCACAAGGTTACTCTTTGCAGGCATTATTCATAATTGCAAAATCCTGGAAATAACCGAAATCCCCCAATATAGAACATTTTTTACTGAATAGACTGTGGAACTTTCATATTGAGAAGAACTATGCAATAGTAAGAAAGAAGGAAAAGTAGCTTCACAAACCAAAATGAAGTAATTTCCTGTGAGAAAAGCAAAGGGCAAAGGAGTATATAAAGTATGTTACCCTTTGTGTAGGAAACAAAGGTAACAGGAAATATACATTGCAAAAAGGATAAATCAGAAACTAATGAGACTGGTTACCTACAGGAGATGGACGGGAACAGGGTAAAAAGTATAGGAAATCAGTGGCTCTTCTCTGAGTACATTCTTTTGTGTAGTTTTGACTTTTGGTATCAGGCTAATGTTTTTTCACCCCCACCCCCCCATTTAAATCAACAAGGATGTAGGAGGAATAACCCTAAAACAGACTACAAATGGAAGTCAGTAACCTAATTTTTAAATGAATAATATTACCATTCTGAGTGGTGAAAAAGAACTAAGCAAGTAAACTTGAACATAGTATTTAGGCTATTGTCAGTCAAAAGACAGTCTTGAACTATATTAAGTTCATTTTTCATAATGTACTGGTTTAGCAATTTTAAAATTACTTTTTGTGTATGGTAAGACTGAGTGAGTAAATGTTTGCTTATGCTGGCAGCCAGACTTCTCACGAGAAAAGAGACACAAATGTGGGACAGGGAGGTCTGGGAAGGACACTGTGGAGTCTGGTGTTGGCTTGCAATCTCCATTCCACATCAGTAAGGTTATCTATCCACCTCTACACGCATGTGTGTTGTCTTAGTCTGTTAGGCTGCTATAACAAATTACTATAGACTGGGTGGTTTGTAAACAACAGAAATTTATTCCTCATAGTTCCAGAGGCTGGAAAGTTCAAGATCAAGGTACTGGCAGATTCAGCATCTGGTGAAGGCCACTTCCTCATAGATGACTATCTTCTCACTGTAATCTCACTTAGCGGAAGGGACAAGGGAATTCTGTAGAATCTCTTTTATAAAAGCACTACTCCCATTCATGAGCACCCTGCTATCACGATCTAAGCAACTCTCAAAGGCCCATCTCCTAATACCATCACTTGGAGCTTTAGGTTTCAATACAAGAATTTAGGGGGTAAAACACACATGTGTGTGTTTGTATGTGTACACTTACTTATATGTGTGTATATATACTCACTTATACTATTTACATATACATACACATGTAAGTCGTGTATGTTTATATGTACGTAGATACATGTATGAGTGCGTGCGCACACACACACACACACACACACACATGCATTTCCTAACCTCCCATTGAAAAAACTTAGAAACTAAATTCAAAACCAAACATGAGACCCAAAAACAAAAAAACAAGATTTGGTTCTCAAATATCATACCACATTAAGAATAGCTTGTGTTGCTTGAATTAATGATTGACTTCAGGGCCAAGGAAGAGAAAAATCAAGATGTACTTAGATCATCTTCTTGTCTGAAAGTAAGGATGTACTTAAAAAATAATGGGAACCTGTATTGGTTAGCATTCTCCAGAGAAACATAACTAATAGGATTTAGCATTAATGTGTTGTAATACACTGAGGATGCAATATCAGAAATATAGTATTCTTGCCAAAATTGAGGGGAAATCTATAAAACGCATGGCCCATCTACCTACCCTAAAAATGTCAATGTCATAAAAAGGAAAGCTGAGGAACTGTTTCAGATTAAAGAGAGCTAGAGACGTAACATCTGAATGCAATGAGTCATCTTGGATTAGATCTGGATCTGAAAAAAAGATTGCTAGGTAGGACATCATTGGGAAGCATAGTATGTAAAATATTATTGTATAAGCATGAAATTTCCTGATTTGGTCATTACACTGTAGTTGTATAACAGAATGCCCTTGTTCTAAGGAAACACGCAGTGAAGGCCTTAGGAGCAAAGGGGCATGACGTCTGCAGCTCACCCAAGTTGTTCATAATATGCATGAGTGTATGTGAAGAGAGACAGAGGGATAGAAACAAAAGCATGAGAAAGAGAAAGCAAATGAAGCAAAATGTTAATTGGTAAATCAAAGTGAAGAGTATAAAAGAATTCTTGTAGTATTTTTCCAAGTTTTCTACCAGTAAGTTATTTCAAAATAGTTTTTAATAAAAGCAGTTATAATATTGTTATAAGGACTCAATTAAATAATCCATAAAAAGACTATTTAAAAAAGCGCAAGGCCTGGCATGAAGAGAAAAAACTCAATGAATTTTTAGATATTATTAAACTAATATACATATAATATCATCATATTAAAATTTGAACAGTATATTGATAATTACTAGCAAAGTAATAATATGAACATGATATATAAACCATTTGATAACAATATTAGATTGATATTTGATCCATATCAATATTTACTATATTGATAATAGCATTGATATATTAATATTAGTTACTGATATTAACAGTAATGTCAATATATTAATATTGCAGTCAATAATTTTACTAAAACAATGTTACATAATAATTATATTGTGTCTTGCATTTTTCACTTAAATTATATCATAAGTAATTTGATTTTTAATGATGTGTGGTATTTTATTGTTTGTATATATCACAATTTAAATTTTTTCTAATTTGAGTGTTTTTCTTATTTTTCTTTTTTATTCTTTTATAAATAATACCTTGTTGACAAATTTTTTTATTAAGGTATCATTGATATACAATCTTATGCTCAGGTTTCACATGAGCAACATTGTGGTTACTAGATTCCCTCCTATTATCAAGTCCCCACCACATACCCCATTACAGTCACTGTCCATCAGCATAGTAAGATGCTGTAGAGTCACTACTTGTCTTCTCTGTGTGATACTGCTTTCCCTGTGCACCCCCTATATTATGAGTGCTAATCATAATACTTCTTAATCCCCTTATCCCTCCCGTTCTACCCACCCTCCCCAACACCTTTCCCTTTGATAACTGCTAGTCCATTCTTGGGTCCTGTGAGTCTGCTGCTGTTTTGTTCCTTCAGTTTTCCTTTGTTCTTATACTCCACATATGAGTGAAATCATTTGGTATTTGTCTTTCTCTGCCTGACTTATTTCAGTGAACATAATACCTTCTAACTCCATCCATGTTGTTGCAAATGGTAGGATTTGTTTTCTTTGTATGGCTGAATAATATTTCATTGTGTATATATGTGTACCACCTCTTCTTTATCCATTCATCTACTGGAGGACACTTAGGTTGCTTCCATATCTTGGCTATTCTAAATAGTGATGCGATAAATATAGGTGTGCATATGTTTTCTTGAAATTGAGCTCCTGCATTTGTAGGGTAAATTCCTAGGAGTGCAATTCCTGGGTCAAATGGTATTTCTATTTTTAGTTTTTAGGGAACCTCCATACTGCTTTCCATAATGGTTGAACTAATTTACATTCCCACCAGCAGTGTAGGAGGGATCCCCTTTTTCTACATCCTCACCAGCATTTGCTGTTGCTTGTCTTTTCAATGCTAGCCATCCTAACTGGTGTGAGGTGATATCTCATTGTGGTTTTATTTGCATTTCCCTGTAGCAATGTGGAACACCTTTTCATGTGCCTGTTGGTCATCTGAATTTCTTCTTTGGAGAAGTGTCTTTTCAGCTTTGTTTATAAATTTATGAATAATTTATAAAAATTACAAATTTCTGTTCCTTTTCCTGATTATATAGAACAGGGTCCTTGATGGCGGTATTGCTATGTCAAGGGGACTTTTAGAAACTCTTTAGTTAGCTGAAAGTGGCTTTCCAGAAAGATTTTCCCCATTTTTTTCTTATACTAGCAGGGTATCAATATTGCATATTATCAACTATTTTACTCTTTAGAAGAAGCTTATTTTCAGGGATCAAACTGTTTCTGGATGGTAGAATTTTGTTAATTTTTAGAAGTTCCTACTTTGTACTTTAGTCTATTGCTTGGCATTTTTCTAATAAGAATTACAAAGAAAAGCAATGAAACAACTCTTAAAAAAATTATGAAGATGAGTCTGCCCAAGGTAATAAGGGAACCAATGTTGGGTGTGGTTTCCATACCCGTGGAAAGTCATGCTGTCACCCAGCGAAAGTAGTTTTATTGGGAAAGTAAACTTGAGATAGATTTCTCATGAGGGCACCCGGTTTTTGGTATCAGATAGACCTGGGTTCAAGTCTTAGCTCTTTCATCTGGTAGCCTCTGAACTTGGGCAAGTAGTGGACCTTTCTAAGCCTTTGTTTTCTACTGGCAAAATGAGAATAGAAGCACCTTCCTCATAGTGTCATTGAGAGGTTTAAATGAGGTAATCAGAAAAAAGTGCTTGGTAACTGACTAAGTCCTTAAAAAATATTAGTTTAAAAAACTCATCATGCAATTAGCAATGTTTTCAGCTGCAATCTTATAATAAAATAGCAAGTGCTGTATCATACACAGTATCCCCTAAATCTAAGTCAAGAGAATATTGCCAAAGTACAACCCACAGAAAATAAATTATTGGGAGGTTAAAGTTGTCTAGGATTAGAATCCATGATTCCAGTGACTATAGTTTAGTAATGAACAGAGCCAAGGGCTTTGCATGCCAGATGACTGCATCCTAAATGCCTAATAACTTTCCTGCCCTTGCCCAGCAGACCACCAAAGAACAGCTTACTGCTAATCAGATGCTAAGCTAAGACTTAGAGAAGACAACTTTATTTGGTTTGATTTTAAAGTTACAAAACCAAGTGTCTTTGTTTTTGCATATAAAAATGCTGTAAACCAGTATTTAGATAACTTAGGAATCAAACATGTTTGAAAAAATGTGGCCATTTCAAATTCCTTTACATCAGTTTTGCTATTGAGGGTAGATTGTAAAGATACATGATATATCCCACCACCAACAATCCTCTTAACCGGGCCAGCAGTTTACTTTTGCTTCTTTTTTTAAATTTTTATGAAGTGTTGTTTATTTACAATATTATATTTGTTTCAAGTATACAACATAGTAATTTGACAGTTACCTACATTATTAATCCTCTCCCCAACTAGTATAGTTACTATCTGTCAACATAGAAAGATGTTTCAAAATTGCTGACTATATTTTCCATGCTGTACTTTCATCCCTGTGACTAACTTATATCATGATTGAGACTTTGTGCCTCTTTATCCCCTTCACCGATTTCAACCACCTATTCCTACCCCTCCCTGCATGGTAACCACAAGTCACTTCTCAGCATCATGACTCTTTTGCTGTTTTGTTCATTTGTGTTTTTTTTTTTTAGATTACACTTATAAGTGAAACCATATGGTATTTGTCTTTCTGCATCTGGCTTATTTCACTTAGCATAATACCCTCTAAGTCTACTGTGTTGTTGCAAAGGGCAGATTTCTTTCTTTCTTATGGCTGAATATATTCCATTGTATATGTATACCACATCTTCTTTCCATTCACCTATTAATGGACACTTTGGTTGCTTCCATAATGCTGCAATAAACATAGGAGTGCATATATCTTTTTGAATAAGGGATTTTGTTTTCCTCGATTAAATTCCTAGAAGTGGAATTACTGGGTCGAATGGTATTTCTATTTTTAGTTTTTTGAGGAACCCCCTACTGCTTTCCATAGTGGCTGTATCAGTTTACATTCCCACCAGCAGTGTAGGAGGGTTCCCTTTTCTCCACATCCTCCTCAACACTTGTTATTTCTTGTCTTTTGGATAGTGGCCATTCTGACTGGTGTGCAGTGATATCTCATTGTGGTTTTAATTAGCACTTCCCTGATGATTAATGATGTGGAGCATCTTTTCATATGCCTTTTGGTCATTGTTGGAAAAATGTCTATTCATGTCCTCTGTCCATTTTTTAATTGGGCTTTGTCTTGGTGTTGAGTCATATGAGCTCTTTATACATTTTGAATGTTATCCTCTTATTGGATTATCATTTATTAATTTATTCCCCCATATTGTAAGTTGCTTTTTTTGTTTTGTTGATGGTTTCTTTGGCTGTACAGAGCTTTTTAGTTTGATGTAGTCCCACTTGTTTATTTTTCCAGTGGTCTATTTTTAAGTGGCTGTAAAAGAAATACATTTCCTCCGGCTCTAGGATAGCATTGTAAAACCAGGTCATTAGTTGTAAAAGTGCTGTTAAGTTAAGGTTTAAAGGAATGAATGTTGAAAAATTAAGTTTCTTTTCCTATTTATCTCTCCAGGAAGCAGTCATCATAAAATGCATTCCCTGCCTCTTGATAGTTAACAGATGCTTCTCTACTCTCACAAAACAGAGTCCAAGAAGCCTTAGCCTCTGGGGCAGAATCTGCCATACATATCTGAAGATATTTACTTTGCCAGGACTTATGTTACTTATTGAAATTAAGTCTAATCTTAAAATAAATAATCTAATTAATATTTGGGTACACTAGTGAATAATTTGAAAGTATGCTACAAATTTCTAATACAGAGTGACAAGACAATGTGCCAAAAATATGCATTGATTCATGGGCATAGAAATAGAACTTGGTTTGAAGAAGGAAGACAACCCTCTTTGGATGGCACCCCTTTTCTAAATTCCCATTTCAGTTGGAATAGAGGACCATTAATTTACATTGATGATGAATTTTTGATGTCAAGATAAACTGAGTGATGCCTGAAAACACCAAGGTGAAGGGTCTTTCTTTGCAGGAGCCTGTGGAATGAGACAGGGAATTTTGTCCGTTACTCTGGTGGAATTGTTCTCTGCCCTCCCTAACTGTCCAGGAAGGCTGGTCGGTGGCAGGAGGTAGGGGAGTGTGCAAAGCACTTTGGTCACATTTTCACAGCATGCTTTACATTTGAATTCTCTGATGATCAAATGGCCCAACCTGTGATTATAGTGGCTGGCCCTTT
This sequence comes from Manis javanica, assembly GCF_040802235.1. Classification (NCBI taxonomy): domain Eukaryota; kingdom Metazoa; phylum Chordata; class Mammalia; order Pholidota; family Manidae; genus Manis; species Manis javanica. The sequence continues at coordinate 52,407,267 of NC_133157.1, forward strand.
GAGAAAGAGATTTATGATTGTTTTTGCTGAAGCTAAGCTGTTGCTGAAGTGCTGTGACTTGCTTAGGAGAAAGTACAAGTTGGTTTTATCTGCCATTCCCTTGAAATCTAAGGGCACCTCATTCAGAGATTAGGGATTTCTCATCTTTCTCTTGTTTTGTTATTGATGAGTATAGTCTTCCATCATTCTGTGATAAAAACATCTCTGAAACACCAAAATTTGGCAAATTCGTGATCTTCCATTTTAATCATGATGGGGTGACTTGTCAAATTTAAGAAGATAGTTTCCAAAGAGAAATTCTTACCTCACTTTCCATTCTACCCCTCAACTAATTCTATAGTTTTAATCATAATATCAAAATGGTGAATATCTGAATTTTTCAATACAAAAGTTTGAAATTTGTATTCCAAATATTTTACATTTATTTGGAGATGGCAAGAAAAGCCCAAAAAAGTTCAAGGCATTGACATATTTTAAAAGTGATTGATTATTCATTTATTAATACTAAAATTCATTCATATTTAGGAATATTTGAAGACTCCCTAACAACCATGCTGTTTACCTATGTTAAACTGAAGTTATATTTCAATTTGTGTTGCTATGAATATAAAAATTACAGAACTTGTCTTCATGATTTGAATTTCTCATGTAGCTACCCCCAAACTGAAGCTAAGGTCTTTGTGTGCTTAACACTGGACCACCTTACTCAGCAAAAAGAATTAAGGTTTTACATTTTTATGCCATTTTTAATGGGTTCCTTAAATTGGAAGTTGGCATGCCATTAATCTCACAAAGAAATGGAAGTGTCAAGAATCACTTAATAATCAGTTTAAGAAATTAATCAAATTGTAGGGACTAATCCATCAAATTGTGCAGAGCTTTAGAGAATGAAACTGTTAGTAAATTACAAAAACAACCATTCAACATGTGAGCTTAGGAAATGTTTGTAAAATCTGTCTTTTTAAAATTTAAAAATCTCACTTGGTTCTGAAAAAGTATTTAACTGCTCTCAGGTTGCTGTGTTAAGGATAGCTTCCTCTCTTTTGGGATATATAAGCTTACCTCTTAGTCTGTCTCAGAAGATATATTTGCTTCTAACCCAAATTAGAACATGATTACTTTTGGTAAAATGCAAAGACAAAATGGATATCTGACTTTTTTACTCTTGAAGGATAAAGATACTTCCAGAAAATTAGTTTCTCTTAAGATACATTCAGGTTTGGTCAAAGTAGAGAAAAGATGACCTTGACTTTTTTGAGGGAAAAAATATCAGGAAATTAACATTAAGAACCATGGACTTATAAAATATTCAGATATTAAAATTAAAATGTTATTTTAATTTTAAGCTAAAATACTACTTTGAGAATATCTAGATACAGTTGCTTCATTCTGCTACATGGAAAGTATATCAGATAGGGTGTCGTGTCGCAAACATCTACATTCTAGTCCCAGTCCTGCCAGTTGGATCTGTGGCCATTGACCAATCATTCAGCCTCTCCAGGTCAACTTCCTCACCTGCAAAATTGAAAGAACAATGCCTTTTCTGTTTACTTCAGAGTTGTGAGGATTAAATTAAATCATGGATGTAACTATGGAGTCGTAAACTACGACACTCTCTGTAAACAGAAAGAAATATATGCTCAGTATTTTTGTGGGGAGAACGTTTAAGTCCTGCACTTTTTATTTCAATCCTTGGTTTCTATTAGCCCTTTTCTTTGTTTCCATTTTGCTAATATAATCATGGCTAAAGCCAGACACGGATGCAGGACTTGTTACATATGAAAGCTGAACATGTTTGCAAGCCATTTGCTTAGATTGGTAGTGCTTAAACCATGGTCTCAGGGTTGCTTTACACTCTCAAAAAACTGTTGAAGATGCCAAAGAGCTTTTGTTTATTATCTATATTCAGTGTATTAGCAATTCAAACTGAGAAATATTAAAATACTTATTTCAAAGGAAACAGTACATTTGTTACATGTTAACATAGATGTTGGTGAAAAATAACATAATTTGAAAACAAAAAGTAACTGAAAACGTGGTGGTGTTTTGTATTTTTGAAATCTCTTCAATGTCTGACTTAATGGAAAACAGCTGGATTTTCACATCTGTTTCTGCATTCATCCTCTTTGAATATCACGTGCCACATAGTCTCTGGAAAACTACATTTTATACTCATGAGACTGAATGAATAAGGAAAAGAAAATCTTAGTATTATTTTATTTCATTTTTTTTCATTTCTTGGTTGTCTGTATGACTTTATTAATAACACCAATTTCACTTGGGTAGTTCTTGAAGAGCTAATGGGTATACACATAAACCAGCTCCCATAATCCTCACCAACAGCTATTTTTACTCCAGCATCTTAGAACTGAAGCTCAAGAGCTGGAATGACCTTCCCACAAGCAAACACGTGGCAAAAGGCAAAGCAGAGCACCCCCTCGGCACTACAGGGACAGAAAAATGGAAGGGACCAGAGGAAAGCAGTGGGAGAAAGCAGAGGAAAAGAAGGGGAGAGGAGAAGAGAGAATGAGAGAGGTGGGGAGATTGAGAGCAAAAGGTAAGAGGTGCCCTTGATTGAAAATGGGGGGCAGGGCTGGTGATCCTAAGGAAGTGCTAAGCCTCCAGCACACCCAGCGTGAGGGGCATGGAGCCAGACTGAGTGTGAGCCCCCAGATGCCCAGACCTGGGTGTGAATAACAATTCTAGCACTCAATAGCTGAATTGGAAAATCTTGATATTATTATAAAACTAATTTTGGGTTCATGGAGTCCATGAAACAGCTTGGGGGACCCCTGGGTATTCTTGAGTACTTTGAGGGCTCCTGGCTTAGAAGATGCTGATAATATGCCTTGCATCCTGTGTCGTGTTGAGGGTACGTTCTATCAGAATGATATCTGAATCTGATGTAGTAATCATAGAAATCTTTCTAGGCTGTTGTTTAAAGACCTGATAAGTTAATGATAATCTCCTGTGGACTTACCAGTTATTCTTTTTTTAAACTGAAATATAATTGAAATATAACTTGGTGTAAGTTTAAGGTGTACAATGTATTGATTTGATACTCATATATTGTGAAATAATTACCACAGTAGTGTTAATTAACAATTTTTCTTGAGCTAAACATACGAATTTGTTTTCAGGGGAACTGAATTTCCTTGACTTCACTTATACATGAAAGTATTAAAATACCTTTTGATAGTCAGAAAAGTATGAGGACTCCGATTTACTTCTCTACTGGTTTGTTTGTATAATTGGTAACTAGATTACAAACTTATTTCTTCAAACAATTTAAGAGGAACAAATTACTTTGACACAAATGTAAGATAGCATTATTATTGAAGATTTTTCCAGGAAGGTAAGAGCTACTTGATGGGAAAACTGCAAATAGAACTCAATCTTCTGATTCCTTATTTAGTGATTTTTGTCACAACTCATTCTTAACTCGATTAACATTTACTAGAAGCAAGGAAATGACTTAACCTTCAGACCAATCAAGCTGCTTGTTGTATGCTCTCCTAGTAAGTGCACTTCACCTTCATAATACGTACCACATTCTAATTTCTAATTCAATGTCTTCCACCCACCAGATGGTAAGCTTCATGAAGGCAGGTTTCACATCTTCCTTGTTCATTGCTATATTCCTGAAACATAGCAGATGCTAAACAAGTATTTCTTGAATGAATGACATTGTAATGAATCCACACAATTAGAGTCAGGCTGGGTTTGACTGGCTTTGGGAGTTATTTATAATCTACTTCAAAATGCTGTAGCTAAAATATATACTACTTCATGACACAGCAATTTCAGATCTAAAATATGTCCAAGAGAAATAAGCCCATAGGTCCACCCAAACCATTTTTTTATAATGTCCATCAACAGAGAAATAGGTAAATTGTTGAATATTCATATAATAGTATATTCCACAATAATAAAAAAAGACAGAACCTATTGGTATGTGAAAAGTTCTGTGGATGAATCTCACAGAACTTATGTTGAGTGAAGGATGCCAGACACAAGATAACATATACTGTATGATCCCATGTATACAAAGTTCAAGGACAGACAAAACTTATCTATGGTGATTGAGGCCAGAATAGTGGCCACCTCTGGGTAGGGGAGGAGGGTGTTGACTGAGTAGGGAAATGAGAGGAACTTTTGGGGTGCTGATACTGTTCTACGTCTTGATCTGGGTGGTAGTTACATGAGTATATATGAATGTGTAAATTCATTGGTTCTATGCTTAAGATTAATATACCTTATGTATTTTACTATTTACATATTACAGCTCAAAATATGGTTTAAAACTATCCTAAAGCTAGTACTTTTTCTAGAAAACGTTTTGAATCTGCAATGTGGAGAACAATTTACTCTTGTCAAATTTTTCAAAAGTGTTATATTTTCTACATAAACAATATGATCAATAATGCTAGTTAACATTTATGACATGTTTCTGACATTGCACTCATGAAATGGTTGCTTTACATACATACATTAGCTAATTTAATGACATTTCATTAATGCTTCAGAGGTTACAGAGGACTTTTTTGAGCATACTGTTCCATTCAAAATTCATGTCAACTCCTGGAGGTGTCTAAAGGGACAATCCTCATTTTATGCATCAGATTTTTGAAATTCTGAAAGATAAGGACACTTCTCCAAGGTCACACAACTTGCAAATGCCAAAGCTTTCCTGCTGCCCATGACTCCACATATGGCTAAGCTACTGTGTTGTTCTTTTGTAGATCTATTTTAGAGCACTAAACTGGTGAATTCAGAATATTTATCCTCTTGCAGGTTTTTCAATTGTGAACAAATGACGTTTTGTGTCAAAGACAGCCCTGAATGTGAGAGTCCATAGCAGGAGTTAGAGCTGGGCTAACAGTATATTTTCCAGCAGATGGAAAAGTAAGGACCCCCTGACACACTGAGGACTACTTACAACCACCCTAGATGGAAATGCTAAGATTGGTAGGCTGCTCCTGGCTTGCCCTCTTAAAGGGGATTAGAAGTCCTGGAAGATACTGCAAAGGTTCAAGCTGTGTAATGTAGAACCCTGGCTTGGATTCAGAGGACCTGAATACATGTTTCAACTCCATCATTAATTCTGGGAACTGGGTACATCTCTGGGTTTTGAATTTCCTTTCTATAAAGCCAATTCATCTGTGTTATTCCATGTTCTGTGTCTACAAGCCTCAGAGGTAGCCTCTTGCTACAGAAGTATAGCTAAAAGTCATTGTTTATCCTATCTGTAGGATAGACAGAATAATATAAAAATTACAGTGTTTATAATGGTCAAACAAGTTCACATCTATGAAATAGCTTTGGAAATGGGAAAGCCTCCAAAACATTGTATTATGTATACTGTTTACAGTATTCAATTGCAGTAATTAATGTGTATCTGAGCTCAGCCAGGTTGGAATAGATTCAACCATTCACATCCTTCTTCTCTTCATGTACTAAGCTAAAAGTAATGCCCACTGGATGCTGCAGTCTGTGCATTTAACACCCTAAGTAAGGGCCACTATAAGGACCCAGGGTTGTAATACATTTGCTGTTTCATTAATGATGGTAAAGGGTCAATTCCAGAGAGGTCACTATTCAAGAATATGAAAACACTTGACAAATAGCCCCTTGCTTCTAAAGTGTCTTTGCAGAAGTTAAGCAAGATAACAGATCAATGGAAAAGCGTGGCCTGGATGGGTAATAAATTCTTACTCCATTCACTAGGGCAAAGAGCATTGATATTGCTGAAATACTGCTGGTCAGGTTTTCATGAAAAGAGTGCCTCACAGAATAAATTTTGGTTTTGAATTTTTTCCGGGATGGAGTTTCTGGGATCCATTCAGGTCTTGTTGATCACTGGTAATCATAATTGTGACAGATCTAGGTGCCATTTGTAACATTTGGAGATGATAAAGTAATCTAGAGTGTATTTTAGGTCCAAACAGCTGCCAGTGATATAAAATTAAATGTCTCACTGGATTCAAGTCCAAGAATTCTGAAAAGACTTACACTCCCATTCTTGAGATATAAATGATAAAATGATCCCCCTTATTTTTCATCCATGATTGGTAACATGTCCCAGGCAGCCAGTGCTGCCATCAACAACACTTAATGGTGAAATGCTCTGGAGGGACCACAATAAGGGAAACAGAAGGCGTCAGGAAATTCTCCATCATTTTTTTTTAGTGATAGCACTTGTCAGAGAAGGAAATTAGAGGATAGAATTTATCACTGACTGTTAAAACCCAAGAGAACAAGATACAACTACTCTGAAGATAGTGGAGTTGATAAGTTTACTGTAAGAAACAGCAGGGTGCACAGTTGGAGACTGAGACTGACCGTGAGAGTGACAGCACATCTATCAGCGCTGAGAGAGAGGAACCAACCATCTTGCTGGGTCATCAACGATGCATGCACAAGGGTGGGTGATGGCAGCCAGCCATACTGAGTGTTTGTCCTATGTCATCAGAGATTGGGGGAGGTTCCTGAGGACCTGCTCTATCACACCCAAATCACAAGAAGCCAAAGAGACATGGACAGCTTTCTGTTTAGAGTGATTTACCAAATGTAAATTCAGCCATTTACTTCAACCCTCCAGTGGCTCTCCAGTGACTACAGGGCAAAGTCCAAGCTGCTTGGCAAGGCACAAAAGGCTTTCCAAACCCTAGGCTTTGCTTGCCTATCTCACTTCACCTCCCATTACCCACAGCCTCAGATTTTAAGCTCCAGTGACACCCAACTTCTCATAGATTTCTGCTTAGAGCAAACTGCTCTCATCTCAAAGCCATTGGTCTTGCAGAGGCTTCTCGTTAAAATGACCTTTTGGCTTTTCCCTCTTTCTATATCTGCCCTTCCCTATTCATTTTTTGGGGGGTAGTCCTGGCATTTTAGGTCCTCTGAAATGGCTTTTCTGAATGTTCTTCCGCATCTTGGTTCAGAGCACATAGTACCTTGATTCTCCCATAGTATCTTGCATACTACTATCATTTTTTCTGCCATCTTATTATTATTTTAACATTTCTAGTTCCTTTTTTAGACTCAAAGCTTCTTGAAAGTAGGGATTATATTTGGGGGAGATAATTCTCCATGAGTGTCTTGTGTATCTACCTATGTTGTGAGCAAAGTTACTGAGTGCCTTTATTCTGTATTACCCTTTCAAGGATGTGTGAGCAAATAGCCTTGGAAGATACACACAGTGTCTCTGTCCAGAGCAGAGGGCAGATTTATTTACTGCCCAGTTTAATAAAGATAATGACTTCTTCCAGGATGAAGGGCAGGCAGGCTTACTGCCCATAAAAAAAATGCAGATTCCACATACTCAAGTGTCCTCTTTTAAAATGCACACCACTGCAAAAGCAGGTATCATCTGACCCTCTTTATAACTGTCTTGGGAGCTGAGTTTCAGGGAAGCAATGCAAACATTCACATACAGCTGGCTACAGCAATTGTTGTGAGTAATAAATTGCCTTTGTCTCAGACTCATGAGTCTTTTGTCTTCTACCAGCATCCATGAAACTGCAGCAGGCTAACTTGTTAGCTTTCAAGCAGGTTGAAATCCCAGACTCTTCATAGTGCTTTACATGTATTGTATTTATTGTTATACTTCTAGCTCTGAGATAGTGTCCAGTATATGGTCAAGTGCTTAATAAATGTCAAATGAATGAATGAACTGACTTCATGTTAGAGAATAAAAGCAAAAAAGAGTAGCACAAGGTGATCAGTCTTCTCTGATTTTATCTTTGTAACTGTACCTCTGCTTTCCGTTTAGCCATCTCCATTATGTCTGCAGTGGATTTCCAACATGGCTCCCTGAATCTGTTGGTTTCCTAACTATATTTTTGTTGATGTCAGGAGAGAGTGCTCAGATTCTTCCCTGAAGTTGTTTTGGAGCATAAACCCTAATCATCATTGTCATGGATGCCACTTACTACATGCTTACAGGGACAAGATGCAGCAATAAATTTCAAATTATTTATATTATTTATTAATTTGAGTTATTGGGCTTCAAAATAGACAATATCAAAACACTATGTATTAAAAAGGCTCTGCAAACCACAGAATTATACAGTACAGAGATTTAACTAAGGAAACCCCATGACTATATGCAGCCTTTTATGAACAAGGGTTGATATATGTACTTATATCTGAAATGCTGGGATAGCTTTTTTTTCCCTGAAATCATGTATTTTTACATTATTCTCACAAGTAGTGGAAAATTTAGTAAAAAGTTTAGAAAGTGAAAGCAGATGGATAGAGACAGGGTCTATAGACTCCAGAAAAGCTAACTGGTAATTTTTACTCTCCTATTTGAAGCCAACCAACTCCATTGTGTCACTTGAATATCATATTTTTTGCTCTTAAATAATATAGGTTTTCCAATTGCCACTTCATGGAAAAGAGGTTTTGAGAAGTGTATTTGATCTTATTTCAGAGAAGATCCACAAAAGGTTCCTAGACATGGAGAAATATCTATTTTAAAAAATATTTAATTTAAGGAAAAGTGTAAATAAGTGCTACTGGTCCTGAGATCCAGAAGTAGGAAGAGATAATTCGAAACTAACAAAGAAAACTTTCAGAAAAGCAACTTTTCATCCTACCCTCTCCTGCATCTCAAATAGATTTCCTTGGTGAATTGATTGTAACCAAGTGGGAACCTGTAACTATACTCGGAAGTAAAGACAGGAGTTTTCTTTTTTTTTTAACGTTAATAAAGTGGTCATTGCAGGGTTGATTATTCTTCACATTATGCCAGATCCTTGTGATCTGGGGCTTGTAGAGTGAGAATTTCTAGAAGAATTAAAAAAATAAATCTGTGAATATTGATATCCTTCCTTAAAAACCATCTTAACCATTTTTAAGTATGAAGTTCAACAGTGTTAAGTATATTTACCTTGTGAAACAACTCTCCAGAACTTTTTCATCTTGCAAATCTGAATCTCTTACCCATTAAACAATAACTCCTCTTTTCTCCCTTCCCTCAGCTCCTGGTAACCACCATTCTACCATCTCTTTTTATTAATTTGACTACTTTAGGTGCCTCTTACAAGTGAAATCATACAGTATTTGTCTTGTTGTGACTTGCTTATTTCACTTAGCAGAGTGTTCTCAAGTTTCAGTCATACGATAATATGTGACAGGATTTCCTTCCTTTTTAAGGCTGAATAATATTCCATTGTATCTAAATACCACATTTTGTTCATCTATTCATTCACTGATGAACATCTGGGTGTTTCTAACTCTTGGCCACTCTGGTACGAATAAGTGTGTACAGATATCTCTTTGGGAACCTGCTTTCAGTTTTTGGAGGTATGCCTAGAAATGGAATTGCTGGATCATATGTTAATTCCATGTGTGGTTTTTTTTGAGGAAACTTCATATTGTTTTCTGTAGTGATTGTGCCATTTTACACTCCCACCAACAGTGCATCAGGGTTCCAATTTCTCCATGTGGAATTCTTAAAGACTGTCTTTTCTCCTGAGAGAGTTCCAGAGATTGTGACCAGAGGCACCATTGCTTTTCTTTTTCTTCTGAATTAAAAAAAAATTAGATTTAATTTTTTAGAGCACTTTTAGGTTTGCAGCAAAGTTGAGTGGAAGGTACAGAGATTTCCCTTATACCCCCTACTCCTCCATTATCATGACCTCCTTCCATTACCCATACCCCCCCACCAAAGTGGTTCATTTGTTATAACTGAACCTGTATTGACACACCAGCATTACCGAGAATCTATGGACTGTGTTAAGGTTCACTCTTAGTGGTGTACATTAACGGATTTGGACAAATTTATAAAGACATGTATCTACCGTTCAATTATCATACAGAGTAGTTTCATTGTCCTAAGAATTCTTTGTGCTCCACCTATTCATCCCTGTCTCTTCCCCTGCAACCCCTGATGGTTTTACAGTCTCTATAGTTTTGCCTTTTCTAGAATATTGTAGAGTTGGAACTGTATAAAAGGTAGCCTTTTCAGAATGGCTTCTTTTACTTAGTAATATAAACTTAAATTTCCTCCATGTCTTTTATGGCTTGATAGCTCACTTCTTTTTTAAGCCCTTAAGATCTAATGCATAGTATAGTGAATATAGACAACAATATTGTATTATAATCATCAAACTTGCTAAGAGACTAGAACTTGATTATTCCAACCATTAAAAAGAACAGATAATTATGTAACATGATAGAGGTGCTAAATATCACTACAATGACAATCATATTACAACATACAAACTTATCAAATTAACAAGTTGTATATCTTAAATTCAAAAAAATGTTCTATGTCAAACATTTTTCAATCAAAAAAAAGGGAAACTACCCTTTGGTGGCTTCCTAATGCCTCAAAGATTGAACTAGACAGATGCCTCTCGTTGTGCCTGACTACCTTGCTTTCCCATCCCTCCTCCTCTGCTGCCACTTGGAAAATCTTTCACCACTCCATGTTGTCATGATGTGTCAACATCTACAATCCCTGTTCCTTCCCTAGTCGTTGTAGGGTTTTTCTGCCAAAACTAATTTGTAAGGTGACTCTCTTCCCCTGAATTGCAAGCCATAGGAATGTAGGTCTGGGCTGCTGGTGGTCTTCTTTATCGGGAGAAAAACCTGTATAGCTACACCTGCCATGGTGAGCATTTCATAATGTATATAAATGTTGAATCACTGTGTTGAACATATGAAACTAATATTGCATGTCAACTCTATTTCAACAAAAGATACAATTAATTCATTAGTTAATGAGTTGAAAAAGACAAAGCCTGTTTGTATCAGGAGAAAATAAGGTCAATATGCAAAGTAAAGCAGAGAGAGCTTGGCAATAGAGCAAGAGGGAATGGATGCTATATTTCAAGCCCCTAGATCCACTCAAGGTATTAGAATTGTTGTCAGGATTAAATGAGCTAATAAAGCCATGTAAATAAGAATGTACAGAAGTGGGTACATGTTCAATAATTATTAGCTATCCTTAATTATTAAAACAGAACAAATTTAATATGTGTTATCAATATTCAATATTTCTCCATACAGTTGGCTCTTGAACAACACAGGTGTGAACTGAGCAGGTCCACTTACATGGCAGATTTTTTCAATAAATGTATTGGAAACTTTTGGAGACTGGCAACAATTTGAAAAATATTTTTTCTAGCCTATTTTATTGTAGGAGTATAGTATATAATACATGTAACATACAAAATATGTATTAATTGACTGTTTATGTTCTTGGTAAAGCTTCTAGTCAACAGTGGACTATTAGTTAAGTTTTTGGGGAGTCAAAAGTTATATGCAGATTTTCAACTCCATGGGGGTCAGTGTCCTTAATCCCCAAGTTGTTAAGGGTCAGCTGTATTCTTATCTTACCTTTCCAACTGCATTGTAAGGTTTTTGAGTGCAGACACTAGGTCTTACTCATCCCAGCCTAGCTTATACTAGGGCTCAGTAACCCTTGTTGAAGAGAATTCAGTAGATCAGCATATTCTGGTTCCTGCAAGACACATTCAGTATGTGACTTCAGCCTCATCTTTCTAAGCAAGTCTGGGGTTTTGTTAGTAGATTTGTGCCATTTACTCCTAGGATATGAAAAGCATTTTAGCTTGGGTTTGTTTTATGACTTTCAGGGTACAGTATTCTGACTTGGGCTAAGCTGTGATTTTAAAAAAATTAATAACTGCGTTTGTGTGTGTGTGTGTGTGTGTATGTATGTGTGTGTGCATATATATATTTATTTGTGTGTATATGTATGTGTGTGTGTATATATATTTATTTGTGTATATATATGTGTGTGTGTATATAAAAAGTATATATATATATATATATATATTTTTTTTTTAATGATGCAAATGCATCATCTTTTGAGAGAGCTGGAGTTAGGAGATTTTCCAGCATCAGTAAGTGAAGACTCCGAACTCCTTGTGTTATGCTTGAAAAGATAAAATTGTTCCTGCTGCTAAGATATGAAAGACCAAATCACTCCCAAATCTCCCAAAGATAGTAGAAATGTAAAACATCATAGAATTATGTTACCTTTCATGCATTTTCCTCTTTCCTATAAAAGATGGACATAAACAGGATTCTTGATGAAATTTTCATGTTTTTAATGTTCTTAGTAAATCCTAATATGCATGGAAATCCTAATTTCTGTTTACTTTAATGCTAGCATCTGAAGCTTTGTTCGAGTTGATTATTAATGAGAAAAATGCATTGCATGTTTGGTTTTCAAATGTGAGGCCTCAGTGGAATGGAATGAGTCAGTTTATTCTGATTTCCCACTGAAATTTAGTGAACAAATGTGGAAATGATAATATGATGAGTAGAATTTTTAGTCTGAAGTTTCCATTTCCACAAGCATTAAGCTTTGAATATGGAGGATGGGAAACATTTGTTCGAACAGATTCAGTGAAGCCCAGAATTTGAGCATTAGTCCTCATGAAAGGACCTGAATCTTTCATTCTTTCAGGTCTCCCCCTGGACCACTGGTTCCAGCCATAAAACAAAATGCTGGGAGAAGGACCCTTTGTTATTAACAGCTGTGTTCTTTGGTTGCATGCATGTGGGTATTGGAAAACACTGTCTCTTCTGTGTCTCTTGTCAGGAGTGCCCTCATTCAGAAGATTTTTTAAAGATATTTTATAGAGAAACTCATATCTCTTACACATAAAAGGTTTATTGTCTTCCTTTCCAATCCTCATACCTCATTTTTTTCTTAACGTATTGTATTGGCAAGGATCTCCTACTCAGTGCTGAACTGTGGCCATGCCACCAGGCCTTTTTGTCCTGTTCCTCCTTCAGTGGTTACTAAAATTTTATTATTAAGTATGAGATTTCTGATACATGTCTTCAATCGAGTAAAAAGATGTCTATTCCAAGTTGGGTAATAGTGTTTGTTTTTAGCAAATATGTATTGAATTTTGCTGAATACTACTCTTCTGCATTTACTAAGATGTTCACTTAATATTTCTCTTTTTACTCCTTTAATATATTAAAACTGCTCTATGTTTTCATTTTGAACTATCCCTGTAATCCTGAAATAAGCCCTATTGGTCATAATAGCTTTTAAAATACATAGTGAGATTTGATTTGCAGATATTACTTAGGATTTTGCGTACATGTTGAAAAGTGATCCTGGTCTACACTTTTCTGGTTTCAAGCAGTACATATGGCTCTTCTTCCCACCTTTCTCGGGGGCTGTTTCATTCTCTCTTATTATCTAGCCACCCTATCAGCCCTAAACTCTGAGGTCAGCAGTTTCTGTCCAGAACTCTCTTGCTAGGTTGTGCTTCTGTTCTTTTCTGGTACACAGGGTGTTTATTTTGCTTGTATTTAATTGATGTATTTGTCTTAATTTGATTTATTTAAAGTGTGACCCTTCCACTCCTGGGATTGATAGTCTTTTGTCACAGCATTGTTTCCTATAGTCATCAGGTTTTTCATAGTGTAGTGGGTAACACCTCTGTGCTTGGTGCCGTCAGTGACATTTCATAGGCACACTCCTAATTCTTTTTTATGAGCTGTTGGGGAAGGCATTGGCTGTGCTTCTCAGAGCATGCTATATTCTACACAATTCAACAAAAAGTATATATATTACAATGCAAAAAGGTATGTCAATACTCATCACATGACATTTTATATTTTCTATATCATTCCATCCCTAAGGTTGGAAACAGAATTTGTTTAAAATGCATTTTGTTCTAGCATGAAGTTCAGTAGCACATGCTTTTAGGGGGAGAATTCTTTATTTCTTTGGATAGTTATTCTTAAACATTCTGGCTTGCATTTCAACTTGTTCAAAGAGTACTTTATTAAAGTATGCTTTAGACTCTTTGATAATTATATTATTGCCACAGCCCCTATCATTTTATGGAAGACAACAAGAGAAAGAGTGACTTACTTGTATAAGCAGATACTTATGATTTCAAGATATTTTGGCTAATCTAACTCTGTCTATTCTATAGTATGTTTCAGTGTAAACTGAGGTGAAGCATCATGTATGTAATTAACTTAGTGAAAATTACATTTCCTGCAGACATTTTGAAATACATTGCAATCTAAGTTTGTTTATTATTTTTTGCTTATAATGCTAAAGGTATTTTTCCTCATAAAAGTTATATGAAACATTACTTCTTTATAAGGAGCTTGGTGGTTCTTCAAGACATTTCATCCATTTTTTCTCAGAGCAAATGGAGTGAATCAAGAGATTCTTGAAGATTTTGAATTTCTGGTGACTTTAAGTAAGTGTATATGTACCATTCATTGCTAAAGTATCCATAAAGCATGTTTAAAATAAAATAATTGCATTTCTCTGTTCTTTTGCATTCTTTTTCATTTTCCTTCCTTATTCACATAATTTTCTTCCCTTCTTTTCCATTTTCCTCTCTCTTCCTGTCATTGCTTTAGGAAAGGGATATGGCACGGTGGCCTAGTTAAGGAAAACTGCAATCCAGGTTGACTTGGATTCATAGTGCCTATACTTTTGGCTAAGGTTTAGAATAGCCAGATGTGCCTCCATGTAAACATTTCCCCCAAATGAGATAATACTCTAAGTTCTCTATTTATGGTCAACTTAAAAGTTAGGCCAGATGGTATGCCTTTTTTTTTTCTGGTAGAGAGGAAATACAGGAAAGTATTATATTATGCAGTTTTTAAGCAGCAAGACTTTCACCCCACCCACTGAATCCTGACAAGTTTAACTGAATGAAGGAATCTCTGCTGGGAGGACACGCCCTGACCTGAGGTGTATCTGAATCGGTGGGGTCTTGAAGTATATGCAAATGAGATAAGATTAATGGAATTTTTGTGGATTTTATAAAAGACATATAAACTGAAGGACTAAGGTGGTACTTAAAAACAGCACCCTAGAATCTCCATTTTTCTTTTAAAGCCCGCAGCAAAAATTAAAAGGGGCCAGTTCCCCTTCCCCCTCCCCTCTGAATGCTGAAGAGCATTTTAATAATGCATCTTGTCTCATTTTGAATAAAAACTTTTCAGGATGGGAATTTGTTGAAAGAACAGAGGTTCAGGGAAAAAGTGAGTTTGAAGAGTTTGAAGATTCAGGAAAAAACCATGTGTGTATGTGTGTGTGTCCCTATGTGTGTGGTATGTGTGAGCATGTGTGTGCCTGTGCACACACCTGTCTGTTGTGGGTACGTGTGTGCATGCCTGCAGGTGCTGTGTGTGTGTGGCATGTGCGCATCTGTATGTGGTGGGCTTGGATGACTGTGCGGGTACGTGTGTACGTGTGCCCATGTGCGTGTTGTGTGCTGTGCACGGGAGAGGCAGCTTCAGCGCAGCCAGCCGCAGAGCAGTCAGCACAGAGCTAATAGTGAGGGGGGAAGCGAGGGAGAGACTAGGCAGAGAAGCAACTGGCCTTATTAACAAAAGCTCAGTTTTGTCCCTGCGAACTCAGCCAGCAGGAGGCCTGGATGAGCTGGAGCTCTCTGCCAGGGGGGTCGGGCTCCCTGCAAACACTTGCAGGCATCCTTTATCATGCCCTTCTGGGAGGGAGTCCTGAGGCTGGGTAATCGGGAAGTTTTCAAGCCGCCGCCTCTGCCGCAGAAGCCTTGGGAAGACCAGCAGAGAGAGTGGAGTGTGTGGGTGAACCTCCATTCACATGGCTGGGTTAATGGATTCGTAGTACAAAGACAGCTAAGACTCAGCTGACCTGGAAGACTGGAATTTCGGCTCCTTCCTTCCCTGGGTTGTTTTCCTCCCCCTTCCTCTCAAAGCCCTTTAAACCAGAGATTCCCCGGGTCAGTGACTCTAATCCTGCCCGCCTGGGCCAAGGATTTCTAGCTTTTGGGCTTGGAAAGGAAACCAACTACCTGTAAGTATCTGCGTTATGTACTTCCTCTCATTGTGACTGTGAATGTCCTGTTAGTAGCATGTCCCAGAGGTTCCTAGCATAGTAGCGGTTAACTCCAAGTAACCAGGCAAGAAGCATATACAGTCTGCTTGCAAAAGTTTAATTGTCATGTAAACTCAGAAGGTGGCAACTTGAAATGTAAAAAAAAAACCCAGGGGCCAAGAATGGAAGTCTCTTTATTACATAATCCAAATTTATAACATTCTTCTGAATCCATCTCCAGTGACACTTATCAATGAAATAGCCATTTTTATTACCTTTTGTAATTTTTCCCCCAAATCAGAATGATTTTCCTCAAATTAAGCTAAATAAAATAGCAAAGAGAAAAGATGCAAAAATAACAAAACAGATATCCTCATGGTGTGAAGATATAGAAATTTGGATGAGATGGTTTTTGGATACCTTTGCTTTAATTTAGTTATATTTGAGTCCATATTTTTAAAAGTATGGTTTCTGTTTTTATGGAGATGAGTGATAGTGTTGGGGAGGCAAAGAATCATTTTGTTCTGAAGTTTTGGGCTGTATTTAAGCTGCTTCTGCTCTTTAGCCAGCTTTGATCCAGAGACTTTGCTATAGTAGTAACTGGTTTCTTTTAGTTTTCATCTGGATCACAAAAATAATTTTCAAGGCATTTAATTTCATTTCTGCTTTTTTACTCTTGCGCTCAGTCTCCTTGCCTGGTGTGAATTACAAAGCTTAACAAGAGCATTTCCGGGGGCTGGTTGCAGTGGATGGCCTGGGAATCTTGCTGGAGGGATTAACCTCTTCAGGGCTGCTTCACAGACCAGACCTAGTTATTAAAATGCTCTTTGGGTTTCTGCTCTGGAAAACTGATACCACCATTCTTAGCTGTAGTTAAAGCTTGAAGAGTTGCCTCTACTTGAAATAAGTGCCTTCAGTATGACTCTAGGAAAATGTTTACATTTGCTCTTTCTCTCCACCAGGGATTCTCAAAACTAAGTGTGCATACGAACCACTTGGGTGCTTGGTGAAAGGCAGGTAACATAGGCCACATCCCCAAAGAATGTAAGGCTGGGACAGGGCTCGGAATTTGCCAAGTGAGGCAGGTGAGATCACACTTGGATGAGCACTGCTCTACAACGTCCTTGGCAGTTAAGTTCTTTTCATGTACTTCGTTAATATTAAACTCATATCTAAGTAATAAACTAGAGTTTGAGCTGACGTTGAACGTAATTTATGTGCTACATGGTTTTGCATGCTTGGCTGGCAAACCGAGGCTTTTCACCAGCTTTCCCAGCAACCTCAGCTGTTTTTTCTTGCTCCCCTTTCCATTCCCATGAGTGAGAAAGAGAGTTGGACAAAGGTACCTGCACACTGTGTCTGCCTGTCTCTACGCATTTGGCTGTGTGGCTTTGACCTGCCCCACATGGCCAAGCAATGTTTGTCTCAGAAACTTTAAACCCAAGGCTGTTCTTAATTCTTCATCAGCTTCCTGGGGATGCCCCACACCTGAGGATGGGCTAGGCAGAGTTGGGTTGAACTGAGCTGGATTATTTCCTGGGACTGTTCGGGAGTCTAATTTTCTAGAAACTGAATTTAGATTGGACCAACGCATAGGCATTAGGATAAACGGAAGTGATTCCCGCATTGTGTTGAAGTCCTTATTTGACAACATATGAAAAATACTGACTCAGCCTCCAGCCCCATCCCTAATGACATTTTATGGCATTGTATATTTATAGCAAAAAAAAAAAAGCATGTGGACTTCCTTTCCCCTACCACCATCCCCATCCCAAATATTTGTGGTGCCTGCTGCGTACCAGGCTCTGTGCTGGTTTCCAAGGACTCCAAAAAGATCAGTGTGTTAGTGGGGACAGTGTCCTTGTCCTCACGGTGCTTCAAATCTCATGGGTTACCAACCCATTGTGGATGAGCCACCTAATCTCTCTAACCTTCCCTTCCACCATCAATAAGCCAAAGTGTTGAATTAAATAAATTTGGTATCTTTCCAGCTCTGATATTCTGACATTGGTGAAAATGGCTCAGTTTTCTAAATGCAGATACAGGGGAATGGGAGTTCTTTAGTTTCCTTTGTAAACAGACCTAAAAGATTTGACTTTCTGCTTTTCTTAAAATTTTTCAAAAATATCTTTTAACTTTTCTTTCTCTCACAAAGAATCAAGACCACCAGTATAGTCAGTTAGACAGATGCCCCCTTTACAGAGCACACAGCCATTCCTCACGGTGGGATCCTATAACTCAGTTGCCAGGCTGTTTCCCTGGGCCAGGTTACTCTGGTGGCAGCTTCTAATCTTGTCTGAATCTGGTGCTGCTACCCCCTTTGGAGAGCTGGGTGGTCTGGACAGGGCTCGCCTGCCTCCATACTTGCACAGCTTGCAACCTGACCCTTTCATTCAAGTGCTTTAATGGCTTTTGTGCTACTAGGTGAGAGACTTAAACAGAGACCTTTGAGGGGCTGGGGGAAAAACAACTCCCTAATGAAATCCCGCGTTTTGTCTGTACTGGAGTTTCTCTTACTGTGGTGACTGGGGCAACATTTCAAAGGGCTCTAAAACTTGGCCATCAAGATAAGAAAGAGATGTGTGATCTATGCGCTTTTCTGACGGCCGTAGCCCCCGGCTGTTGAAGATCTGTATGGGTGGGAAACTACTCACTGAGGACAGAGGATAGGGATGTTGCAGAGTTAGGGTGTTTTTGACAAACTGTTCTTGACCTCCAGTAATTTTAAAGAGTATGGCAAAATAGCCTTTGGTTTCACCCCTATCCCTCCCTATTTATGGAGTTGCTGGCATGATATCACAAATGCTCCTCTTGTGCACCATCCAAAGACTGCTAAGACTGGACGTCACTCTTTGCTCTGTACTAAATCCTTGAAAATTCCCTATCCATCCTCCTTAGAGACAGGGGCAGATAACACACCAGGACTCACTAAGCTCTAAGGCCTCCCACTGGTTTCCCCCCTCCCTAGGGCCCCATCTCTGCATTCTATCAAGTGTTATCAGCTGGCAATACTTACAAATGCTCCCTGAATGCTTCTCATGGAATAAGTGGACCTGGACTTTGTCTCACGAGGTCACACTTAATGCCACAGTATTTTTAATCCGAGATCTAAGCTTCTTGTTAGCACAAAAATTCTTAATTTTGAAAATTATGAGCCAACAACCATTGTGGAATTAGGAGAATTTCAGAAAGGATTAAAATTTCCAGATTGTCGCGCGCCCCGTCCTCGCCGGCAAGAACAGCACGCAACAACAGCATGATTCTTCTGCAGAAAGCTTTATTCTTCAGCTCTTTGTGAAACAAATGCATTGGGCAGGACCCAGAGGGGAAGGAGAGGCTTGCTTATATAGTTCTCATGCTCTGACCTGGTTGGTGCGGCTCCATACGCTTCATTAGCATAACAATTTGGTGGGTCTCATTGGTCCTTATGCCAAGGCGCAATTAGCATGTGGTTTAGTGGCGTGGGATGTTTTGTCACTAGGAAGTTCGGGGCTTTCCGGCTGCCCTGCATTGGGCGCCATTTTCTGGGCGCGGCTGCCAACACCAGATGAGGATTCATCCAAATGTTTAAAAGTTGTTTTCTATCAAATTCCTTTCATATCCTGGATTTGTCTTTCATGTAAAAGTGTTTCTCCTTCTTGGAAGGAGACCACAGAGCAGCAGCACAATAGCAATGTTTTAATTCTGGTTTATGTTCTGTCCCCTTTGTTATAACACAGTGAGGTCATTTTGTTTTGTCCGATAAGCATTAGTGATTGTTTTGAAACCAAAACATAGTATTGACAGGAGAGCTTAAATGCTCAGTTGGAGTGGTGTAGGAGAAAAATGAATGGCCTTTGAAAACATTCCAGCTGGGCTCCGTTCTGGGCTGAAGGTTCTTTGGTTCTATAATGTTGGCCAACTTACTTAGCCAGTTTTCTTGGGGGTAAAATGAGGGGATTGATCCCTCAACAAGTGTTTTATAAGGGCTAAAAGACATCTGGAAAGCACCTAGCATGGTGCATGATGTACCGTAAGTGCTCAATAAACATTTCTTCTTTTGAAGAGGGCCAGCAAGGGTGTGTAAAGAATTAGTCATGTGACAAGTGACTCAATTTATAGGTGAAAAAGAAAGAGAAGTGGGAAATAAAGCTTTCTTCCAGATCTTATTGACTGGGCAAAACAGATCTCACTCTGCCTTTAATTCTGATCAGAACCTAGTTCTCACTTGATTCCTTCTCCCAAATTCAGTAGAAGCATGAAATAGATCAGTGAGCTCACAGACACCAAAGCGATTAGTATGGAAAGAACAAGGGTGATGTGAAAACCATTCTGTCCTCATTTCTTCCTGACTTTCCAGAATAAGAGACTTCAATAGCTGTTTCAGATAAATATGTAAGGAGAGGAATCATTTTGTTTTTCTGGGCATTTTGCTCCATTATAACAAGGGGCCCAACCTCAGGAGGAAATGTTTGTTTGACAATTTGGAGCTCTGGTCAACCTATGGTCTAGCACCAAATGAAATGGCATACCCATTCAAACATGTGGCTCTCTCTTTCTCCCACCAGTTTAGTTACAGGTTCAGTGTTTGCACTGTGGTGAGTCAGTCACTCAATTCATATTTGTTGAGCATCTCTGTGCCAGGCCCAGTGACCAGGACTGGAGATACTTGAAGAAGCTGAACAATCATGGTTATTATTTTTAAGAGGCTTACAGACTTGGGTAAAAAGCAGACATTTAAAAAAATGAATACAAATAAACAATTAAATGTCTGTAGGTGTACACTGTGTGGTAAGGGATATTGTAGGATTTGAAGTGAGCAAATATCCCTGGGAGGTCTGGGAGGCTGAGACCTGCAGGGTGGGTAGAATTTAGCCAGGCAGATGGGGTGCGTGGTGGGGGTAGAGAAGGGTGCTCAATGCACATGGAACAGCACAGAAAAACATGTAAAGGCCTGTAGTGGGCAATGCGGAAAGTATAAGGAGGGGAGAAGGCATGTGCGACTAGCTTGCCAGTGGCAGGGAGGAAGGAGAATCGTGAGGTAGGCAGGGGACAGTCAAACTGGAAAATCCAGTCTCACGGTTAAAAGGACCCAGAAAGTACCTCATCCACACTCCCTCCTTGAGACAAGGACCTCTTACTGTGTGTGTCCCTCAGCCCTTGCTGGACAATATGGAAGGAGAGCTCTTTCTAAAAGTAAGCTGAGATTCCTCCTAGCCTCCTGGTTCTGCACTCTGGAAGCACAGAGTAAAGTCACTCCTCCTTCAAATAGTTGAAGGCAGACTATTTTTTTTCCCCATAAATCACTGCCCAAATAGGCCTGCTCTTTCCCATATTTATGCAGTTGATTTGGGGGGATGTAGAGTTGTACAGTTGTGCTTGTTGAAAGCAAACTTACTGGCTTCAGGGGCATGTCGAAGAGTAATTGCTGGTTTCATGTAAGGATATGTGTATTGAATGCATATCATATGCAACAGTTTTGTCCTCAAGACTTCAAACCACATAAATAGTTAGCTACACTATCAGGTAAGAGGTGATAATATCCCGTGATGGGTTTAAATTAAATGTGATTCTCTGCAATAGCAGGAAGGAAATCTTTCCAAATGGAATAGTCAGGTCTTAGGGATCTTGGAGGTATTAATTTCAAGAGGTGAAATTAACTCTAATATTAGTGTTAATTTATAGCAACAATTATATTAATATGAATTAATTAATATTAAAAATTGATATTCATGAGATGTGAATATGTGAGAAGAATTTTATTAAGAGTGGAAGGAAAGAGATTCCAAGCAGCGAGCAGGATGAGCAAGGGGCATGGAGTGGAACATGCCCAGCAGGTCACTGTGAATGTGTAACTAGAGGTTAAGGGAGAGGGTAGGGCTGTGGTTTTGGGGATACATTAGCCAAGAGGTGATAACAAAAGGCCGTGGGAATGGATATGCAGTGAGAAGTGAGTGAGGTCAAAGTTTTAAGAAGCATCACATCTTTAATGGTGCAATATGACCAAGACATGTGAAAAGAGAGGGTGGAAAGAGGGAAGAGCAAATAAAAGAGCAACAGGCTTTGGTGAGGTGGAAAGAGAACTGGGAGTGTACTGAGTCACGTGAGCTGGGAGAGAGGCATTTATGCAGAACATGTGGATGGAGGGGATTGCTGGGTGCTGCAGAAATCAGAGAGGAGTGTCCAAGCAAAGCTCAGTTTGATCCGTCAGGTGGAGGTCACTGGCAGCCTTTGAGGCAGCTATTTCAGTGGACTTGTCATCGTCCAGTGGTCCTTTCAGAGAATGTAGCGTGGTGAGCAGTGAGTAGAGAAACCTTTTCACGGAGATAGGCTCCTTGGTCAAGGTGAGGCACATGATGGGAAAGGGGAAAAGGCAGTGGTGGATGAGTAGTTGTGATAATAGTTGTGATGCTTGTAATGGAACACTAACATTTATTGAATGCCTACTATGCGCTACATGTTTCTTCATTTGATTGTCACCACACAGCTGTGGGGTGGTACTTAACCCCTTTTTACAGGCACGAACACTGAGACCAAGAGAACTTAATTTGGCCATGACAACGTCACCAGTGAGCGGCAGAAGCAACATTCAAACCTACAGTCCGCATGTCCCCCATCTCACTGGTCGCCAGCTTGGCTTCTCCCACAGGGAGGGCAGCTGGCCTGCTGATTGAAGCCAGTTTATCAGAGTGGTAATAAAACCAAAAGGCAAACAAGAATGGGGGTCAAAAAGGCAAACACACCTGAAGAACTGTTGTCTACTAAGTATGGGATAAAAATCTTCAGGTCCTTTCTAAAATAGAAAATAACCCCTTTCAACATGAAGTCATTGTCTTTTAACTTCCAGGAACTGGTCCATAGCCATCGAGCATTTCAAATCACAGACACAAGGGCCTCGCCTCTCTCTTGTTTTCCTCTCCTTTCATCCTCCTTACTTTCTTCTTTTTTAATATTTTCCTCGTCCTGGGAAAATCAGACTCCTGCTCACACCTGTCTTGACTCAGCAGCTCTGGGCTCCTCACCGACTGTGTCCTCTGCTACTGAGGTCCACTGGTGTTCCCACAACAGATCTTAAGAAAACACCACAGCATTTTATAAAAATGATTTTGCTCAAATATTAGAAAACAGTTGGTGCCTTAAGCCCTTAGAATTCTTAGAACAATAAAAAATGGCTGCTGCTGGAGGTACTGACTGGTGATTAAGGGGTGCCTTGAGGGGGATTTATCACTAGGAAAGGAGCAGAAGTTGAATGGCCATTGGATATATTAAATAACTACCCAAAGAATTTAACATTGATTTTTATATCCTTTTCGTGTCTTGTTTACCATATGAATTAATTTTCTAGAGATGCCACAACAAAGTACCACAGACTGGGTGGCTTAAACAACAGAAATTTATTTTCTCATAGTTCCAGAGGCCAGAAGTCCAAGATCAAGGTGTCAGTAGGGTTGATTCCTTCGGAGGCCTCTCTCCTCCGCTTGTAGGTGGCTATCTTCTCCCTGTCTTCAAATAGTCTTCCCTCTGTACCCATCTGTGTTCTAATTTCCTCTTTTTGCAGGATACCAGTCATAGAGGATTAAGGCCCATCTTAATGACCTCATTTAACTTAATTACCTCTTTAAAGACCCTATCTCTAAATACAGTCACATTCTGAAGGAGTTAGAACTTCAACATATGGATTTTGGGGGAACAAAATTCAGCTCATACTAGGCCACCAGGTGAGGTCTCAGACTGATGTTAGCTGATCTTTCAAATTCTTAAGACATTACTACAGGAAAAGGAAATAGCAAAAAACCTGTGGCTATTTAAAAATCAGTTTACAACCCTGGATTTAGAGTTTGGCTTCAGGATGAGGTAACAGGGAAATATTTCCTCAGGCAGGGAGTAGCTTTGCATGTTGAAAAATCCCAGGTAGAAACCAATTTATGTTTTCGCATTTGGCCATAAAGCCTGCATGGTGCTGATTTGAACATTCAGGTCAGGCAGGAGCAAGCAGTATGGTGCATGTATCATTTTGCATTATAAATGCTGTGAGGCCTCACAGACTGATTGTTGCTGGATTGCATTATTGGGAACTATTGGTCTTTATTTACTCCCCAGCAAAGACATTTCCCGGTCAGTAGCTTTGATGCTAGCATATTGTACTCCGCAGAAATCTCAGGCTGTGGGATTCATTGGTAGGAGGACCCTGTCCTTATATATCCCTTCCCCAACTGTGTATTTGCCTCCATTAGGATTGGCAGATGGTGACAACGTTGTGAACTAATAGATACATAGTCAGAAATCATATGCGGTTGCACAGCAGGCTGGCTGTCATGGAGAGCCCGGAGCTTACAGGCATCAAATCTCCACTGTTAGCTCCATGGTCAGAGAGATCTGAAATTCGGGCTTAAGACCTAGATAAGACTTCAGACTTCAGACCTTTAAGACTTAAACTTTTGAGATGCTTTAAGACTAAGACTTAAGATATTAAGACAATGACATGGTAAGGAACACATGGGCTCCTGATGCGAGGGCAGTTGAATTTCTGTGTTAATGACGAACAACAAAAGCTATCTTTACAACAACCTTGTGAAATCAGGGTTTCAAATC